>NC_042999.1:170037927-170239682 GCF_006345805.1 Octopus sinensis | reverse complement strand
GTGTGGTGTTGATGTTTTGCTGCTTCTCTCTTGAAGCATCGTTTATGTTGCTATTTCTATTTTAGGCCTATTTCTACCACCACCCTGCCATAATAACAACACCAGTTCTATTACTTTTGTCGGTTGACTCTTGATGCAGTTGATATGTCCGTACCTATTTCAAGATCTTGCAGTCATTGAGCAGAGATAGTGGATCCTATTTACAACGTCAGCATCCAAGCGAACGATGGTGTGCTGCCCGCCGCCGCCGCCGCCACTGGCATGGAGGCTGTTCTTGCTTCTTCTTCTTCTTCTTCTTCTTAATATCTCATTAATAAACTACAATAGTTCATTGTGAGCTAAATGAAGTAGCTTTCTACGTAGTTGCTCGATTCGCTAGAAATAACAGTACACAAATTTTCCTCAACTCATAGCCACTGTTTTAAATAAAAATACATTTGGATGATGTAATCCCTCTCTGATTTACAGAAAAGTCTGGGCGGTCAAAGCTGGAACGCTTTCGATCTTGGTTCTATTTGTTCGATCAGGTTTGGCCTGGAAAAGTGTGGTTGGGTGGAGTGTAAACAAAACATTGCATCAACAACTGTCAGTCATCTTAGAACTTATTTACTGAAAACGCAAACCAGTAATATACCAAAGAAGTGCCTAATTGGTCGCTCAACCTGCTAGAAATAATAGCTAAATCTCTTGCTGTCTAAAAACAAATGAAGATACAGTTCCAGGTTTATGATTAGGGATGGTCTTACTTGGAATGGCTTTGGGCATAGTTTTACACAGTAAGGGGATGATGTAAGGCTAAACACCACGAATTACTTAATTCGTTCTGTCTTTTAAACTTTAAAGTTTTCAGTCCAACCCATCCCGTCCTAGGGAGCGTTTAACCTGCTAGAAATAACAAAAGTTTTCCTTATATCATACGTTACCGTCTTGAAAAAGAAAACAGAACATTGGATAATGTAGTCCTAAATATACCATTACTATCAATTTACATGAACTTCTGTTGTTCGTCAACCTGTCTGAAATAACAGCTAAATCGCCCTCACATCACATCAAATAATATCCTAGATTTTTCTTTACTAGAGTGAGATATGCTAGTATTTCTTCATATCACACCCTACGGTCTTTAAAAAATAAGGTCGTTATTTTTTAAAGACAGGATGATGGCTTTTAAAAACGCTTTTTTGATCACAGCTCGGCCAGAGCTGTCCTGACAATAACAACGTCTTTTAATTGGATTATCTGAGTTCGAATTCCGCCGGTCAATTCTACTTCCCATCCCTTTGGAGTCGATAAAATAAGCACCAGTTGAGTACTGGGATCGGTGTAACCGACTGGTTTCTCCCACTAAGATTCAGGACCTGAGCCTATAGTAGAAATTATTATTATTTTTAAGAAGAAGAAGAAGGTGGCAAGCTGGCAGAATCGGTAGCACGCCGGGCGAAATGCTTAGCAGTATTTCGTCTGCCGTTACGTTCCGAGTTCAAATTCCGCCGAGGTCGACTTTGCCTTTCATCCTTTCGGGGCCGATAAAATAAGTACCAGTACCATTTCAGGTCTTGTGCCTATAGTAGAAAGGATGATTATTGTTATCATTAAGCATGCGCATGTAAATTGGAGAACAACATATGGGCGAGGGCTCGTGCCTTTGGTGGTCAAGGTAGGGTTCTTTGATTGGCTCCAGAAGAAGGTTCTGCTGTATCAGGAGGACGACATATTCATGTGGTTCACATACTTTGTATACTCTCTCATTTTACTATCTTTTCCCATTCATCGTTTATGGATCCCTCAGAAAATGCAAATTATATACCCAGTACCCGTTATCTCCTTTATTCAAATTATTGTATATTTAATTAGTCGTACATTGACTTTTTTAAAATTAATTTTTCATTTCAGTTTCTCATGTTGCTTGAAAAATAAAACGAAGAAAGTGAAAATTTATCGATATTGGTCGCTGCACTTTTCCTTTTTCGGATATTTTCCAGTAATTTCCTAAATTTTTTTAACTAGTTTTTCCCCACTTTTTTTTTCTGTCAGTCTCTCTGGAAAATCTTTTCTGTTTTTCTGCTTTTATTTTGTATGTCTTGCATTTACCATCACACGTGTGTATTATTTTATTATATACACATGCACGTGCAGAATATATTTTCCTTGACTATATCGCCTGATACAACACAAGAATATGTCTGCGTGTGGTGTGTTAATGGTAAATGGCCTACGTGATCATTTTGTTTGTATGTTGTTATCATTGTTTTTGTTTGTTTTTTGTCAAATCCGACTCAACCATAGTGGAACAGACCTATCATCAAAGGCGTTCCAGCCGTGACCAACTCCTATTTTAAGGAATATTTAGGACTACATTATCTAATGTGCCCGCCCCCTTTTTGAATTTGGTAGGACGTGATTTGAGGCAAATCTGGCAACTATTTCTCCCAGGTCGAGCAACCACGTCGAGGTTTCCTTGATTCATTCTATTTATATTTTAAAGTTGAGAAGAAAAACGACCAAGGGAAATAACTCAAATGGGCCAAATGCTAGAATTTCGATAAATTTATTAAGCAAGCATGGGCTGAGTTCCGTGCTAGTTTAACTACTCTTTCCCATTTGCCTTCACTCACTCACGTTTTATATTCAAGGTATGGAAAAAAAGAACATATACAAGCTAGAAATAGTAGCCAAATCTTACTCAAATCGCAAATCCTACCGTTATTAAAAGAGGAAGCAGTGAATGATGTAGATGTAGAACGTTTGAGAAAAAGATGATGGATGGATAGTCACTACCATTGATCATGTCTGCTCACTCGATTCGTGCTGCGTCAACCTTGGGTTAAACAAAAGGTACAAAAAGAAAGCTTGTAGTTCTGAGAAATGGTATTTCTTTCCACTCCCCACAGCTCTTAATTTAAAAACGGTCATTTGGAGTGCTCGCGCGCCTATATATATATATTATATATATATATATGTATGCGCACACATATCTGTATATATATTTACACACATGTGTTTAATATATGTATATACTCATATTTTGTAGATATTTAAAGGTATATGCAGATAGCATACGCCGACGCTAGTCTTTTATTTATTTATCTACTTTTTGTTTTATTTATTTTCCATTTAAATTCGGAATTACATATCGAGAGACCAAGAAACCATAATAACTCGTGACACACGCACAAGCCGCCGCCGCCGCCCTCACCACCACCACCATTACGCCTTGTCGCCCCGCCCCCCTCCGCTCCATCTCTTGCTATAGTTAAAATTATCAGTTGAAATCTAATAAGTACCGATTCAATTCTATTTTTATTGTTATTTGCATCAGTGTGTATATATATATATATATATATATACATACATATATATATATATATATATATATATATATACACATATATATATATATATTATATATATATACACATATATATATATATATATATATATATATATATATATATATATATATATATACATTTGCATCAGTGTGTAAATATACACCGATGCAAATTAAGTTGCATCTTCCCATCTGTACATTTGCATTTATCTTTTTTTTTTAACTAGATTTTATTTTACTCGACACGTTTCTTGTATATTTCATCCTTAATTTTCAAAATAACGATCGAATTATATATTTATTTGTACACGAATAACAACTGCGATAATTGGCAATATTATTTTAGTATTATTGTTGTTATTATTTTAAATAATAATAAACGTGATGATAATAATAAAAAGGCCATTCCAGCTTGCCAGTCAGCCACGACAACCTCCCCACCTTTAATTTTAAGAGGAATCTTAAATTACTTTATCATATCATGCTATCTTCTTTTTCATATTTCAAAAACGGTGTGTGATTTGGTTGCTATTTCTAGCAAGGCGGATGATCACGTTTCTTCGCCAACTTGGGAGTTGTATGGTATAAATATTTGTATGTATGTCTGTTGTCTTTATAATACGAACAAACGAAGTAAAAATAAGAAACGAAATTAGGTTCCCATTTCTTGTTATTTCACGACCAACCGAAGTAGCATTGATGCCTAATAGACTTTGCTGTTTAGACCCCGGTTAATCCTGATGGAGTAGACTTGCAGTGAAACAACAACTCCAGTTTCTGACGAGGATTACATTGTCCTGTGGGTCTTGTCATTATTTAAGACGACCGTGTGTAATTTAAGGTAAATTTGGCAGCTGTTTCTAGCAGTTCGAGCGACCACTTAGAGGCTTCTTCGTTGGCACAATGTGTATGTAGACAGTTTGTTACGTAATGTCATTTCAAGATTAATTCTTTATTGCTAAATGTTGGCCAGATTATGGAGAAAATGCTAATGCCATCCATTTAATGTTTTATGAGTTTCGGCCACTGGACTAAAGCGCCTGCGGAGCTTTCTAATCTCATCTCAGCCCCTCTACTACATATTTCTACATGGCACTTATTTTGTCTCAGTACATTTTACCGTTTGGCTGCGTTACCGTTTTTAACCTGGCGTATTTAATCGGCGGAGTTGCGCCGAACACGGACACACATATGGTATGTATGAGTGTGTGTATGTATGTGTACACACACACGCACATGACGGGCTTCTGGCCACTTCCCGCCAACCTGAATCCTCCAAGACGTTTGGTCAAAATAAGGACGAGACGAGGACACTTGCCCAATTTGCTGCGCACTGAAAATGAACATAGAATCACGTGGCTGCGAAACGAATTTCTTCACCATGCAGCCATTTCTATAGCTTCGTGCGTTTCATTTTAATTCTTGACATTTTTATAATACAATTCCTACTTTGTAATACATATTTAATTTTTTTTCTTCATATTATACACCGTTGATTCCTATTGCCTTTTAAACACAATCTTAATGCGTCATAGTTGTGTGCGTGTAAATGCACGCGCGCGAGGTGTATGTTTTAATAGCTTAGTCAAATGCTTGCGACTGAGTGGACTCTGTTGAAGGCACCCCAACGGTCACTGGATTTGCTACACTGAGACGATGGAATAAGTGTATTATCCAAGAACAAGGAACTGCCTCTCGGGCCCTCTTCTTCACAGTTTACGTCTTTCAAATTCTACTCCCGAAGCAATGGTAATTTAAACTACTCAAAATAGTGTAAAACAGTATTGTACTTGAAACAATGTTGCCAAGTGAATTTCTTAACCACCCTTATATTGGATGAAGTATAATTCCAATAAACAATTCGAAGAATATTTTATAAAAACAGTTTTTAATTATTAGTTTAATTACTTAGTAACTTATCTTTTATTGCATTTCTTTTTGTGGTTATGGTGTTAGATTCAGTATCATAAGTTTGTGGGTTTGTTTCCTGGACACGGAAGGCACATATTGGGCAAGACATCATTTAGCTGAAAATGAATAGCAGACCATTGCTGGTGTAGTTAGCTCTCTTTCATTCCAACTGTCACATCCTTTATGCTCTGTAGTAGCAGTTGTATATTATTTTATAGGTTTCAACCCTAAGGCTGTAGCCATGCTGGAGCACTGCTCTATATGTCTAGTTGAAAATACATAGGCATCTAAAACAATTAGTGAAAGCATAGTGCATGTTTACCAAGTGGCTATGGGTATAGTTCTTATAACTGTTCAGACATTGGTGTCAAATTGTGCTGGCCCTTGCCCTTTCCTTTAGCAACATCAGTGATATGTGGGAGAAGATAATTGAATGCATTGAGCAACTGTTGGTCTTCCAGAAAAACATTGCCCACACCTTTTTTCTTAGTGAGGGACTGTCAAAGAGTAGACCCATAGTTTCACATGACAGAGGGCCTGGAGAATGTTGATAATTTTTTAAAGATTTTATGATAATAACCTGCTTAGACTTTACAGTTATATTTTCGTTGTTATCTTGAGTAAAGGCTCAGAATATATAAAACCATTTCAGTTTGACATGCAGTTTATGTTCCCTAAATTGTAACCATGTTACTATTTATAATTTAGATGCTAAAGTGGTAACCACTATGTGGTATTTACTAGAAACAGCTGCCAAATCTCCCTCACATTATGCCCTACTGCAGGCACAAGCAACCTTTTTTGAGAAGCAGATCACATGAGACACAGTTCATCGTCAGCTGAACTGCATTAAAAAAAATTGAAGGTAATATTTTCATTGGGTGTGTAATTCAAGAAGTCCTGCAGATTGCAAAATGGTCATGGTTGGAGTGCCTTTTATCATAAGTCTACTTAATCATGATTCATCTGGAACTAAACAATTACAACTTAAAAAATAAAACTTGTTTTCGGCCCCCATTAATAAACTTCTGATATACTTCTTCCTTTGCCAGTTAATATCTGACTTCCCCCCCTCCTCTATGTCAACAATATGTTGATTACTAACTGTATACAATTTATGTTAAGGACACAGCTTCTTCTCTACATCATTTCATTCTGTTTTAAATATTCTATTCTCTCCCATGGCACACACTTATTCAATCAATGAAAACCTCCTGGATTTTCTACTGGTAATCTTAAAATTTCATAACATTTGACTTCAAGACAATGCAAATTTTGTTAATTCCATGGAAGAACTCCTGTATCCTGCTCTAACTGCTGATAACTGACCAACAAAGACTTCTACTTGAACAATAGCTTGCACTGGTTCTCTCCTAGAAGCAACATAATGGAATTGGCTAAATAGCATCATGATTAGATTTCATCTGTTTTAAATTAAAGATTCTTGTTTGCAGTCACTAATCAATGTCAGCAAAATACTAGTGGTATTGTGTGCTATGTGATTAGGAAAAAAATTTGGACTAGGTACCTTTGTTGTAGATCAAGATTTTGAAGTGTGTTTTGCGATTCATTGTTTAAAATGTGATGTTGATATGGAATAAACTTTCAGATTTACTACATGTATCTGAAAGATTTTCAACTCCTGCTTCTAACAAAGCATTGATGAGATTGTGTTAATCATATATTAAAAATGTATAGAATAAGTTGTTGACTAGCAAAGATAAAAACATAGTACGAAAGTTTTAGATCTACTAGTTTACCTTATTGAAGAGTTGATTAAGAATATGAACAGGAAGTCTTGTAGCATTGTTTGATCCAACCACAAAAACATTCAGGAATTTTTAATAGTGAGTGTGAAACCACAGACTTAGAAAAGTATCCTTAGTAATAGTTTAGTCCATTTCATGGGATTATGTTTATAGTATAAATATTAATGTTATCAATGTTAGTGTGGACAGTACTTCACTCTGTAGTCTGCGTTTGCTGTCTTGGTTGGAATACCTTTCATTAAATGTCTGCTAAATCAGGACTGACCCAAAACTAAACAGCAATTAACCAAATAGAAAAGCATAATGGGTCTTGTACCATCTTAGCAGTGATTTATTTCAGAGAAATTAACCAAAGCCAAACCAGTAAATATATTTGAAATGAAATTTCTATTGGGCTACATTGAAATATAGATATGAATAAATGGATACCCACATAAAGCTGAAATAAATGATTTGATGTTTAATAACTTTATTTAGATTTGCTATTTATATCCAATCAGTATTATCTAATAACAAGACATGAGTACCTCAGCATGAGCTTCTACATCAAGAGTGAGCAATCTTTGGCCTACAAGTAAATATTGCAAAACTATGCATATCCAACCTAAAAATTATATTTTCACCTGATTCTCTGTCTTTCACCTGACCATAGGGATAGATCATGAATGTGTTTCATTAGACTGGTTTGAGGTTTAGTTGAATTCCAAACCAAACACTAATGTATCTGAATCCTGGGAAGTAGGGTCACCTTGTTAATATGTATTAGATACTCTCTGTTCATTTTGAGGTGGGATTGTTCAAGTTTATAGACATGAAGAAGCCTATGTTTTAACAAGAAATTCACAGCAGGTATCTGCTTGAAGAAAATAGGATTAATTCTTGTAAAGTATGTACTTTGTTGACTTACTTGGATATGCAAATGGTTTGCAAGGAATGTTTAGGACTAATCAACACTTTTTCTGTGTCCACTTGTGTAGTGATGCTCTCAGAATTGTTGGTTAAACATTTTTACTAAAGGGACATTTCACACATGGGTAGATATGTCATGTGACTTCCTGACATCTCTTATAATAACAGGATATCAGGAGATGTGTTATGATACTTGTGGGATAACTTGAGTTTTGAAATCAAAACAGAAAAAAATCCCATGCAATGGGTGTAAAATACTAGAAGATAGGTGCTGAGAGATGAAACTTGCAAAATACTTGGATACTAGAACACACCTTCATCAGGCCCATTGGGAAATGAGCTTGTCTCATTTGCATGAAGGTGGCAAATTTTAGGCAACATTACACACCCACCACAGTTGTAATTAAAACAAGGGAAAATAAGGTTTTGTGAATGGAGGCTAATTTTGGGCCAGGAAAAGAAGTGAAATTACTGTCAATGGTGGATATTGTTTGTCCTAAAATGAATTCTGTATTTCCATCTATCACTCTGCAAGAACAACTATCACATGATGAGTTTCAGAAATGTTAGATGCCAAGATTTGTTGAAGGGATTCTTGTAATGGATTACAATTTTTTTTTCATTTGCACTTAATGAGAACACTGACCAGGCAAACACTGCTTAACTTAGAGTGTTTGTACAGAGAGTAGCTTTATATTTTATAATATTTGAAGAGTTTATTCAAATAATTTCTCTGAAGGATATGATTACTGGAGCAGACATTTTTTGAAGGTTTGTTGTTGAAAATGATGTGACAGAAATGAGACTTGGTAGTATGTCAAAGCTAATTGACATCATTACTGATGAGGCACCAGCAAGGGTGGGGGAGAGGAAAAAGTAACATCTATGCATTGCTTCAAGGTTAGATGTAAAGCTTTGAAATTCACACAGAAACTGGTTAAAATTCATTGTTTTTATCTATTGAGTCATTTTGTGCCAGGTCTTTGAAATTGAAGAATGTTATGGACATTGTTGTGAAGACATTGCCAGTGTTTGTTCGAATTGGCAGCAGAATATGTGGGAACCTTGTTTTGTTTCTGCTATGTATGCTGGCTTAGCCAAAAGTCAACACTGGAAAGAGCATTTGCATTGCATGGAGAACTGAAAATATTCTCCAAAGTAACTGTGTGAGTGTTTCATATTTCCATGTTGCCAGCCTCGCCTGGCCCCCGTGCCGGTGGCACATAAAAAGCACCATCCGATCGTGGCCGTTTGCCAGACTCGAATGGCACGTAAAAAGCACCCACTACACTCATGGAGTGGTTGGTGTTAGGAAGGGCATCCAGCCATAGAAACATTGCCAGATCAAACTGGGCCTGGTGCAGCCTTCTGGCTTCCCAGACCCCAGTTGAACCGTCCAACCCATGCTAGCATGGAAAGCGGATGCTAAACAATGATGTTCCTGACAGACTTGCAATTTGCAATCTTGACATTTCTTGTGAACATTGCATCTAATATGAGTAACTCAAATTTATAACTTCAAGGAAGACATCAGCTAACACACAAGCTGCAGTTATAGGAATGCCATCTTCAAAAGGGTAATTGTACACATTTTCCTACTTTTCAGAAACTAAAAGCACAGGATCCAAACATTTTTGGCAAAATGGCCTTAGAATTAAGAAAAGAAATTGTACCTCATTTTGCTGAATTCTGTTGCCTGCAAATGAATATAAGTTGTTTACTAGTTCACTTGAGGTACAAGTAAACACTCTCTGAATGTTTCCTGCTTGATAGGGATTCAGATGGAACTGAACAATATTTCTAGAAATGTATTGATTTCACATGCATGGTTATGTAGTTAAGAAGTTTGCTTTGCAGAGACATGATGAGTCTTCTGTAGTTCTGGACCAACCACCATCTTGTGAGTGAATTTGGTAAGTAGGAACTAAAGGAAATCCATTGTATGTAGTGAGTGGCTGTTGATCTTTCATTTGTGACAGTTTGACTGTTTTGAGACCAAACTGCCTGAGACCACTTCTGGTTCTGACACAAACTTACTTCTTTATAGTGATCTAAATTATAATCTTCCATCAAAATTTTACGTTAATTTGCTCCAGGCACTAGTTTTATAATGAGAAAGTTAGTTCATTAAATACCTCATTATTTTAGAAATTAATTGAAACAAGGGCAATATATTTCAACAGAAGTACAGTAACAAAAGAGTTAAATGAAATAGCGATGATGTTAACATTCCTTATTGACATTATAGACAAGTTGTTCAGCACTTTTGAAGACCCCTGGATAAAAAAAATCCATTCTTTAAAAAGCAAGTAAAGGTTGGTGACAGTAAAAGCAGCTGGCTGTAAAATCTTGTCTCAAAATCAATTCCTGTCCAATCTCTTCTAGCTTGGAAAAAATGAATGAACGATTTCTGTTGTGGAATAAGGACAAAAATGCTTGATAAAAGGAATCTTAATTTTCAGTTGTTTATTTCAAGCATTTGGTTAAAATTGCCTTTTGTTTGTGTGAATAAATGCTGTTTAGCCCTAAGTAAAGCCTGATTGAACAGATTTATGACCAAAGGCATTCTAAGCATGATCAGCTTATTTTTAAGGTAAAGTACATTCTAGGACTACATTCATGTGTTCTTCCTTTTTGAAAGATGGTGTGGTATAATTTGGTTTCTATTTCCAGCTCTTTGAGTAGCCACTGTATGCCCTGCTTGTTGATTCATCACCATTGTTATTTAACATTGAAGTCAGCTCTGAACAAGCAGAATTATGATTTTGCTATAATCATCCCTCCTGGGGAAGATTTGGGTACTATTTCTAGCAGGTTAAAGACTGCATAGAGCAGCTGTAGGCAACCTGTGGCTTTTGGGACTTTCTGAATAGCATAGCTAACAAGAAATTACCTTGAATTCTTTTAGTAGTCCAGCTTGCTTTCAAGAATAGTTGCCCATGCATAACAGAGAGTCTCTCTAACTGGGCGCCCTTGAAATGTTCTTGTCAATCCTGATCATTGAGTTCGATGAACAAAGCGTTCCAACCATAAGGCCATCCCCTTTAAAAATAATCTTTTCAGCTCCACTGTATTTAAGACTACACCACCCAGTTTACCCCCCGCCCCTTTAACACTTTTGTTACAATTTTTCCTGGTTCAGCTCCGATTCCTTTGTTTCAGTTGATTTCATTTGCTATTCGTAAACTGGTGTCTGGAACATAAATTTACATGAAAATTTGAGGGAAGAAGGCTTTAATTGAGATCATTTTAGAATATCAATTTTGTATCATAGAACCAGATGAGTTGGTATGTTTGGGGTATGACCTAAGAGAAATTTGGCTGCTATTTCTTGTGTCCACATAGATCTGCAGAACAGGCCTAAATGACCAAAAGCATCCTTTTCATAACTTCTTTTTTGCCAGGCATTGCCTACCCTACAGTATATCAAGGGAAATTTGACTGCTAATTTTAGTGGGTCAAATGACTTTGGGAAGTGTGGTTGGATTCACTTTCTTCAGTGAATACTGTATTTGCTTAGAATGTATTTTATTGTATTTATTGGAATTTCTGAGTATTTATTTAAATGTAAAATAAAAGTTTTCTATATAGTCAGTCTTATTGGTGAGAGGAGCATCTCACACAGAGGAAGGAAGGGAGGGTGCCTTTGTATGTGTGTATATATATATATATATATATATATATATATATATATATATACATATACATATATGTATATATATCACCTTGACCAACCAGTCCGTCAGGCGTCCATTTGACACCACTGGTCACAGCATGCTGTCCACTCCTCTCTGGATCGCGGCTTTCTCAACCACGTGATCCCAATCGTAACTCCACCGTCATGGAGGCCTTCCGGGTGGTCGTTTCCGCTCGCGTGGGTCCACCGATTTTATTTATATATATATATACATATATATATATATATATATATACTCTCTTTTTCCCTTGCTCTCTCCCCCTAACTGGCTAACCATGTAGCTTCTCTACAAGGCACTTGTTTCGATCCTTGTCACACTCTTAGCTCTCATCTCACCTGGCACAAGGCCACCTCATCCAATCATCCTCCCCTGCCAAAGGATCTTTGTCTTGCAAGTTACCTGGTGGCTGGTATTAGGAAGGACATCCAGTTATAAAGACCTTGCCAAAAGCAGACAGTGAAACTTGATGGAGTCTTCTGCCTTGCCGGCTCCTGTCGAACTGTCCAGCCCATGCCAACATGGAGAACAATCGTTAAATGATGATGATGATGATGTGTGTGTGTGAAAATATTGGAGAAATACACATCAAATTGTTGTGATATTTATTCCACCCAAAATGTGTAGACACTCCCTTGTCACTCCTGCCATTGGAAATGCAAGTAACCTGCTATCAGAAATGTTTTACCAATGATACCATTGGTGCAAAAGAAAAAAAAAAAAAAGAAGTAAACAGAGCTGGCCACCACTTTGAGGAGATTGTCACCAACCTCACAGCAGCACTTATATGTCCATATTGAAACAGGAAAACATTGTTTTTGTAGTGTTGATGTGAAGTCTAGTCAGTCCAGCACATAGTTAAAAGTTGATTAGACAGTCTTTACATGTCAATCATTGTTCACCTGCTGCAAGGAGGCCCAGGCTGTTTGCATTTGTCAAGTTTTGAAGTGTGTTGGCATACTTCCAAAAGCAGTCCAACATCAATGTATATCTGGTGTATAATACAATCTAAGCAGATTGTTGTTGTTAAGATCCAGTTTGGAGCTCTGGTTGAGCAGACATAATAAAGGCATTCCTGCCATAACCATCCTGACTTTTTAATCAGTAATGGTGTCTCAAGTGCTGCATTACTCACTGTGCTCTTTTTGACTGAAACTAGAGTAGTGATATGAGGGAGATTTGGCTGCATGTTTCTCAGTAGTTGAATGATCATATACAGTAGCCATGGGTACATTGCAACCTGCAGAACTTTCTGAATGGTACAGCAATGAAAAATTGCCCTGAATAGAGACTATTCAAGGTAATTACACTAAAAACACCAGTTTTCATATGATAGTTCAAGTGAAGTGACATTGTGCTTGGTTAGCACTTAGAAAGGAATTCAGAGTTGTTTGTTGTGTATGTTAACAATAAATTGGATGATAGAGAGGGGCTCACTGAGGACAGAAGAAGACTGCTCTTGCAAGGAGAGATTTTTAATGATGATAGTAATGAAGTGGGTTTTTTTTTCCCCCTCATGTACAGGTAAATAAATTGATATAAATTACAATAAAGACAAAGGAAAATTTAGTCTGAGGAGAATTCTGATTGAGAAGATATGACATTCCAACTGTGACCATCATTAAGTTTTTCTTTTTTCTTTCTTTTTTTTTTTTTTTGCTTTTATGTCAGGGATGACATTGTCTATTGTTTACTTTTAAGACGGAACATGATTTAAGGGATTTTTTTACTAGCAAATCCAGTGACTACAACCCCCCCCTCTATCTCTCACACATACTTTTAATCCATTGGGTATGTGTCAAAAAAAAAAGAGAAAGAACCCTAAGAACTGTATTAGGTTGCAAGAAAGTTTCCAGTAACAAATACTCTTTTTCATACTATTTTGACCTGTGAGCTACTTCTACATTGCTTGTTCAACCTTGTACAAAAAAGCTGTCAAATCTTTCCACATTGATACAGAGGATAGATGTTCTCAAAGACAGGATGGCCACAGCTAGAATGCCTGTGATTGTAGGGCTGTTCCACTTTTGACTGAAACAAAGAGCAATTACTGACTTGGAAATAAGACAAAATTGTTAGGGGCAAAATTTGGATCGGGAATTAATTAGCACTGGGCCCCAATGATTCCAGAAACATGTTCTTACTTCAGTATAACAAAAGGGATTGCTCCCTACCACCATGAAACATGCTTCTGCAATTGGATAAATATTAAAAAAAAAGTCAGTCTTGTGCAGCATCCCTAATAAACATTAAAGAGTTACAGAATTAACTGTGAACTATTAAACTTCTCTTTTCCTCGTGGCAAAACCATTTATTTCACTTACTGAACTTTTTTTTTTTTCAATATTTAGTATTTGTTGACACTGACCATCTCTAGTTTCCTTGGGTTCTTCTATTTTGCTATAGACTACTAGTGTCTTAGATATAATTGACCTGTTAATTAGAGTTGCTAATTAATGTGAAAAGTCGAGCCAGCGATAGACAGCACAAACCAACGTTTGATTAATGGGTATGCAGACCAAGATTTTCCTTGGTTTCATACAGTAGATTATATGTTATAATATCTGATATGTGATAAGTGACACACTGGTTTATAAATATAGAACTTAAGAGAAACTAGTTTAAAATATATTGACTGATCTATTTAGTAAGATATCTAAGGTACAGGCATCGCTCTGTGGTTAAGAAGTTCACTTCTCGACTGCATGGTGTCATGATCTGTCTCGTTGCAATGCTCTTAGAGGAAGTGTCTTCTGCTACGGGTCTGGGCTGACCAAAGTCTTGTGAAACTGAGAAAACAAAGTAGAACTTGCATTCACGTGATTCTGCTTTCTTTGCCATAATATTGGACAAGTTTAATAAGATTTTTTTTTTTCTGGTCCTTTTCAATCCTCAGTCTTCTTCATTCCAGGAAGGATGCATTAAACACTGATCTAATGCAGACTTTCTTTTTTTAAGACTAGTATATGAAGAAGATTTGGCTGATATCTCTAACATTTCTAGTACATCATCAAGAACAACCATCTTGAGGGATGATAATCCATGCAGGTTTTAATAGAGCTGTCATGAATTGGTAATGGGAAAGTGTTAGAGAGAGAGAGAGAGAGAGAGAGAGACGTAGAACAAAGAATGAATAACTGGATATAGATTAATTCTTCAAAAACTTAGAAAGCTGAAGGTTTTTTTTTATGTATTGATAAAATGAAGTGATTGACAAATCTTGGGAAAAGGCTATATAATATAGAGCTGTTTAATCCATAGAAAAAGAAAAAATGGTTATGAAATAGACAATGATGATAGTGGTGGTAAGGAGCAATGTTCCTTTTAAGCTGCACATTTCACAACTGGTGCACAAACAAAAGAATGTGCACACACTAGATTCGTAAGTTTTTGTTTCTTCCTACCCTTACTAATAGTGTTGGTTTGTTTATGCCTCTGTAACTTAGCAGTTTGGTAAAAAGAGAGTGACTAAACCCTTTAAAGTTGTACAACGGTGTAGGCATGGCCTGTAGTTAAGAAGCTCAATTCAGAACTGGGTTGTTACGGGTTCAGTCTCTGTATGTGGACATTTTATACTATAGCCTCATGTTGACCAGTTCCTTGTGAGTGGGATTGCTTAACAGAAAAGGGATAAAGCTTATTGTCTGCATCTGTGTGTGAATGAGTTTGTTTTTCTCTTCATGTGTGTTTGCAAATGGTGTAGTTTCCAGTTTCCTGCATAACTATGTCATGAGTGTTTGTTTCCTTGGAAACAGGTGAGGGTTGGTGACAGGAAGGGCATCTGGTTGTAGAAAACTGCTCCAGCATGGTCTCATTTGATCCATTGAACCATAAAAAAGTAGATGTTTAAAAGGATGATGGTCGTTATCATGATTGTATTAACCTTTTAACATTTAGATTACTCTGTAAAATAGAATGTTCATCATTTAATGTCCACTCTCCGTGCTGGCATGGGTTGGACAGTTTGAAGTGGAGCTGTCTGAACCCCAACTGTCTGTTGTGGCATGGTTTCTATGGCTGGATGGCCTTCTTAAGAGTGTGCTGGGTGCTTTTTACATGACACCATATTTTTTTGAATTAATCATGCATTATCTCATAGTTTCAACATTTTGATGATATGACTGTTTATTTTTTTAGAATGACATAGTAGGATAGGTGTGAGAGGCAAGATCTGGCTAGATTGAACATAAAACAGAATATTCGAGCCAGATGTGGCTGGTTTGAATGCTAACGGGTTAAAGGTCAGAGAAAAACAAAATTCACA
Source organism: Octopus sinensis (assembly GCF_006345805.1). Classification (NCBI taxonomy): domain Eukaryota; kingdom Metazoa; phylum Mollusca; class Cephalopoda; order Octopoda; family Octopodidae; genus Octopus; species Octopus sinensis. The sequence continues at coordinate 170,223,803 of NC_042999.1, read as the reverse complement.
CACAAGCAAATTTCTGTGAGGTCAGAGAATTGATGACTGTTCCAAGAACAAGTCCAAAACAACCATTTTGGAATGGAAGGAGGTACTTTCAAAGCAGTCTTTTATTATTAATCCTTCATTGCTTATATTTGATTTTTCCAGGTTTTCAATGAGCGAAAACCTGAGCTAGAGAGAGCGGTGGAAGAGTGGAAGAAAGCAGGCTAACAAGTGTGATTGCTAGATAGATAGTTATAAATGAACTAGTGTGTTATATTAGCAGTTTGTTGAGCTGTTAAACTTGCATGGAAAGCAAAGCAAAATAAGCTAAGATTAGATATGTTATAAAATCATAAGAGATAAAGGAAGTGAATATGGCTTTACTTTACTGTCTGGAATAATGAAGACAATTCTATTCTTGATGAGAAGCTGTTGTCCGTGGTTGAATTTTTATTCTCTCTCTCTCTCTCTCTCTCTCTTTTTTTGTATATTAGATTATGCAGGAGACTTGTTTCTAGCTGTTGACCTTCTGTGATGTGTTTAGCAACAAATTAAAACAAAAGAAAAAACTTGTGTAATAGTAAAAGCAAAGACTTTTTATATGAACACATAAATAACATTCCAAAGTTAAATGAGAATTGATAAAAAAAAAAAGGTAAAAAGAAAAGAAAATAAAGCAGCTAAATTGTTCTTGAGTTTTAGTTCAAGGCGAAATGGCTTTATTAAGAACCATTTGATAAGGGTTGCTGTTGAATTAATCATTTCTTACTGTAGAATAATTAAATTGTTTTTCTTGTTGGGCTACTGCAAAGAACTCTTTTAGTAAGTTTCAATGCACTCTAGCCATGCTGGAGCAATGCCAGGAATTTTTTTAAACTTTTTCTTTTCTTTTTTTTTTTCTTTTTATTAAAGACTTAAGATAGCTTTGACTGAATATTGATCTCAATACTATAAACTATTTGATTAGATGTTGCTTCTGCCACTTGGCTCCAGGTTGGCCTTGTTTCTTTATGGTTCAGTGACTATGTGAAATGTCTTTCAATGGTTTGATTTTCAATCAGTCTTAGTGGCTGGTAATAAATTGCTTCCTCTCTTGGTATTTAGATTTTACTTTCTTTCCCCAAAAATAGTATCAAACATTTTGTGGAGAAAAAAAGGGCAAGGAAAAGTCAAATGAACCCTTCTGTTCTTCAACAAGAAAGGAGAAAGAACATAAGTTACAGAATTCAACCAAATTTCTTCCTTTCTCATCGATTTTACTTTACTATGTCCTCGAGATCGTCATCTGTGGTGATTCCAAGTTCACCACACTTCTTGGCTCTCCCTCAGAAACCAAAATTTTTTACTATTTTGCACCAACTAATTTTATCCCCCACCCCCCTGTGCATTTCCAGAGAACATTCAAATTTTCCAAACACCATTGATCTCTTTCTCACCTCCAAAACTAACTTCTACCTAACTGTCACCAAATCTGCACCATTTGGACGGTCCAATGACTACATTATTTCAGTTACCCATTCATCTCTTGGACTTTACAGCTCTTCAGATCAGCTCTGCCATTTCTATGTTATCCTTTTCATGAAGCGCATAATCTCTGGCCTATCAGAAACGGCCTGGTGGGTAATTGAAACCATCCTTTTAATCATGTCTCTTCACATCTCACACACAACCAGTGGTTCACTAGCAGCCATCATGCAAAGAAAGCTACCTACAGAGGTGGGATAAACCACCCAGCACCACAAGACCATCATCTGAACCACAATCCACTCTCCCAACAGCAGTCAATATTATTGGTCCCTTTCCAGAATACCTCTCCCTACTTTGAGGAATCCTTTTCCTCTTCTCTACCTTTCCTACCCACTTTGCATTCAGCTCAGCACTGTACATGTCCGGTGAACAAGCTTCAAAACTGTGCCTTTCCACCCTACCAGGCTTATTATCAACACATATAGAATGAATGCAAAAGCACTCCTGATTGCAGGGACATTGGCTCTGACAGCATCCCTTCCATTATCATCAGACCATGTACCCTAGAGTTAGCCCGTCTTCACCAAACTATTCAATCTCTCTCTCTCTCTCTCTCTCTTCATCTTTCCATGAATTTATACTGCTCTTTACAAGCATGCTATAGTGTGTCCAGTCTCAAAAAAGGGCAACTCTTCTGGCCCTGCCGACTGTCATCCTGCATTCACTTTCAAATATCTCAAAAACAGGAAGACAACCATTAATAACATTGTCCAACATCTTAAATCTCTCAGTCTTTTTAACCCTTTAGCTCCTTCAGATTATTCTGTCAAATGTAATGCTTATTTATTCACATTGTTTTGAATTAATCATGCATCGTCTCGTAGCTTTGAGATTTCAATGATGTGTTTGTTTACTTTTAGAATGACATTGCACGAGCAATGAAACTTCCATGGTTGCTATAAATTCATTTCATAGATAGAAAATATCTTAGATCCCAACAACTGCTTACCCCTTAGAAAGCTGAGGTGACGGCCAAGGAATCCTGCTGTCACATCTCCTACCCCCATGTAAAGTTGCTTGCAAACGTACCCCCAACCTGTAGCCCATGTATGCTCTATCTCTTCTCCTTTTTGTACTGTACTACTATGGTATCTAATTCTCATAGCTACTTGGCTTTGGTACCGCCTCCACTCAAGCGGTCTTTACCTAGATTCCTCCAAGACGGGAACTAATCACTTTGAGATGGTGCACTTAATCCTTAGAATGTCATCTCTGAAATTCTCTCCTTCAACATCATTTTCCTTACTACTGTTCAAGACGACTGTTAACCATGTCAGTTTCGTCCATGGATGGGAACAAAACCACAACTCCTTTCTAGAGACCAACCAAAACAAAAATATATAACAAAAAAAAATTTGGATTGTGCTCTTGCTGTTGCTTAGCCTCTAATGAGCACCTGTTTCTTGCTGGTTAAATGACCCCATTTGATAACCCTTTTTTAGGTGTATGTTTGAGCATAAACACAAACACAATACACTTTCCTTCTATTTCCTTTATTGTTATAGCATGGTTTGGATTTAACTAGTTCCTCTTAGTGGTATCCAGTCCAGTATAAAGGTAAAGACCTCCTTCAGTCATGAATGACCTTAGGATTGCATCTGTAAAGTTCTCTGAGGCACAAGTCCAAGCAAGGTTGTTTATGGAGGGCCAGCAGTCACCCATGCATACCAGCTCCCCCCTCTCCACACCACTGATGTTATCCAAGGGAAAGAACATAACACACAGCCATGTCCGGGAATTGAGCTCACTACCTCATGATTGTGAGCCCAATGCTCTAACTACTGAGCCATGTGCCTTCTCATTTCTATCAGGTCATCCCATAAGTTCTGTCTGAATTTTGAATAAAGAAAACAAGTGATCAAATGTTATATTTAATTGAAATTTAATCATCCATGTACTTTCCCTGATTATCTATGACTTCCTTCCATCTATTTACAAGTTTTTTAATCCCATCAATGTAAAATTCTTTTGATTTCAAAGCGAAGAACTCTGAAATGTCAGTTTCGATCTCCTCCTGGCTTGCGAAAGTTATGTCCCCCAAATGATCCTGTAAACTATGAAACAAATGGTAGTCTGAAGGAGCAAGGTCAGGAGAATAAGGTGGATGAGGAATTTTTTCCCAACCAAGTTCTTCGATCTTCTGTGATGTGATCTTTGCAGTGTGGGGTTGCGCATTGTCCTCATGAAACATCACTCCTTTTTTATTCACTAAAGCGGGTCTTTTTTTCTTCAAACTTGGTTCAAATACTCTAATTGCTGACAGTAGACTTGAGCATTGATTGTTGCATTTGGTGGTAACAATTGAAAGTGAATTACTCCTTTGCAATCCCACCAGATAGAGAGAACCTTTTTCCCATGAAGTTCCCTTCTCCATTGTGGTCAAGCTTTTTCCCTTTTGTCAAGCCACTGTTTATGACTTTTAACATGTCAATAGAAGATCCATTTTTCATCACCAGTCACAAGTCTATCCATAAAGGGTGAAATGAGTTCACGAGAATGGAGAGAAGAGCAGATGTCAACTCGGGATTTGCGGTTGCTTTTGGACAATTCATGAGGCACCCATTTTCCAAGTTTAGGAACCTTTCCAAGTTGTTGAAGATGATGATGAGCAGTCGTATGGTTTGAACTAAGTTTTATTGCCAATTCTTCAACTGATAATGCAGGATTTTCTTCAAGTAATGCCTCAAGGAGCTTATCATCAAACTCAACTGGACGTCCTGTTCGATCTTCATCTTCAAGGCTGAAATCTCCACTTCTGAATTTTGCAAACCATCTTCTGCAAGTTCTTTCATTCAAGCATTCTTTCCCATAAACTGAGTGTATGTTTCGAGTTGCTTCGGCTGCAGAGTTTCCTCAATGCTCTTTGCCTCAAATGCTCTTTGGATACTTCCATGTTAGAAAGGGTTTTAATCAAAGAAATTTTAATTCTATTATTCTGTAAAATAATATTTAATTAGTTTAAATGAACACAAATGCATAAAAATAATTTTTAATTCCATTAGACATTCTAAAATACTATTAAATTTCATTCAATTTTAAAAGAGGTAAAATCGGACAGAACTTATAGGATGACCTGATATAAGAATTTAAGCTATATTTGTGGTATGGATTTTATCCAGACTTACAGTCATAGATTTGTACATGTTTAGTCAAGAAATGTAAAATTCTAAATGCTATTCCAATGAAGACACCTCACTGTTTTGCCACCAACCATTAACCTTGAAAGAGCATTGTTGAATTTACAAATAGCCAGAAATTCCAAGTAAAATATTCCACCTAAATACAATAAAAGAAATTTAAAGAGAGTGTCAACATTTAGTCCCCCTCATCTCACCTATTATTTAAAAATAAAAGTGAAGAATTAAGTTAAAAATGAAAAACAAACATGAGATGTCCAGATTGGCTGACACCTGAAATATTTGGGATGGTCAAAAGTTTGAATGCCTTTCATTCACAGGAATGCTGTTCTGTCTCAGCTGACCTGTGACTAAACAACAACATGCTTTATAGATGACTAAGTTTACATCTCTTGTAAATACAATTCAAAGGTATTTATCCCCACTTAATTCTAAAATATTTTTCCTTTAAAAATTCTGTTACTGCCATAGTGTTTGGGATGGTCATAACTTAAATGCTTCTCTCTCCCAGTAGATCTGTGTCAACAGAATCTATAGATGATGGAAATTACATTTCTAGAAAATACAATTCAAAAATTTTATTTATTTTTTAAAAATTCACTTCCTTTTCTCATCAACTTTTGAACCTTTATCTTTGAGGGGCATCGATTGAGAAATTGCTATCACAAATAGTGGCTGTGGACATACTTTTTCCTGTTTACTATTTTTTTCTAACACTACCAGTGGCCCTGAAAAAAAAATAATAGAACCATAGGTACAGAAATTTCAGCTTGATTAAGCCTTTTGATGACAACCTGCCCGAAGCCACCCTTGGTTTTATGATACAAACCTGGTTGTAAAGTAATCTAAGTCAAAATCTTCCACCAGAATTTCTGGTTGATTTATGTTCCAAACGTAATAATGACAGTTATTTGAGTAGATTTTTCATTATTTTTAAAATCATTTGAAAGAGAGTTGGTATATTTCAACAGAAATATGGTAACGAAAGGGTTAAGTGGTTAAAAAAACAGAAGTTGCCGAGAAGCTACACAGGCGTGGCTCTGTGGTAAGAAACTTGCTTCCCAACCATGTGGTTCCAGGTTCAGTCACACTGTGTGGTACCTTGAGCAAGTGCCTTCTACTATAGCCTTGGGCCAACCAAAGCTTTGCGAGTGGATTTGGTAAACAGAAGCTGAAAGAAACCTGTTGTGTGTGTATGTCTTTGTGTCTGTATTTGTCCCCCCCCCCCACTGCTTGACAACTGATGTTGTGTTTACACCCCTGTAACTTAGCAGTGTAACAAAAAAGGCCGATAGAATAAGTACCAGGTTTTAAAAAAAATATGTCTTGGAGTCAAACTGTTCAACTAAAACGATTCAAGGTGCTGCACCAGCATGGCCACAGTCTAGTGACTGAAACAAGTAAAAGATAAAGATAATTCTGCTTTAAACATGGAGTTTTAATGTTCTCATCAAGGTTAAAAAGATGTTTAATATGGTTGCTATTGTGTTTATAGATTTCAACTCAGCTGCACTGTGTCAGAGCCCCTCACAAGATGCTGCCTCACAAGCACCTCTTTGCTTTCATCCCACTCCATAGCATTTTGGGCAAATGTGTTTTACTATTGCAAGGGACTGGAATAACCCATTTACAGGGCAGTGTTACCCTGAAGTTGAAAAGAGGCCATTAACTTATGATTTAGATCAGTGCTTCTTAAGGAAGGCAGTGGCACTCTCAAGGAGGTGCTGGATGTTTTGAAGAATCTTGATTTTTGTTGTAAATAAAATATTTAACCATTCAGCATTCAGATTATGCAGTCAAATGAACTGCTTATTTATTCACATTGTTTGAAACGAATCATGCATTGTCTCGTAGCTCTGAAATTTCAATGAGCCAATTGTTTGCTTCAAGAATGACATTGTGGGGTAAGTGTGAGAGACCAGATGTGGCTGGTTTGAGCATAAGACAGATTAAGTATTGGATGTGGTTAGTTTAAATGCTAAAGTGTTAAATCAGATCCAATACTTCTATTTTCAGCACGTTTCCTAAAAGATTTTTCTTGGGATTAGAATATAAATAAGACATTGTGTTTATCATTGAGTAGCAACATTACTTACAATAAGCAATGGTTCCAATATAACCTCATTGTGCAACTCATCCACTTCTTTAGTCATCTATGAATTTCCATAAAAATTTCACATTTGACAGTAGTCAATGCAAATTTCTAAAAGGAGGCATATGCTTACCCCTTTTGAGATGCATGGTGTTTTGGTATGTGTAGCCAAAAAGACCAACATGTTTTTCTGTTGCGATTGAAACTGATAGATGTCATGTAGAAAACAAAGGATAAAGTGCCTAAAACTACTTTATTAATATGTAAAACTATATAAAGACTGGAATAGAATACAAAAAGCTTGTGACAAAGCAAACGGTGACTCTGTGGTACAAAACTGACAAATATCAAGGAGTGATGTTTGTAGAGGCCACAACCCATGGAGATTTAGGAAAGCTCTGAAGGAGACCAAACTCAACATTAAGATTGTTGAAAAGCCAGGGAACTCCATCAGATCACAACTATGTAGAATATACCTCATTGAGAATACCATATGCACCAGTGATAACTGCATGGTATGTAGGATTAAGCCTAGTATTAACTGTAGAACTAGAAATGTAGTCTACAGCATAAGATGTATAGAAGGTGCTTGTAAGGACATGAACATGACATACATAGGAGAGACATCTAGGAGCTTTGCAGAAAGACTAAATGAGCATTTGAGACAATACAATGACAAACAACAGTCCTCCATACTCTACCAACATGGAGGCAACCTGGGTCAACTTGACATCTGTATTTTATTCAAGTACCCAGAAGACCCAACACTTAGACAAATACAGGAGTACGTCCTCATAAATGAAACATCCCTAGTACTAAATAGGAAATATACGTAGGTGATCATACCCACAGTTTATATTTATATACAGGTAGAATAGTTAGTGGGCTGTTATGTAGATGTGTGTGTGTGTGTATATATGTATACGTATATGTATATGCACATATATGTAGGTAAATGGATATGAATGTAAACAGACAGACATACAGATAGATAATACATAGGTAATATGAACAGACAAGCACACATACATACGCAAATGAAGACTGAAACACATAACTATATACACACACACTTCACTTCACTCAAAGACACATATGGAGACACACAGACACACTCAAACATGCACATACAAGGAGACAGAGGTGCAAACACATGAATGTGCAGAATACATGTATATAAATGTGCATATGTATATACATATGCACACACATACATGCATGTGTATGTGCACACACAAACGAAAAGAATGCATCTCGGATAATGGACAGAGTTAACGACCATTGGAAAGGTTGCAAGACGCAATGAAAATTTTTGGAAAAATAAATAATTAAATGAGTGGAAAGTTTACCAGTGAGTGTGTTAAATAATAAGGTACTAAAAGAGAATGACTCTTCCCAGACACAGCAATATATATATTTTGAAAGCTTAAAACAACACAATACTTGTAAATATAAATAAAATAATAAGCATAAATGTTTCTGTGACAACAGGAAATACATCTTCTGAAAGATGATCTCTGATTGGCTATTACACTTCAAACATTCACAATAGATCAGCCTGAAAGTCCTTTCAGCTTGTATCATTTGGGCTGATCAATTGGCCCAGGTGTCCTAAGAGCATTAAAGGAAACGTAGAAAAACACGGATAATAAACTACTGATGTAAATGTGGGGCTTCTTTGGGTGCCATTTTGTGAAAGAACCTGGAATAAATAGTACAAGGTGTAATTCGTTATTGCTCCAATAACTCAGTTACAAAAATCTGAGCTCTACAGGTAATCAATGGTAAGGTGTGGATGAAAGTTAGATTTGGCTGTTATTTTTAGTAGATTGAATAGTTATGTTGAGGGTCCCTTGTTTGTCCTTCTGAAAGTATTTTGAATTCACCACTTCATTTCAAGATAATACATTGGATTCTGTAGTCCTAGATGGATTTTTTTTTTTTTTATCATGGAGGATGAAAGAGCAGTTCACAGGACCTCTAAGGCTTGTGAGAGGTTGGTAGGAAGGCAGCCGCAAACTGGAAAATTAGTCTAAATGGTTACAAGAGAGTGACCTCTTCTGCTAAAGATAACTGAGAATCTGATAGTGGTGTTAAACCAGGCAACAAAGTTTGCCACAGAAGCGAACCACATTTGGATTTGAACTCAAAATGTTAAGAGTCAGAACAAATGCTGAAAAAGTGCTCTAATGATTCCACTGTCCACTGCTCTAGACAGCTACTTTGTTTATCAACCCCAGACGGTTAAAAGGTAGTCATCCTCTGTGTGATTTGAACTCAGTACATGAACCTGGAAAAAAAGGCGTTTCATCTAAAGCCCCAACAACTCTACCAATTCACCCTTCAGACAATAAAAACAAAAATGGATGGTCGAAACTGGACTACCTCTGTTCATAGGCCTCTTCTATTCAGGCTGGTGTGGAGCTAAGCAGCAGCAGCAGCAACAACAATAGTTGTTTTTCAGCTTGTTAAAGTCAGTAATTTAATATGTATTGTTTATGGACAAAGCACAAAGGCTTTAACTGTGTTAGATCTGTGACCTGATGTTCAAGCAACTCAACCATAAACACATTTTATTTCAGTGTATATTACATTACACAGCTGTTACCTACCCTTCACACACCCTGTTATTCAATGGTTCTCAATATTTATACTCAGTGAAACCTTCTCTAAAATCACTTCCTTCAATTTCCTAAACATATGTGTGCTTGCACACACACACACATACCTTATCCCCTCTCCATTATTGGAGAAAATCCCCCAGAGAAAACACAACCAGGTGTGTTAATCAATGAGAGGGTGATCTTTATGTGGTTGTTTGATCTGCTAGAAATGGAGCCAAATCTACCCCTAAGTTAGACCTTACCACCTTTCAAAAATAAGGAAACATGGGATAATGTAGTTCTAGATAAACTTTGTCTGAAAAGAAAAGACTTGATGGTCAAGGCTGGAAAACCTTTGATCATAGGCCTGCTTGATAAGGGCTAACCAGGGTGAGTTTAATAAAAAGAAAAAAGAAAAAACTACCACAGTTTAATGTTTTAGGCTTAACAGTATAACCATTGAGATAATGAGTTACCTTGTGTGCTCCAGCTTTTCACTATTTGCACTGTATCCTTGGATACTACAAGACACAACTGTAAGGGTTGGCAGTAGGAAGGGCCAGACTATATAAAACACTACCTCAGAAAATGGTCCAACCCATACCAGCATGGAAAATCTGATATAAAATAGTCTTGGTGATGAAATTAAGATGAGTTAGTGGTAAAGAATACATGTTTCCAACACAGTCATTATGAAATGTAGTTTTGAAAGCCAACCCTATTCATCCTGTGCCACATATGTGTATATTGACTAATCTAACATATCTTATATACTAAACAGTCATTTGTTATTTACCAAGATGTATTTAGGTTAATACAGGTAAAAGTAGGTGAATGTGTGGTCACATTTTATAAATCTACTAAGATAAGCAAACTGTAACAAATTTAATCATTCATTTGATAATATAATTGTCAGTGATATATATAATTATGACGGCTATTTAAAACAGATAATATTGTTTTTCATCACAAATTCAGTCTCGGATAAATAACTGTATGATATTGAAGAATTACAAGTAATCCTTTCCTTTGTCACTAAAAGGTCCATTTCATATTTGGGTGGTGGCTAAAATATACAGTTATTATACAGACCCATGTCAAGCCTGACCAAGCAGGCTTAAGATGAGAAATTCTTCAGCTTTGACCATCACATTTCCTTTCTCTCTCTCTCTCTCTCTTTTCTTTTTTTTTTTTTTTTTTCACTTACATATTGTATCTGAAGCCAGTGAAGCAATTAAGGAACACAAGTAAAATCTTTTATTGTCTCTACAAACCTTTCATATCAACCACATATAACAGCCAAAAGTGTAACAGTGTGGCACTCCACTCATGCACGTCTTCCAGTTCATCTCATCTCATCTTTAGATAAATTAATATATCTAGAACTGCATTCTTCTTATTTTTAACAAGTCTAGCAACCATATAGATACTTGTGTGAGAGAGGATCTAGTGATAGTCACAATAAAAGAGAGCAAAACAGACTTAGTGAAGTCATGACAATTCCTTTCAGTTCCTGCTTCAGACGGGGGGGGGGGTGGCATCTTGGCCCCAGTGTTTTTGATGTTGTTGCTGATGCATCTATCGTAGTGTAAGATTGTTAGGACTGAGTGGGAAGTTACTGTTTTATTATTGTTCTAGGATGTTGGGGATATGTCTGGACATTTGGAAAGGATCTTACATGTTTATGATGGGGATTCTTTTGGCTGGTGCCTTGCTTTGGCAACAAATTGTGCATGTTCAGGGGATGATGCATTGGATCATCATTTAACGACTATCTTTCCATGTTGGCATGGGTTGGATAGTTTTGACAGGAGCTTGGCATAGTTTTTACGGCTGGATGATCTTCCTAATGCTAACCTCTTTACAAGGTGGATTGAGTGCTTTTCACATGGCACCAACACTTGCTATGTCTGTTTTGGCATGGTGTTTACGTGGCACTAGCACACACATATGTACATGCAAGTGAGCTACATGCATAGCTGTGTGGTTGAAAATATTGCTTTCTAGCCACATGATTACAGGTTAGATCTTACTTTGTGGCACCATGGGAAAGCGTTTTCTATTCTAGCCCTGAGACGACCAAAGCATTGTAAGTGGATTTGATAGAGGGAAACTGAAATATATACATGTGTATGTTTGTCTCCTTGTCTTGCCATCATGCAATTGTAGTAAATGATTGTCACTGTCATGCAAGCTGGGGGTGCATGGCTCAGTGGTTAGAGGATTGGACTCTTCATCGTAAAATCATGGTTTTGATTGCTGGACTGGGCAATGCATTATGTTCTTGAGCAAAACACTTTCACATTGCTCTGGTCCACTCAGCTGGCAAATATAAGTGATCCTGTGACTCACCAGTGTTGCCTGTCCAGGAGGGGAATTTATATGCCATGAAACTGGGGTGATTGGCCCTTATGAATTGGCATGACTCAAGAAAGTAACTTTTCTGCCATGCAAGCAGACAGAAAGAGCAGCAGGCCCGAGGAAATCTTCCTTGATAAAATCCTTCCAACCCATACAAGCATGGAAAAGGGGCCATTTAGTTGTTTGGCTTAGATCAAAGTGTATATATGTATGCGTGTGTACACACATACACAATTGTGTGTGTATTCATTTGTTCTTTCATTTAATGCCTGGTTTTTTTTCCCCCCTTCTATCAAGGATTATATGGGGAGGTACTTTTAAGGCAGTATTTTTAAAGTCAGATGCTTTTCCTGCTAGTAACTCTTGCTTGCTTTTTTGCAAGGACAAGTATTTTAATTCCAGAGGAATCCAAAAGCATTGAGCTAGACAATTTGTTGACAGGAAAAGTTACCAGTTGCAGCTCAGTCAGAAACAATGACATCGTTGCCTGTAGCTCAGCTATAAACTATGTCATGGTCTGTAGCATAGCTCACTGTCAGTTGTAAACATGTATACACACCCATTTACACACACACACACACACACATATATATATTTATGTATATATACACATACTTCTGTGTGTACACATCTTTTGTAGTATAATTGATCTATGTACTGTTCATGATTCTGTGATGTGTGCTATTTTGTTTTCTCAATAGCCTATGGAGAAACCAAATGTCCAAACATTACATGTGTTGCCTCTTTCTTTTCAATCTGTCCATTGCTATAATTTTCAGTGAAAATAACAGCCTTAATCAAAACATTGAGACAAGTGTGGTTGTTAGTCAGCCAGCTGGTCAGACAAACAGGCTTATTACAATATCTACATTTGGGATTTGTCCCAAACACTACATATCACCTTATCTGCTGTTTACAGAATTCAACAGAGCTATTTTTGATCTAAGTAGAACTCCTGACTGATTGTTTAGGTCAAAACAAAACTACAGGTTAAGTTTTTTTTTTAATTGGAAGTAATATTACATTTTATATATATATATATATATATATATATATATATATATATATATATATATATATATATATATATGTATGTATGTATATATATATATATGTATGTATGTATATATATATATGTATGTATGTATATATATATATATATATATATATATATGTATGTATATATATATGTATGTATATATATATATATATATATATATATATATATATATATATATATATATATATATATATATATATATGAAGGGAGTGAGAGAGAGAGATGTGTATGTATGCATGTATATTTATGCACACAAATATATACATGCATTCATACACTCATGTTTATATAAGTTGAGTGAGCTGGCAGGATTAGCATGCCAGACAAAATGGTTAGTGGCATTTTTTTTGTCTTTATGTTCTGAGTTCAATTTCTTCTGAGAATAACTTTTGGAGTTGATGAAATTAGTACAAGTTGAGAATTAGGGTTGATGTAATCAACTAGCTCTCTCACCAAAAATATCAGGCCTTGTGCCTACTATAAGTACAAAGGATATTTATAAGTTTTTGTTTTTTTAATGTCTTGCAAGTACTCGGTGGCCCTGTCAGTGCAGGTGCCACTTAATGGCACCCAATCCACACTGTAAAGTGGTTGGTGTTCGGAAAGGGCAGCCAACTGTAAAAACCTTGCCAAAACTGACCTCATCTGTACTTGTGCCACGTAAAAAGCACTAAGCCCACTCTGATGAGTGGTTGGTGTTAGGAAGGGCATCCAGCTGTAAAAATCCTGCCAAAACAGTCACAGAAGTCTTGTGCAGGCTCTTGTCAAACCGTTTCCACTCATGTCAGCATGGAAGGCGGATGTTAAACAATGATGATGATGATAAATGTTTATATTTATAGACAGATATCAGAAGAGAATCTTATACAAATAGCTTTGAATGTCTTACTAACATTATTCATGCTTCTTTGTAACTCTAATACTTTCACAATATTTAATGTAAATTGGAAACAAGTCTAGTAATAAAATCTATGCCATCTCTTGACTACAATTTCTAAGGGACAACGTTAACTACTTTGCTGACTAAAAGATATCAGTGGGATTTCAGGAGTGTCAGTAAGACATGATTGGGTGGTTAAGGAGTTTGCTTCGTAGCCAGCGATTTGGGATTCTGTCCCACTGCATGGCACTTTGGGAAAGTGTCTTCTATTAAAGCTCCAGGTCAACCAAACACTTGTGAGGAAACTGAAAAAGCAACCTGTTATGTTTGTGTGTGTGCACGCATGTCTCCTTATTTTGATTACATGCAGTTGTAAACAAGCATCACTGTCCTATAAGCAGTGTCATTCATTTCCAATCTTCCATGAAAAAGTGTCAAATCTCTGGGAAATAACTTGGTTGGAGTCAAGTGAAGGTACATGGCAGAAAGGGTATCTGGCTGTAGAAAATCTGCCTCAATGAATTCCATTTGATCCATGCAAGCTTAGGAATGTGGACATTAAACAATGATGATGTTTCCGACAATCTTCAATATTTACATAGCTCTTCCTCTGGCCAGGTAATCAATCATCTCCTTTACATCAGCACACCTGTTTCTCTCCTCTTTCTAGTTGCCTTTCTTTCCCTCTCTCTCTCTCTCTCTCTCTGTCCCCTCCTCTATAGCAATACACCTGTTTCTGTCATACTTTAACCTTTCATCATTTGACACAAGATCCCCTCCTCCAATGCCCCCACCCCTCTCAAAATTCGTTGCCTTGCAAGTTATTTGGTGGCCTTGCCAGTGCTGGTGCCACATAAAAGCTCCCACTCCACACTGTGAAGGGGTTGGCATTTGGAAGGGCATCCAGCTGTAAAAACCATGCCAAAACAGACACAGTAGCCTTCTACCTGGCTGGTTCCTGTCAAACTGTCCAACCCATGCCAGCATGGAAGGCAGACATTAAACAATGGTGATGATGATGATGATAACAGTAACAATATTTAATGAGAAACATGATGATTGATTTAAATTTCATCTTCAGAGAAAACAATTCACAGATATTTCCATCTACCTTAGGTTTCAAAAGGGCGAGCTCTAACTGAAATGGGATGTAGATGTAAATATATGGAAACATCCTCATCTCTAAAGACATCTCTAATTGTAAGAAGGGAAAAAAAATTAACAACTGCCTATCTTAGACATTTAGGTAAGGGCAGCAAGTTGGCAGAAATGTTAGCACACTGGGAGAAATGCTTGGCGGTATTTCGTCTGCCGTTACGTTCTGAGTTCAAATTCTGCCAAGGTCAACTTTGCCTTTCATCCTTTCGGGGTCGATAAATAAAGTACCAGTTACTCACTGGGGTCGATGTAATCGACTTAATCCGTTTGTCTGTCCTTGTTTGTCTCTTCTGTGTTTAGCTCCTTGTCGGTAGTAAAGAAATAGGTTTTTTGTCTATCGTTACGTTCTGAGTTCAAATTCCACCAAGGTTGACTTTGCCTTTCATCCTTTCGGAGTCAATAAATAAAGTACCAGTTGCGCACTGGGGTCAATGTAATCGACTTAATCCCTTTGTTTGCCCTTGTTTGTCCCCTCTATGTTTAGCCCCTTGTGGGCAATAAAGAAATATCTTAGACATTTAGGTGTTTGCCAAAGCAAGATATTTTTCACTCATAAAAAAGATATTTTGTATGTAACAAACAGCAGAATTTCTGTTATTTTCTAAATGTACACTTTAATTACACTTACTGCCATAGTTTTCTTGAAAAAAAAAACATTGTAATATTTAGGATTGTGTAGAATATGTGGCTGTTGAGATGCTAATCATTACAGTTGCTAGGCCCAAAATCCTGATTATTCAGTTACCTACACTACTTAGATTTCAATTGCAGTGCACGTTTTTGTTTTACAAGTAACATCTGCAAAGTAATAGCTATACCTTAAAGGTGAAGCTTTCAATATGGTTCTGAGACTGTAAAGCAAAACTGTAATTAGTTGTAAGATACTTGAAACAGAAACAAACCATAAATATATATTTACTTGCAGTAACAGCTTCCTGCAGAATAGAATATATTATGTTAGTTACATTAATAACAACTGGTGCAGTGAAAGCTTGGTCACATGATATTGACAGGCTTTCATATTTCTGATGGTGGAATGGCAGAACAGCAATTAGAAACGGTTTGTTTTGTTTGGTTTTGTTGTTAAAAGAAAACAAAAATACCATGGCAATAAATGACATAAGAGGAAAGTTAACACACAAAAGATTTATTGAGAGATGGATATTTACTAAAAATTGTGCAACTCTAGATGTAGGAAGCTTAAGGAAATATTTATAAATGATTGATGGCTGGATCTTCTGAAGTATTGCTCTCTAGCTTTGTGCTTTCTGGTGCATAAGTTGAGCTGACAACTGAAGTAAAAGTTTAACAGTAGAATCTGAGAAAATTTGTGATGGATTGCA
The DNA here is from genome assembly GCF_006345805.1 of Octopus sinensis. Classification (NCBI taxonomy): domain Eukaryota; kingdom Metazoa; phylum Mollusca; class Cephalopoda; order Octopoda; family Octopodidae; genus Octopus; species Octopus sinensis. The sequence goes on along the minus strand of NC_042999.1, from coordinate 170,207,666 downwards.
TCAACATATAAGTACAAAAAGTTCACAGAGTGAAATAGATTATTTTGCCATGTGGAAGAAAAATCTGATTTTTTTAGGCAGAATCCTTTGTTGGAAAAAGATGAAATGATTACTGATAGTGCTGAAATAACAGTAAACATTTTAGGCTGCGAGTATCAGAAACTCTTGATTCAACTTCATGCAAAATATAAACTGTTATTATGCAATATCATTTCCTGTTGTTGCATGGAGTTCACAACTGCATTGAGTTGCATATTTTCTAGATGCAGTTATTCCAACATATTTGATTCAAGGTGCATGCCCTTAACAAGTCATTTGGAGCCATCAATCTTCAATAATTTAATCACCTTCAAGTTTATCAAATTCACAGTATTGAAACCTGTTATGAAGAAGATGGGGGCCAAAATTTCATAACTGACTCTAAAGATTCTTGACATGAATCTAGTTTGTTCAGCAATGACTAACTTTTTAGGTCTTAGATTATTTACTATCATCTCTCATGTTTTCCGGGATGCATGTCTTCCATCTGCTTTTGATGGTCTTTTACCAGTTCCTTCATTATAGCTCCACTGCTGGCTCATCATAAAAATAAACTTATCTCCTTTAGACCATCATGTTCGTCAACATCCTTCAATTAGTTTCTTTCTAGAGGTGGTTGCAAAATGCCTTAATTATGCTGAGCAAGGAAAAAATTCCACCTTGATGTTTAATTCTGACATTCCCCATATCAAAAGAAATTCTATTCTTCATGTCAATGTTCTGTCATAGCTACATATTTAGCCACAACTAAAGAACACTAGTTCTGATTATGTCGATAAATTTATGCAGAACTTTTGCATTTTGCTTGCCTCTCTTCAGAAACCCTGTCTGATTTGAAAGGGTTCATAATGATATCAGTTGTGGCACAGTGTATTGCCCAAAGTGTGAAACCTGGTAGCCAGAGTATCTATAATATTCAGTACTACATACAATAATTATTAATGTAGGAGCGGCTGTGTGGTAAGTAGCTTACTTATGAACCACATGGTTCTGGGTTCAGTCACACTGCGTGGCACCTTGGGCAAGTGTCTTCTACTATAGCCTCGGGTCAACCAAAGCCTTGTGAGTGGATTTGGTAGACAGAAACTGAAAGAAGCCCATCATGTGTGTATATATATATATATATATATATAGTGTGTGTGTTTCTGTGTTTGTCCCCCCAACATTGCTTGACAACCAATGCTGGTGTGTTTACGTCCCCGTAACTTAGCAATTCGGCAAAAGAGACCGATAGAATAAGTACTAGGCTTACAAAGAATAAGTCCTGGGGTGGATCTGCTCGACTAAAAGCAGTGCTCCAGCATGGCCACAGTCACATGACTGAAACAAGTAAAAGAGTACCCTTGATTATGAGCACTGAAATCCCGGATAAAAAAAATAAGTTCTCAGCGGTGGTGCCCCAGCATGGCCGCGGCCTTCGGGCTAAAACATTTTTAAGGATTTAAGGATTTTTTATCTTTTATTCATTTCAGTTATTGGACTGTGGTCATACTGGGGTACTGCCTTGAAGTTCTTACTAGAACTGATTGACCAAGTCTTATTCTGTTGGTCTCTTTCGAGTCACTGAGTTATGGGGATATATATATATATATATATATAAAGCAACATCAGTTGTCAAATGGTGGCAGGGAACAACTACAACGCAACACAGTCGCACACACATGCATGCACAATGGGCTGCTTTCAGTTTACTATTTCTTTATTGCCCACAAGGGGCTAAACATAGAGGGGGCAAACAAGGAAAGACAAAGGGATTAAGTCGATTACATCGACCCCAGTACGTAACTGGTACTTATTTAATCCAACCCGAAAGGATGAAAGGCAAAGTCGACCTCGGCGGAATTTGAACTCAGAACATAACAGCAGATGAAATACAGCTACGTATTTCGCCCGGCGTGCTAACATTTCTGCCAGCTTGCCACCTTATAGTTTCAGTTTCCATCCACCAAATTCACTGACAAGGCTTTGGTCAGCGGAGGCTAATGTAGAAGACATTTGCCTAAGATGACACGTGGTGGAACAACCCAAGATCACATTGTTGCTAAGCAAACTTCTCAACAGACAAACCTGTCTACAACAGACATTAACTTTTCTTTAGTATATAGGTATGATACACGAGGAAAGGAAATGTTTAGTGAGATTTATTACATTTACTGTATAAAGTACATTGAAAATATTCGTGCATCCTAAATGAAACAAGAAAGTACATTTGAATCTAACTCATGAACTTCACTGATGTAAAAGTGCAGCTGCTGCAAAGTCAACTTGTGGAAATCACATGATCAGGTTTTTTTGGGGTTTTCTCTAGAAAATCAGTTGGATTTTGATAATGACGGTACACTTATTTAAGTTTATGCTCTTTTTCCCTCTCGAGTTTCTACAGTAATATACATAGTCATATTGCTACAGCAAAACAAAATATCATTTAAATGTTGTTTTTTGGGGAGAAAAACAAAATAATTTCAGACTTTTTTCATGCATTTTTGTTTTTAATGGTCTTTAGATTTGAACATCAGAGATTCAGTGCTTGACAATTATTTTTAATTAAAACAAAAAACATTTTAATCAGAATCTTAATAATTTCAAACATAGTATTTTAAATTTTCAGAAATTAAAAAAAAACATTTTAGAATCCACCATCTGGTGTTTTGTTTGGTCAGGCATAAAAATTATGTTGACAATGTTCATAAATAGCATCTATTTATAATGTGCAACTTTCTATCTAGATATTAAAAAAAAAAATGAAACTGGGGGCATGTATGTTTCTTTGTCTTACCACCACCTGACAACCAGTGTTGGTTTATTTATGTCCCCATAACATTGCAATTTAGATGATAGCAACAGATGAAGTACCAGGCTTAAAAAATGCAATTACTACGGCTGATTTGTTCAATGAAACCCTTCAAGGCAGTGCTCGGGCATAGTCGCAGTATAACGACTGAAATGAATAAAAGATGAAATTAACAAACAGTTATGATTGTTAAGATTATTCAGTAATATTTCTAAAATTTGTAATTTGAAAATTTACTCTTAAGACTTTCATATCTGTGGTTCTAGGATGTTTTTATCTCAGATACAAATCATTAACATCATCATCATCATCATCATCATCATCATCATCATCATCATCATCATCATCATCATCATCAGTGTCACCATCCTGAACACCAAACCTCATAATGTAGTGACTGAAGTAAATGAATGAATAAGGTTTCCTCACACAATCTGTTCCTTTGTTAATTTTCAGGGTGGCATCATACAGTAACAGGTGGCTTTGTTTACCTAATTTGGTCCTGTCAGGACATGGGTGTTCCAACATTACACAGAGATAGCAATGGACTCTTGCTGAGACCATTTATATCTGTACAACAAGTAACTACTTAATTACACTGATTAATAATGTCTGCTGTTTTCTTATTCAAAATATCTTGTAAACACAATCATCCTTGTGTGTTGCATTTTAACTTAGTATAATAAACATGATACATTATAAAGCAATGTAGTTTGTGTGCAAGGTATGATTTGAATTCATATCATGGTCACCAACTAGTCTAGTTAGCTTCTTAAACTGCTCAATAGCTTACAGACTATTGTTTTTCTCCTTCATGAAATATTTTTATTTATTCATTTATTTATTTCCAAAGTTTGTTCAACTCTTGCACTCTGCTCTGTCTCTGTACAATAAGGATCTTTTTTTTTTTATGTAGTGATTTCTAATGGCACAAAGCTAACTATTTTTCTGCTTAATTTGGTTGTTCTGCTTGTGTTTTTTCTCCACTGATAAGACATCACAATGGAAAGCTACTTAGAAGTACCAGCCCCTGCTTTGCTTATCAAAACCTGCACCCTAATAGCTCTGTTATTTTTCCCTAGCTGATTAATTGATATACATTTATTTGTTATGCCATTTAGAAATTAGTCTTTTTTTTCTCTCCTTCTTTTTCTTTCTTATCCATTGTTCCCTCAGCCACTTGTGTCTACAGTTTTGAATAAACATATTTAGGAGTTTTAAAACCATAGTCACAACAATCTTTTTTCAACTCTTTCCCCTCTTTATATCTTATATTTAGTCTTGTTGCTTTTATTGCTACTTTTACTGCATTGAAGAATGCAGTGAATGGCAGAATTACCAAACCAAATGCCTTGCAGTATATAGTTACATGTCTTTACATTCTGAGTTCAAATCTCAATAAGGTTAACTTGACATTCTACCCCCACCAAGGTCATTAAGATATACATCAGCAGTTCACTGAAGATCCCTGGCAGGTTTATGGTTGAGCTTGTGACAACGGACACCTCTAGCATTCTCATCTTCCGGGGAGGGGACCGTATCCCTGCTCTACGCTATTGGGGCAGAGATGACTATCCATAAGTGTGAGCCCATGAGTCAGATTGGCTGTTCCAACACATCTCTCTTGCCATCCTCTTGGGCAACACTTTTCCCATTTTGTCTGCTGGGACCATGAGGAAATCTGAATTACAGGAAGTCAAGAGAATGTAATAATTTTGTAGTTTACTACACAAACACTAAAGCTATACTCATTGTTCTTAAACGCAACAGCACTGAGCTGGGCGAAAGGCTCAACAACATTTCATCCATCATCATGTTCTGAGTTCAAATTCTGCCGAGATTGACTTTGCCTTTCATTCTTTTGGGGTCACTGAAAAAAGTATCAGTCAAGCACTAGGTTCGACATAATCGACTAGCCCCCTCCCCCAAAATTTCAGGCCTTGTGCCTATAGTAAAAAGGATTATTCTTAAACACAACTGGAGCTGTGTGTGTAGTTCAGTATCAGTTGTTTTCAACTCCTAGTCAGGTCAGTTTGAACATTCTTCAACATAAACTGCTTTTTAAAAGAGGTATCTGTCTACTTACCAAACTAAACCTACCTACCTACTTTACATCCCTCTGTGGTCAGTATAGTATCAATCATCCCTCAAGGGTCCAGCATCTGTTGTTGCTACCACCGCCTCCTCTTCTGCTGCTGCTTTTAGCAACCCTGTGAGATAGTTGATTGGGGCAGGGTGCTAGAAAAAGAAAAAAAGGGGTCCACATGGAGACTGGTACTGATTGATAAACTGCTAAACAAATGAACACTTGTTGCCTTGTGGTGGTCGGGGATGAAAACATCACAAAGACACCCACAGACATACAACAAGCTTCCTTTACCAAATTCACTCTAAAGGCATTAGTCAACTCAGGGCTATAATAGATGCTGGGGCATCGCCTTAAAGAGTTTAGCCCAAAGTACTGTACAATGGGACTGAACCCAAAACCACATGGCTACAAAGTGAGCTTCTTAACCACAATGCCATTTTTGCACTTGCTTCACAACCACTTGATTCTGGGTTCAATCCCACTGTATGGCATTATATATATATATATATATTCAGCTGTATCAGTGCCAAGCAGTGTTTAGGCATAAGTGAACTTTAGGAGATTTAAGATATGTTTGTGACATATTTTAACTTCTAAAGACAAATTCACTGCAGTTATCGTGGAAAAAAATTTCTATAGGAGAAAAAATTCTATTTTAAATACTTTTAAAAATCAAATCTGATTAAAAATGTTTGTATTTTGTTGATAGGAAATCCTTTCCAAATATAGTTTCATTGTACTTTCTTTCAAACTGTTTCAGTAATTCTCTTACAAATTATTACCCAGCCTCATTTGTTATGCCAAGATTTTGGAAATGGCTTTTGTTTATTTCTTTGCCGCACATAAAAAAGTAGGAAATGATACAACTTGAAGCACAAACTGATGAGTAATCAATATATTTATATATATATATATATATATATATATATATATATATATATATATATATTCATTCACTCACTCGTGAATCTCATTATAAACAACATGGACCCATTTTCTTCTTTAGAAAAAATATATTTTCATATAAATTAAACATTGTATCATGAATAGCGATTGCGAAACCGGTCAATACATTAAAAATTATACTATAACCATGTAAGTGTGCATTGATGATGATGATGATGATATATATATATATATATATATATATATATATATATATATATATATATATATATATATAGGGAGAGTTTACAAAAAAACAACAAAAGACGAAGACAGGTGATGTACAAAACAAACAGATGTATTAGCATAACGCTCAGGAATAGAAAAAGTCTTTTACGTTTCAAGCCTACGCTCTTCTACAGAAAGGGACACAGAAAACAGAAAAGTGGTTACTTCATTTCACTTTTATTTACCAGATGAGATGACAGATATTTGTCAAAATCACTGGGAGAGCTTTTATGTGGTCATTTGGCTTGCTAGAAATAGTAACCAAATCTCCTTCAAATCGCATCCTACAACCTTGAAAGAAGGAAGGACACATTGAAACATGTATTCCTAGAGACTCCTAAATAGACAAGAGATTGGATGATCCTGATTGAAATCCTTTTGATCTTAAATCTGCTTGATCATGACTGACCTGCAATTTGTATTTTAAGTAATTGATTTGTCTGCACTTTGAATTGGTGTTTTACAGATACATACTTATATTTTCTTTTTGTTAATAATATGCCAGGCATTTTATTAACTATTGATTCACTTGTTTGGGTAATGTTTGAAAAAAGTTCCTGTCTATGGAATTAATTGTTAGTTTCCTGGGGGTGAAAATGTGCGGAAAAATAAGCACTGGACAACATGCTTTCCTAAAGTATGGTGTGCTCTCACTGACTTTACAGGATGTATATATATGTATGTATGTGTGTTTGTGTGTATGTATGTATGTATGAATGAATGAATGAGGCGAGATGGCAGAAACGTTAGCACCGGGCGAAATGCTTAGCGGTAATCCGGCTGTCGTTATGTTCTGAGTTCAAATTCCGCCGAGGTCGGCTTTACCTTTCATCCTTCCAGGGTCGATAAATAAAGTACCAGTTTCGCACTGGGGTTGATGTAATCGACTTAATCCCTTTATCTGTCCTTGTTTGTCCCCATCTGTGTTTAGCCCCTTGTGGGCAGTAAAGAATATATATATATATATATATATATATATATATATATATATATATATATATATATATATATATATAACGGGAAGCTTTATGAAAATAGACAAAAGACGAAGGCAAGTGGAAAACAAACAAACAATTGTATTAGTATGACGCTCAGGAAATATAAATAAAACAAGTCTTTAACGTTTCGAGCCTACGCTCTTCAACAGAAAGATACACAGAGAGAGAAAAACACAGAAAGAAGGAGAGAAAAAAAATGCGTGCAGTAACTAACGAACCAACATGGCGATCTGATTTCGGCCAGAAGTCAAAGATCAAACATGAGACGCGAGAGCGAAATTAGGGGAGATAATAGGGTTGAGTGACCAGCTCCAACATAAGGGTGTGTGTGTGTGTGTGTGTATGAGAGAGTATTAGTGCATATGAGAGGTCTGGACGTGTGTATGTATAGGGTTGGTGTATGTATTAGTATGTATAAGGGTGTGTGTGTGTATGAGAGAGTATTAGTGCGTATGAGAGGTCTGGACGTGTGTATGTATAGGGTTAGTGTATGTATTAGTATGTATTAGTACGTATTAGTATGTATAAGGGTGTGTGTGTGTGTGTATGAGAGAGTATTAGTGCGTATGAGAGGTCTGGACGTGTGTATGTATAGGGTTGGTGTATGTATTAGTATGTATTAGTATGTATTAGTTGGTGTATGTATTAGTATGGCACATCATATATGATGTGATGTGTAAAGTCGTGTGGTGTAGTGTGGAGAGAGGAGAAGAGGGGGAGGGGGAGAAGAGGAGGGGGAGGAGGAGAGAGAAGGGGAGTGAGGGAGCAGAGGGATGGAGAAAGAGGGAAGAAGGGAAGGGGAGTAGGGGTGAAAGGATGAAGGACTGAAGAAGTAGGGGTCGGGGGGAAAGGTAGGTGAGGAGGGGGGAGAGTTGAGACCAAATGGCGTATAAGAGCGAAGAGAGAAGATTAATTCCTGTTCACGGCGCAAACGGGAATCCGGATGGCCTCTGTGTAAGGACAAACCGAACACAGATAGGTGTTGCAAGGAGTGACCGGTGGAGCGGAAATGGCGAGAGACCGGTGTGTCGTTCGCAAGGTGGATGTCACGAAGGTGTTCCGCGAACCGGTCAGCCAAGCGGCGTCCCGTTTGTCCGATGTACAAGGAATGGCAGAGAGAGCAAGAGACGCAATAGATAATATTGCTGGAGGTGCAGGTGAAGGAGTGGATGATGGGATAGGGTCGATGATGGGTGCTAGTGAGGAGGATGGTGTTGGAGAGGTAAGGGCAAGTGCGGCAACGTGGGCGGGAGCAGGGGAACGAGCCGGGTTGGGAGGTAGGGTCAGGGAAGGAGCTATGGACCAAAAGGTCTCGAAGGTTGTGGGCTCATTTGAGGGGAGGGGTCAGTTAGGGAAGAGGTGTGAAGTGGACGGGTCGGACTGGAGATGACGGAAAGCTCGAAGAATGGTGCGTTGGAGAGGTAGGGTCGTGGGGTGGTAAGTGAGGGAAAATGGAGGCGGGAGACTACAGGGCGGGTTCGGGGAGAGAGAGCAGATACACGGTCCACGGACCATGCTCTGGCATGGGCGGTGTGGATAGTGGTGAGGGGGCATCCACGTAGGGTGAAGTGGTGAGCCATACGTTGAGACTGAGTCTCAAAGTCATGGCCGTCACTACAGAGCCTACGTAGACGGAGGAATTGGGAATAGGGGATGGAAAGCTTGGTGTGTTCTGGGTGGGAGGAAGAGAAGTTGAGGTATGAGTGTGAGTCTGTGTTTGTAGTGAATGGAGGTGGTAAGAGTGGAGTGAAGAATGCTAGCCGAAATGTCGAGGAAGGAGACAGAGGTGTTGGAGATAGTGGAAGTGAAGTGGAGGGCTGGATGGAAAGATTGGACGAAAGAGAGGAAGGAATCTAGATGTTCACGGGAGAGTGAGGTGGCACCGATAATGTCGTCAATGTAACGACCATATAGTTCAGGAGTGGGACCAGTGAAATTAGAGAATATTTGGGCCTCAACATAGCCAACGAACAGGTTCGCATAGTTGGGGCCCATTCGCGTTCCCATGGCCACTCCCGAGACCTGATGGTAGAACTCGCCCGCGATCGAGAAGCAGTTCAAAGTAAGGACAAGTTCGGCCAGACGAATGAGTGTGGAGGTGTCAGGTACAGGGTTGGAGCGGAGGTCAAGAAAGTGTCGAAGGGCCTGCAGTCCTTCGTGGTGAGGGATAACAGTATAGAGGCTTTAGATGTCCATAGTAAAAAGGATTTTGGAGGAGCCGGGAGGAAAGGAGAAAGAGTTGAAAAGCCGGAGAGCATGGTTGGTATCGTGGATGTGGGAGGGAAGAGATGCCACTAGGGGGGCAAGGACACGGTCGAGGTATTTAGAGATGAGCTCCGTGGGGCAGTTACAGGCGGAGACGATGGGGCGGCCAGGGTTTTGGAAGAGAATGCGTGGCATTCAGTCATATAATAACATAAATAATATATATATGCATATGTGGGCACAGGACATCACAAAACATGTATAACAAAAAAATACAAAGTACGAGTACATGGAATATGAACTATTTTTGGGGAGAACGAAACACAAATAGAAAAGAAGACAAACAACATAAAGAATGACCCTTCATCAGTCGTTGGCTGTTTTTCTAGTCTCGTATTTCGAGCATTTAACAACAATTGTTTGTCTTGTTTTCCGTTTGTGTCTTTTGTTGTTTGAAAAAATAGTTCATATTCCATGTACTTGTACTTCGTATTTTTTTGTTATACACATTTCGTGATGTCCTGTGCCTAACAGATGCATATACAGATATACATTTAGATATAAGTATGTACATATACATATGTATATATACATATATATATATGTATGTATGTATGTATGTATGTATGTATGTATGTATGTATGATGTATGTGTGTGTGTGTGTGGTGTGTATACAGTAATACCTCAGTTTGCGGGGACCCATGTTAATTTCACAAGCAGGCTGTTCTGTTGATTGGATCAACTGGAACCCTCGTTGTTGTAACTGATGGAGTGCCAGATATATATATAATTCTGTAAATTTCAAAATAGTGCTACATTAGGCGTTATATTTCATCACATTGAAGCTCTGGCTTAATGACTCTCAAATCTGGGAGAAAATTCTGGTCATGTTTAAGTATTATTCAGTGAAGCAGAAAGAATCTACTGTACCTGTTGAAGTAGTGATGAGAGAATCATTAAGTACATGTATATAATATTTAAGGTTACCAGCCATGAAAACATATTTTAAGACACTAGTTTCCAGTAACATATTGCGGTTAATGAAATCAGTTGTCCTTCTTTGCTCTCCAAATTTTTTACTTGTGTCTATTTCAGACACAAACAAGTATATTATAGTCACTTTATAAAAATCTATCTTAGAGGGTTGCCAGGAGAAATAAATGATCTTGATCTGCAAACTAAGATGTGTTTGTTGCCTAATTAAATTTTTTAGGCATTTCTCTTACCGAAGTTCTTCTGGAAATGTAAATCCAATAATTCTAACTCTATCTTATATCCAGTTTTATTCTTTTCCTTTTATTTTCTATCATTTTTAACAAAACAGGCTTTTTTTAAAAAAGCATAACAACAAAGTATTGATTTTTGTTTTTTATTTTTGCATTATATTTTTAAAACATCTTAATAATTTTTAGTGTAAACAACCAAATTTGTTTATTTTATTTTTGTGCTTTTGTGTTCTTTTTTCTACTATCAATTAAAAATCAAATATGCTTATTAGTTTTGTGTTTCAGATGTTGAAGTTAATATGCATTGCTCAATTTCAGGTTGTTTTTCTTTTTATTGTGTGATGGTTGCAGAGTTTTGTAAACTTTTTTTTATTGAGTAGAAGAAGATATTTTTATTTATTTTTTTAAGGGAACACATTTCTTAACAGACTTTATTACAAACCACTAACTTTTACCCAGTTGTTTCCAGTTATTTCCCTTTATAATTTTTTAATATCTAGACAATGCGCAGCCTTTATTAAAATAGTCTCCCTCATTTGTGTAATCTATTTTCATTCGTCTTCAACCTATATTTTATTTTCTCTTTCGTTAACATTCTTTTTCTTTATTAGTCTTATACCTGCTTTTTTTCCCAGTTTTTTTAATGGGATCACATCATCTTTTGTACATAGGTTTTATTTTTATTTATTTTTTCTTCTATCTCTCGGGTTTCTTAATTCTGCTCTCTGTGTACTCTCTTTTTTATATCATTAACAAAGTCTCTCACAAACCACACAGTATATGTAACTCAGTCTCTAATGTCTAACCTTAACTTGTGATTGATCTATTTCTATTTCAGATCAGTGTACGAGCAATAGTAACTGTTCATATGGTGCAACTTGTAAAAATAATGTCTGTGAGTGTGACATCGAATGTCATGAGAGCCTGTCTTCGGATGGCGAAGTCTGTGCTTCAGATGGCCGAGTTTACAATAGTGAGTGTGAGATGAGGAGAGAGGGCTGTGAGAAGAATATTGATCTCATTCTTCATGACTATTGTCCTAACCCTACACGAGGTAACTTCCAAACTGTTCTCAAAAGAAAAACGCCCACCCTTTGTAAAGCCTTGCATCACTTGAACTTCATTCCCGTCTCGCGTTTGGTCATTATGCTTCAACTTGCCTTTATTTGATTGCTGGCTTTTCTCCATATGCACAAAATCTAGGTTTCACTGAGTAGAACATGAAATGAGCTGCAGATTTTTCTTTTTGAATATTTCCTATTGCTATGTTAATTTTTTTCTTTTTTTTTTCACTCCATGTTGTTTTGCTGCTGTTCCTTCAACTCGTGAAGTTTGTTATATTTAACTGGGTTGATCTGAAATTTATAGTTTATGTCATAGAGGGTAAATGACGGTTAAATATTTGTTGGGTTTAGATACCCAGGTGCTATACACTAGATTACAAAATACATTTTAAATACCTGAAAGCTTATTATGATTAACTCATTTAATACCAACCTGACTTAGACTTTCATTAGTTCTATGATATAAAACATACCATTTTAAAATGTTTATACTTAAATTTGGTGAAACCTGTCATAATTTTATTGAAAATTTTTAAGTTATAAGTTCCAGATTAATAATGAGAAAGAAAAGACCCTGATTTTACTAAATCTGTCCAAAATAATATTATTTTACAAAACTAATTTAAATATTCATGGTGATGCTCCAGCATGACCACAGTCACATGACTGAAATGTATAAATGGATATAAACGAGTATAGATTGTAAGTTTTATTAGAAATGTAGTCAGAAAAAAGGATTAATCAACAAAGTAATTAGTATTACTTTAACAAAAATATCTCACTTGTGTGCTGGGGGTCTTCAATGGTGTCTTTGTATTGCAAGTAGTTAGGACTAATCTAAGGATAGTGATAACTTCCTTTTGCTCCACAGTTGCTTTGAGGAAGGTCCTGGTTGTGCCCTTCTTCCCCTAACTAAACCATTAAAAAATTCTATCAAAAACTTAAAACTGTTGGTCATCTTACTATAATGAGCATTATGTCCATCTATGTTTCCTCTTCACGGTCAAATGGCTAATCCAATGGTCATGATGTTTTTTTGGCATTACAAAGGAGGTAATCAGGAAAGTTTTTAGTGAAAAAAATGTAAAAAAGTATGATTATTTAGTGGATATTGAGTTTTGTATTAATAAATCAACTTTGATTTTTTTTTGCTAAAATTCTGGCAACTACGATTAATTCTGGATTCCCCTCCCCACCCCTGTATAGTTCATGAATTTACAGGGGTTTAGATTTGCGATACTATCCCTTTATTTCCCATTGTAGATGGGTAGATTTACTATCTTACTATAATGGGTGTTATGTTTATCTCTTTGTTCCCTCTTCTTGACTGGACCAATGGTTAAGATATTTTGGGGGATTACAAAGATGGTCGCCAGGAAGGTTTTCAGCATTAAAAAATCAGAAGGTATGATTATTTTGTGGATATCGGTTTTTGAATTGATAAACGACCATCACATTTTTATTAAAAATACACCAACCATGAGTAACTATGGATTTTCATTGTATAGTTCGTGGTGCCATTATAGATACAAAGGGGGTTATGAGGATGGTTAATAGCGAAAATAAATTGGAAAAAGTGTGTGTCAGTATATAGTGTCTGGTTTTCATTACGAGTGGTCCACATAACGATTCATGATGCAGAGGCTGGGAGCCTATTTCAGTTTCGGAGAGAATCATATCACATGGCACTTAGTCACAAAGACGTCATAGACTGCTGTATCACCAACAACAATGTGATTTCTTGAAGACATCACCCAGCAATCTATCAAAGTCCATTTACACATTTCTCAATACATACTGCTGTTATAACTCCCCACCCTCATTTTATGCCTCCATCGTAGATGGGTAGATTTGCTAGTTCAGTAGAAAGTGGAATCTATATAAATTTTAAAGAACTCCTTTACTTTTTAATTTTAAACAAATATGTGAGAGTTATATTATCATAGATTTAAAAAGTCTACTTGTGGCACCTGGTACCGGTGAAGTGTCTGCTATTATAGCCTCAAGCGGACCAATGCCTTGTGAGTGAAATCTTGTTGATGGAAGCCAATACAGATATCTCTGAGTATTGTGTGTGTGTGTGTGTATTAGTATCTGCATATCTTCTCAAAGGCACTACTTTGTCAGTGACATTATTTGTTTCCAAAACAAAAGATCCAGCTGTAAGGGTTGATGTCAGGAAGGGCATCCAGCCGTAGAAAACATCCAACTTTAAATGTTATGTCTTTGGCAGTGTGAAGAAAGCCGACATAAAAGTGTTGAATTTGATTTGTCTTTAAAAACAGTCTATCTTGTTATGATTTTTGGAACAATGAAATGGGGTGGTGGAGGTGTTTTTTTTTTTAACCCTGGGTTATTACAATAACCTCTCTAGGGGTTTTGTTTTCAGCCCAAAGTTAATTCTGGTAACTCAAACAGACATATGATTGAATGTTTCAGTCTTGACCATCCTGCTTTTAGTATATATATATATATATTAATGGTTGGGTGTCATCTGCTGTTTCTAGCAGGTTCAGCACTCAAAGCATGGGTGAGGAACCCTTTGCCCACAGTTAAAATTTCACTCACATTGAAATTTGAGAACACCCTCCCCTCCCTGTTGTTAGAGTTCTCTTAAAAACCTATACAAAAATATTAGCTTACGCCTTAACAGCATAACAGTAATTTGATATTAGCCGTATTAACTATTGAATGTGTAAAATTAAAGATTTATTTTTCTCTGTGTTGTGTCCCTATAAGTGCTTAAGCACTTGCAGTTTGTCCCTTGTTCAAAAAAAGCTTCCCATCCCCTAATTTAAGGTTTCCCTCTCTGTTGATTTCTATCCCAGCCATTTAGCTCTTAGGTTTTAATTATCATGAGAAATTCAATCAAAAATTAAATTAATCCTAGTAGTTATAATATAAATGTTCTACAATAAGGAAAAAAAATAATTTTAATTAATTAGGGTTGTTAAATAGCAGTAAGAATTCCTTATTAGTGTTTTCAAATTTTCTATTGAATTTCATTTTATTTGTATTCCCACCCCCATTCCTTTCTCCTCGTAACAGAAAGACAAAGAAAGCTAGCCATGTCTCTATGATTATTACCGATGATATTTATAACTGCTGTAGTTGTTTCTGCAATAGGGAAAGAAACATACACTTGGTTCTGTTGTTACTCTGGCATTGCAAATATGTACAGCACAAGGATTGCTGATCAAACAATTCTTCAACATTGTAGTGATAAGTATCACATTTTTATATATATATATATATATATATATATATATGCTTCTGTCCGGCAGTCGCCATGATAGATCGGTAGCTACTACACACATTTTTTTTCTCTTCTTGTTTCTTTCTGTGGAAGAGCATAGGCTTGAAGTGTAAAAGACTTTTTCAATTCCCGAGCGTTATACTAATACATCTGTTTGTTTTCTACACCACCTGTCTTCATCTTGTTTTTTTTTCATCAATTCTCCCTATATATATATGTATATACATATATACATATATATATGTATATACATATATATATTGGAGTGTGATTTAGATTGGCTTGAGATTTAGGACATAACTTGTAGTTCCTAATTCAGAAGATGACAGAGAAATTATTAAGCAATTTTGGCTGATGCTCTCAACAAGTTCATACAACCAAGTAGTAGAAAGTCACTTTTTATATTTCCATTTTCCCATAGCTTTTCTTCCACCATTGAATTTTTAGTTTTACCAATTTTTCCCCTCTCCTCTTTCAATCTTGGGCTTTCTTAATGCTACAATTACGTTAGTATTAATGTAATATATTTGTATTGGCTTGGTTATACCATTGGCACTAGGGCACGGGTACAATTGACTCTCAAGGAGCTCATTCGCTTTTAACTGATTTAGCTTCTCATCCTATTAGATACCCTCACCCTGTCCTTGTTAGACAAGCTCTGTAGGGGCTAGTTTAGTCATCTGTGAGCAGGTAATACTGCATTATGTGGTTATTAGTAGCAGGTTTTAATCAGTGTGTGATGGAATTGGTCTTAGTCTGATATAGACTTCTAAGATGTACTCTACTAAAAAAGTGTAAAAATGACTAGAAACAAAGCCCAAAAACACTAATTCTTGGATCAGATTGTCCAGGTGTTGGCTTTGATGAATGTGTTGATTGTATTTGAATGTTTTTCTCTTTGTAAGTGTAGTGACTCTCTGCATTCTGTAATGTATATAGGAAAGGGAAATATCAGGTAACTTACTGTCAGGTTTGTTTCATTGTTTATGAACCTGTGTATTGTAATGTCTGGTATTAGCGTGAGAGAAATAAACATTGGGCATGATTTTAAGACAATTAAATATTGTTGGCTAACCAATAGGGATCTATTTATTTGTGTAAGCGGACTAAATGTAAGCACCATCATACAGTTATGGGTCAATGTCAGTTCTCTGCATAAAACTAATTTTAGGGTAAGCTACCATCTTCTGCTATACAGCAGTGATTTCAGTGACCAGTTCCTATCAGAGCCATATTCAATGTAAGCTTCCATTATAGAGACATGATTCAAGTTTTGTTAGTGTTCGAATTCCAAATATCTGTAGTTACATTAAATTATTTTAAGGACCGTGAGCTTAGTGTTTGGTCATTGCAGTAATTACTTGTTGGTTCTTACTACCTCTGCCTCACTTTAGCTTTTGTTGGTCAATCTAGGAGCTGTTCTCTCAGTTAGGGCTTATAATCTATGTCTTCAGTGGTAATTAAAAATTGGTGGTATTAACATGAGCCAGCTAAGTTTCATCGGAAAAATTAGAACTGGATATGCACCACATTGGATAGTAATTTTCCAGATTTGTTGTTCTTTGAAATCAACTGCTGAGCTAGTAAATATACTAATTAAAACAAGTAACTGATTTAATTATTTTCATTTCAATATTTTCCTCACTATATATATATATAGCATGTATTCTTTCCACTCCTAGTTGTCTTTAATTACATGGTTTTGTTCATATTGAAGTTCCTGGTCTGAAACCTTTCTTAGATGTCACTATTCACTTGTTTATCATGTTGTGTACATCTGCCTATAACTATAACAGCAACAACAGTTAGTACTTCTGTAAAAAAGTTATATATTGATAATCCTATGGTAGCTTATTTTTAATTTCCATTTTGTTTTGAAACTGAATGTAGGAAGGAATATTAAGTATGGTGTGGCATTCTTCTCTCTGTTGATTGTTTGCGTATTAATCCATCAAGAAATGCTTATTGATTTTAGAAAGTTCAATACCTATTGGTCTTCCTCTTCACCAAACTGATCGGTTTGTATTGCTGTTAATAAAATTGGTATTTTTCTTTGCTACATTACTGAACTGTTTGATTTATTTAGAGAAAACAGATTGGTTATAATGGACAGGAACTGTCAAATTTGGTAGTTTTCTTTTGGAGAATATCTGATTAGAGAAAAGATGTTCGCTAGATGGCATATCAGTGCATCTCTATTGTCATTAAATTGAACAGCAAATAAAAATCCTATTATTTTCAGTTAAGCTGTTATTTTCTATTTTACTAATCAATTGATTTCAGTTGCAGGTTGAGTTTCTTGACAATACTTGCTGAGGATAATCTTGTCTTTCTTAGGTTCTTGTTACGGAGCAATTTTCACATTTTGTTTTTTTCTTTTATTCAATTTGGTAAATAATCAATATAGAAATTTGAACTGGCACCCAAGGCTATTCTTCAAAGTCAGTTCAACAAAGAAATCACAAGGAACAGCCCAAAGAAATATTTATTGGGGAAAATTAATCTTTTTGATTTAATGCGCTGAAGCAAAATGTATTTTAAAATTAAACTTGACGCTTAAAGAAAAAATAATTTTTGCCAGTTTTAGCATAGTTCTAGCTATTTATTTCTTGCTTGCTAAATATATTTTTCCTTTTTATTTTATTTTTTTTTATCACTTCAATTACTTCCATATTTAAAATTGAAGCTTTTATAAAAAAGTCTCCCCTTATTGTCTCCGTTGCCAATATGCAGTCTCCACCACAGGTTCCTATTTCACAGCTTTTGTTCGCTTTTCAGAAAAACCTAAGATGCAGGGTTTTACAATTTTAAATTGCTAAAGATGCTTTTCCATTTAGTTGCCTTCATTATGTATTGTTTTAGCCAACTTTAATGCAATTCAGCATGGAATGTCTAAACATCAATTTTATTAACTCAAACTGAATTATCTGGCCAACTAGACTGGTCACTTATGTATGTGAGTCAGCCAAGTAGATAGTATGCATGTAGGGGACTGAAAGAAATCCTTACAAAGAGAGAGAAAAAACAAAAAGATAGAGTAACCCCACTCCCCAAAGTCTGAGTGTCGGTGTTTCTTTCATTTCCCAATATTTTTTATTTGCTTTTGTACATTCATCAAAGGTTGACACTGCCAAGCCAATATTTTGCCCACCAACATTTTCATTTAGCTTCATTTTTTTTTTTTGTGCTTTCAAAATATGATCAATCTATTTCTTTTTTTCTTTTAGCAAATATTTTGCATTATTTTCCAAATTGTTCTCACTTTATCCCACCCTCAAGCTTTTCTTTGCATGACTTTACCAATTATAAATGGTGACATGATTGGACAGAGATACAATCTGATGATGAGATTTTTTTATTTTTAATTCAGTAAATGATAAATTTCAGCTGACAATATTTGCTCATTGTATTTCAGACTTTGTTAAGTCTTTAGATTGTTAATGTTAGATCCAATTCATTAAATTCTTCAAAGCTCTCAGGAAAAATTTATCTATAGTCTAGTATTTTAAATTTTATTTGGGGAGCTCCAAAATTCAGATTTATTGCAAGCATAAAATTAAGTAGATAAGTCATCTGAAATTTTTAAATATACATTAGAGTCAAACTCTGAGGAAATAGTTTGTATCAAAACATCTGTAAAATAATGTGAATGGGTTATTTTAAGGGTATGACAGAAAACACCCTGTCAGTAGTGTAAAATAATTGGCAGTTTCCAATAGCTTAGTGCCTCATTATTTCCTTAATTCTCTCAAGTTACATTATTTGCTATCTTGTGTAAGAAAAAGTATGTAAATGTCTTCCAAACCTTGATGGGTTTTTAAGAACTAGTGCTTAGTTATGAGCTTTTCTAAATTTTTTTATGGTTTAGAAGATGAAGAGCTGTGCTGCTGTCTTTTTCTAGTACCTCCAGTGTGTTGCGTTGATACAGTGGGAAGCAATGCTTCATCAGCTTAGCTCACTCTTCACACTGAAGACATGAAGAGTGGGCCTTGCTAAAGACACTCAAGGGCCAAATAGTGGTGTTAAATCAAGTGAAAGATTATATCTGCCTCACAAGTTTTACGGCTCTAAGCAGATGAAGGATAAAGCTTTCCTTGGAGAGGATACTGGTCTGCCTCAGCCATAGCTGGGTGACCTGGATGCATAGAATTGTGCTGTCCAAATACATAACTATTGTAGAACCGGGTTATCCAAATACACAACAAAACACCTATATAGAATTGTGCTGCCCAAATCCACACAGCAAAACATCTACTGTAGAATTGAACCCACGATGAATTGATAATGCAACACAATATCTTCTCAAGTACTTTGCTTCTTCTAATGTCAGTTAGTGGTGACAAGTGTGAAGAGAATTTTTGCTGGTGGACTGACACCATAGCCATTTCGTCAGCACAGTCCCTGCTGAGCACAGTCGGAACTGTTTTATTTTTTTAGATTCAGCAATCATTAACAAATGAACTTTCATCTGATAAAGTTCAGTGTGAAATTGTACCATTACAGTAAACAAGACTGTATCAGATAGAGATAGAGAACTAGCCAGTGCCTTTAATGAACTTGGTTACCCAAACTTTGTTGATATAGATAAGCTTTTAACCCTTTAGCAGTCAGATTTTTTCTGTCAAATGTAATGCTTATTCATTCACATTGTTTTGAATTAATCCATGCATTATCTTGTAGCTTTAAGAGATTTCAGTGCTATGGCATTGTTGAATAGGTATGAGAGGTTGGATCTGACTAGTTTGAACATAAAACAGGTAGAATATTTTGGCTTGATATGGCCAGTTTAAATGCTAAAGGGTTAAATAAAATCAAAGTATTATTTGGGGTAACTATTTGTAGTGACAGTCTTTTAAAAAAAGGTTAGATCTGAATTTGATTTTCATTCCTAAAAGCTGAGATTTGAGTAATATACATTTAGCCACCACCACCTTCTCTCCTTTTTCAACTGAGGGAGCTACATGTCTCCTTTACTGCAAGATATTTATTTCTGTCTGTCTACCATACTTTAAACTCTTACCTTTTGGCATAAACCCACCTCCCGCAGTTAAGGGGTCTTATTTTGTGAGTTACTTGGTGACCTCACTAATGCTAGTGCCATGTAAAATGCACCGAATACACTCTGTGAAGCTGTTAGGAAAGGCATCCAACTGCAGAGACCCTTCCCAAGCAGACATTGGCACTTGGCCGCACAGTTCTCTCGCTAGTCAGCTCCTGTCAAACCATCCAAACAAATGTCAGAATGGAAAAACAGACATTAAGTGATGAGGGTGATATAATTAGAAACTAAGTTGGAAATCACCATTTAGGGTTTTTCCTCTGGGTTTTTAAGGCATTCAATTAATGTTTAATAGCTGTAATAAAGATAAAACTTTAGCATTTAATACACACCTAAAAACCTGAAAGTGTTTTCTTTCAGTAAGTTTTGAATATTGTTGTTCAGCTTACTGTTTTAAGGTTTTTGTTTTATATATTATTTAGAAATGAGCTATTTTAACAAGTAGATTTTAAATGGTATCAAGTTAGGAAACTGCACCAACTATTTGATTATTTCTGCTACTAATAACTAAGCTTTTGAGAAGCTTGATACCAAGATCAGTCCCTAACTGCTGCATAAGCTTTTAGTTTCATAGGGGCTGACAATTTTACTATTACACCAGAACCTATGCTCTCCAGAAGATTTGCATTCTAAATAAGACTATCACATACAGGTAAATTAAATCTGCAATCATTTCATTGCAGTTCTATCTTGAATTTTAGTCAGTCCTATGAGATTTTCTTTCTTTTTTTGTTCCTGATATATTTGTTGATAATACTGTGAAACTATTACAGTTCTATAACCATAACATAAACTCTTAAGTCATATCAATTTTGTGTGTTACACTTCTGACCTCATAAGTTGTATATCTGTGTGTGTTTGTTCTTGCTGTTTTCCTAACAAAAGTTGCAATATTGCACCAAGCTTCTCATTGCTTCAGTTGCAAATGCTTATATATATATATATATATATATATGTATGTATATACACACACATATTTTTTTTTCATTTTCACTATTGTTTGCCACAAGGTTTTCATTGATATTTAAAGATAAAGAACATTTTCAGATATCTTACCATTCATTTTTATTTCCAGGGTAAGACCAAAACTTGTTGTGCAAGATATCTTTCACAAGCAATTTTAATTAATTTTTTGAAAAATTGAAATATATGTCATTTGTTCTATGTTTGTATTCTTTTTCTTTTTTTATTTTAATTTTATGAAATGCTATTGAAGAATTTTTAGTACACATCATCTGTATATTTCCTAATGTACACAGTAGAATTCGCTGTTTACTGGTTTACAATTAGAGCACAAATATAGAGGTATGAGAAAAATATAGATAAATAAGTCTTTATTAATGATGCCTTGAAGTGATTTCACCTGTTAAATTAGAATAGATTACAATACAGTGAATTAAAAAAGAGACCTAGAGAGTATGGAGATGAAAAGCTACCTACAAGGCACAGACCATCATCCATGGTCTTATTAACTGAATGTATTATAGGCACAGGCATGACTGTGTGGTTAAGAAGCTTGCTTTGCAGCCGTGTGGTTTCAGGTTCAGTCCCACTGTGTAGCACAATGGGTGTCTTTTACTAAAGCTCACACCTGGGCTGACCAGTGCTTTGTGAATTAATTGAATTGACAAAAACTGTGTGGAAGTTCATTATGTACATGTACGTATGTGTGTGTGTCTCTTTATGTCTGCACCCCCCCCTACTGCTTGACAACTAGTGTTGGTTTATTTACATCCTCATAACTTGGTGGTTCAGTTGAAGAAACCAATAGAATAAGCACCGGACTAAAAAAAAAAAAAAAACATACTGGGTCAATTTTTTCAACTAAAACCCTTCAAGGTGATGTTCCAGTATGGCCACAGTCCACTGAATGAGAAGAGTAAAAGGTAAAAAATATAAGCTATTATTTATGCCTGAATTTGCTTCAAGATGCATCTGTTAGGGTCACTGACTTACTGTTTGTTAGTATCAGAATACTGTTTTATAAACATTGTATTTTAAATGTTTTTTGTCATTATATTATTTCATAAAGGTAAATGTATATTTTCAGTTTTCCTTAGTTCTTGTTTATAAGACGCCTTGTCAATGCCTGTTCTCTTCACCTTATATTGTGGGTACGATGTAAACAAGCTATGTAGAATTCAGTTCAATATGGCTGTCTTTATAGAAACAAATTAAAAGTTGAACACATTCAATATCCTGTTGTCAAATTCAACCAAACGTATATCTGCAATCTGAACCATATCAGTTTCTGATATATATGCACTCTACATAATGGACTGAGTACTTTTCTCATTTGTAAACATGTTCATCAATCCATGTTTGTGTAAGTTCAGGCATTCTTGGTAAAAGAGCAAGGGTCTCTGCACCACCACCCCCAAGTAAACACATGTAAACTGTTCTACTTGTATTAAATGCTTTTGAGTATCAAAACATACTTGTGTGGTTAAGAAGTTTGTTCTACTACCACATGATGGTTTTGGAATCAGTTTCATTACATAGTATCTTCAGATGTCTTTTGCCTTGGATTGACCAAATTCCTTGTAGCTAAAATTGGTTGATGGAAGCTGTATAACAGCCTATCAAGTGTATTTATTTTTTTTTTGTGTGTGTGTCTATGTGTTCATTTTGTATCCTTGTTTATAGGGTGCACACCAACCAAAAAAACTTTATGGTATTTTTGCTCCATCCCAGTTACTTTTCCCTCTGCTCATGGTGACTTTGTCTTTTGTTCTTCCCTAGGTCAATAAAAATTAGTCCCAAAGAACTTTTTGTCTGACCATCAGCCAGATGCCCTCCCTGTGTCCAGGATTGGCTTGCCAACTCTTTCCAGTTCCTTCTGTGTTGTAGTGCATGCATACTGTCAGCAGGGCTCTTGTTCCCACTCCATTCTTTGGTGTCATCAGTTTACAGATGTCTTTGATGGCCTCTTGTCAAAATGGTCTTGGGCAGTGAATGGCCAAAATATGATAGCTTTGTGGACTTCATCCTTGACTCCAGCCGTCTTTGGACTTTCAGCTTGTCTCGTACTGCAGCATTTGTTACCCTGTCTTTCCAGTTTATCCTGCACAAATTGTGAAGATCGACATATACAAGTTCACTATCTTTAGCTTTAGATACTGTGCTATGTCTTCTGAGTTGAAGATTTTATCCATTCGTATAAATGTTGTTTTGCATGTGATTATCAAAATCAGAATACTCATGTGTTTAATATAATTGTCTTAGAACTCTTATAAGCAGTGCCCCAGAATGAAATCAGTAAAGGAATGAAATGATTGAGTATCTCAGGTATTCTTGAAATATGTTTTCGATTTGTTCCACGAAGAAGCAGCTTTTTCTGTGTCTTTTTTTATATATTATTTTAATATCTGAAGCACAATCGCTGTCAATTTAAGGTGCTGAACCATTTATTGACTTCCCAGTCATAAATTCAGACATTTTGTTTATCTAAACAAAACATGGCATTCTGTTCCCCTCAGCTTGCTTTTTGAGGCTAGGTTGGCCTCATTCTATTTCCAGGTTCAATGGTCAACAGTGATCAAAAAATGATTTGGTTGGAATAACAATTTCTCTTTGTAACATGAAATATTCAGATTTTCAAAACCCATCCAACCAACCGTATTAATATCCTGTTTAGGAAATATATTTTATAAATAACAGAAGTTATTTTTGTTTTGACAATCGATATAAATTCTGTTCAATTTTTACCCCTTAATATAATGAATCAATATTGAGTGGCAAGCTGGCAGAATTGGTAACATGCCTGGTAAAATGCTTAGTGGCATTTCATCCATCTTTACATTCTGAGTTCAAATTCTGTTGAGGTTGACTTTACCTTTCATCCTTTTGTGAAGTGGCTGTGTGGTAAGTAGCTTGCTCACGAACCACACTGTTCCGGGTTCAGTTCCACTGCGTGGCACTTTGGGCAAGTGAGACCAATAAAATAAGTACTAGGCTTACAAAGAATAAGTCTTGGGGTCGATTTGCTTGACTAAAGGCGGTGCTCCAGCATGGCCACAGTCAAATGACTGAAACAAGTAAAAGAGAGTAAAGAGTACAGTTTCTATTTGAACTTTCATCTGTACCAGTTTATTTATTTTCACTGATTCAAATGATGTAAAGTTTTCTTTGTTGATAGTAACAAAGAATTCATTTATTTTATTTTAATTATATATTTTTTTATTCCCTTTGTTGTTTGATTTCCCCTGTTACCAAGTCGGACATCAAAGCATTTGAAACACCTTCATTGGTCATTGATGTTTCTATAATTTCACCTCTAGGCTCAGGTACAGTTGTGTGGTTAAGAAGCTTGCTTCACAACCGCCTTGTTTCAGGTTCAGTCCCACTACACAGCACCTGAGGCAAGGGTCTTCTGCTACATCCCCAGGCTAACTAATGTCAGTGAATTTCACTGACAGAAATTGTGAGAAATCCCATCATATGTATGTGTCTTTGTGTTTTGTTGTTTGTCCCTCACCACTTTGACAACTGGTGTTAATTTGTGTATGTCCCCATAAAGGAGTAAAGATCCCTTCAGTCACGAATGACCATGAGATTGCACCTAGAAAGTTCCCCTCTGAAGCACAAGTTCAGGTGAGGTTGTTTATAGGAGACCAGCAGTCACCCATGCATACCGGCCTCCCCTCTCCATGCCACCAGTGTTATCCAAGTGAAAGGCAAATGCTGATACAGCTTGACACTGGTGACGTCGCAACTCATTTCTACAGCTGAGTGAACTGGAGCAACGTGAAAGAAAGTGTCTTGCTCAAGAACACAACACATAGTCCGGTTTGGGAATCGAACTCACAACCTTGCAATTATGAGCTCATTGCTCTACCCACAGAGTCATGCACCTCCGTAGAATAAATACTAGACTTAAAAATAAAAAAGCATGCTGGGGTCAATTTGTTCAACTAAAACCCTTCAAGGTGGTGTGCCCTAGCATGGCTGCAGTCCAATGACTGAAACAAGTAAAAAATATAAGATAAAAACTTAAATTTTCCTTTTATCTCATTGAAATTATTTTGACTAATATTCATTCAAAGGACAAGATTTCTTTCTCTTTTATTTCTGAAAAAAAAACTTCCTGGACTTCCCTTCACAACTACCATAATTTTTTTTTTTTTTTTTTGCCTTAATATAAACTATATTTTTGTAGCTTACATTTAGATGATAGGCTGCCCCTTACTGAGATTATTTAGTTTATCTGGTTCAGTATTTCACAGTTTTAAGCTCAAATCTTTACTCTTGCTTATTTGCTTATTTGCTGCTGAGTAATTTCCCTGCAACTTTTTTTTTTTTTTTTACTTATAAACAAAAATAAATACCAACTATAAATGATGTATTTCACGTGATTTTGTTGTGAAATCACCCCCCTCCCCACTCCAAAATATCTTCCAAAGTTCTACCATGTTTTGTAAGTTCTGTTAGGGATATTTTGATCCTTTTTCTTTATATTGATTTTTTTCCATTTTTTTTTCCAGTTTTTATTTTCATTTTCTTTATGATGTTTAAAAATTTTATCCTTGTAAAATAAATAGAAAAGAAAAATACCAGTCTTAATCAGATTTAAATATCTTTTCCAGCTAATTTCTACCAGTTGTCTTCCAGATACTCTTATCGATTCTTATTCAAATTTTGTTTTAATTTCAAAAATCAGGGTGTTTTTTTTTTCTTTTTCTTTCTTTCTTTAATGTTCATTCTTATATCTGTCTTTTTCTTATCATTTCTCCAGGTCCAGATATTTTTTGCACTGCAACATCTTGCCTCTTTGATGGTGTCTGCAAAGAATTTGAAAACGGAGATAAGCGATGTACATGTTCACATGACTGCAGTAATGAACCTACGTACGTAGAATAATGTTATAGTTTAACTAACTCCTTGAGAATGTATGATAGCAAGTATATTTAAATTAGGCTCTTTTTGAGTGAATTTCTTGATAACAATTACGACTATATTTTTCCTTTATTTCATTTAGTATATTAATGTGTTTGAAATTGATATTTTTTGTAAATCTTTCTCACTCACTCATTATTTGTATTTAAAGCAACACTCAAGTGTTTTTCTAGTTTTGAACATTCAAAAGCATTCTTAATTGTCATTTTAACCTAACAGACGTGCACACACACACACACACTAATATGCACAAGTGACACTGTGTGGTTGAAAAGTTTGCTTCTTGATCTTATTGTTTGGGGTTCAGTCCCTCTGCATAGGCCTGGGCCAACTAAAGCTTTGTGAGTAGATTTGGGTGGTAAAAACTAACAGAAACCTATCATATGTGTATGTCCTTGTTATAGAAGCAGCGTCTTCATTCCCACTGGTCTGCAAAAACATATCCAACCCTGAGGAAATATTTCTGTGCCTGGAAGCAAGTGAGTGCTTGGTGAGACGAAGGGCATCTTGTCATATAAAATCTGCCTCCATAAACTCTGCCCAACCCATGCAACCATGGGAAAGGGGATGATGAATGATTTTTCAGGCAGCATGTCCCTTTACCAGGACCCTGAAACCAGAAGGCAGCTGGTATATTTAAACTGGTGACTTGGCCCAAATGCTTGTAACAGACTGGACCTAAAGATGAAGTGGAGGTGTTCAACTGGTCAACAGATTAAGTCACTGCCTACAACAACCATTGTTGAATTTCTGTAGCACAGGCATAGCTGTTGAGTTGAGAAGTTTACTTTGCATTTATGTAGTTTGGGGTTTGATATCACTGCATTCCACCTTGGGAAAATATTTTTTCCCTTAACCCTTAGTTGTCCAAAGCCTTAAGTGTGGAAATTAGCAGGCAAGTATTGTGTGGAAACCTGTCGAAAGGGTCTGTTCCTTTTTTTGGGTGGCCTACTTAACCCTTCAGCATTCAAACCAGCCATATATGGCCAGAATATTTAACCTGTTTGATTTTGAAACAGACCAGATCTAGCCTCTCACCTCCATCGTACAACGTCATTGTGAAACTAAACAATCACATCATCAAAATCTCAAAATCTGAAAGGATTCGACTAAAAGTATTAATAGGCTAAATAATGGTTTCCATACAGGCAACAGATTACTCTGTCAAATTTAATATTTATATTGTTTTGAATTAATCACGCACTATTTTGTAATAGTGCGTGATTAATTCAAAACAATATAAATATTAAATTTGACAGAGTAATCTGTTGCCTGTATGGAAACCATTATTTAGCCTATTAATACTTTTAGTCGAATCCTTTCAGTTTCAAACACATGGGCTAGGGCTCTAGTTTGAAGATAACTTCCTCTCATTATTGTCAGAGGATCTGAAAAGGGCCATAGGTAATGCCTTTCCTTCTGAGTAAGTAATAAATATATATATATATATATATATATACCGGAGTAAGCACATAAATGAGAAACAAGGTGGGGAAAAAAGAGTACTCAAATACCAGAGGTAGAGTAATATGCTTTATTTAAAGCAGCAGAAATATAACAAAAGCTGTTACTCAGAGTTTCACGTTTCCGTTTCACGTTTCACTTGAGTAACAGCTTTTGTTATATTTCTGCTGCTTTTAAATAAAATATATATATTATATATATATAAGGGGTTAAATGTACATGAGGTTGGCTGTCTGTCCTGAACTAGCCAGCTTAACCCATTAGCACTTGAACTCCAATATCTGAGCCAAATATTTCTGTTTTATAAAAATAAACAATCTCATCATCAAAATCTTGATGATACGAGATAATGTATGATTAATTTAAAACAATGTGAATAAATAAGTATTGCATTTAACAGGATAATCTGAATGCTAAAAGGTTTATCAAAACTGGCCAAGGTGATTGGAAGCTCAAGTTCTACCCTGCCATCACCACAAACATAGCAAAACAAAATATATTTCTCTCCATATAAGTTACCATTTTAAGATATTTTATTCACTCACACACAACTATTTTTTCTGGCAGACAGCATATTTGCTTCACAAATGTAAAATCATTAAGTTACTCCATTGAAGATTGTTGACTGTCAAAATTAGAAATTTCTGCATTGCCAGACTTAAGTTCTCCGTCAGGCATCACATTTTGCTGATCTATCCATCATTCTATTCGTATTAGAATCTCTCATGCAATTGGCAGACAATTTATTCTTAATACCAAACATTATGCACCCTTTCCCATCCACACTCTAACACTTATCATGAACCTACAAGAGAGCCTTTGTGTGGTTGCATGACCTGCTAGAAATAGCAGTCTATTCTCCCTCAAATCACATCACACCACCTTTAAAGGGCACATTGGATAATGTGGTTCAGTGTGTTACACGATTCCTTAAAATACGATTGAATAATCATGCCTCAAATGTCTTTGATCATAAGTCTCTCCCATCAGGGCCAACCAGGGTGGGGCTAACCAACATCTCTGACATATAAGACTCTTTGCCTCAGTCGACCTCAGAATTTCTGTTTAACATTTTGGTACATTTTCTAACTTTGTGATGAATTACATGTTTATCAACAAAAGCTTTATTGCCTCCATTCCTTCACCAACCATTCTACTATACAATGGTGAGCTGTTGATAATCAAGGCTGTGTTTAGTAGGTTGCTTATCTGAAATAAAGGCAATTATTTTAACAGCAAAGTATCAGTGATCACCATTCACAATATGCACCAACCATGACTAGCTTGTGTGATGTATAAACTACTAAGTGACGTCATTGGGGCGTTGGCTATTTTACTGACGCTGATATCTTATATTGAGTAAACTTTTACCATATATTTTAACTGAAGATAGAAATTTTTCTTTATTTAATTTATAAATTCCTTATTAACAAGAATATGGTAGAATCTATTGAGAATCCAACAGCACACCTTCTGTTTTGTTTTTTGTTTTTTTGTTATGTCCTTTGATTATATCAAACCCCACCCTGGTAGACTTTGCCTTACACCCTTCTATTGTCAAGGAAATAAGTACTGGTCTTGGTGTAATCAATTCTATCCGAGAAAGCATTACTCTAGCATGGCCACACCCCAGTGCCTGAAACCAATAAAACTAAAAGAACAATCAAGTTACAATATTATCTGCCTATGCCTGTTTCTAACAACTCCTAAAGCCTTATTCAATGTCCCCGCTACTTCTCCCTCTGTGTTACCATTATTTCACTAATCTTCGTTAACCAGGGAACTATTCTCACATCAACTGTTTTGTCATACTGACTGACTTGCAGAGGGCAAAACTGCTGAGCAGCCATGTTCTATGCTGTTAATCCTCTTTACAAGCCCTTTGTAAATCACTGTGAAGTCTGTTCTTCACAAACATCTGTTTTGACTTCTTTACATTTGCCTCATTCATTTTCTCTCCACCGCCTGTAGAATCGCTTTCCACCCACCACATGTACAAGTAACATGCCCACAATATTTTCAATTAGTTTTAATTATTTTTCTTTTGCATAATATATGAAAACCCATGCTATACTGGAAAGAAATTTCATCATCATCATTATTTAACGTCCGTTATCCATGCTGGCAAACAGGGCAGTGGGCTGTACCAAACTCTCGTCTGATTTGGCATGGCTTCTACAACTGGATGCCCTTCCTAACGCCAACCACTTTACAGAGTGTGCTTGGTGCTTTTACATAGTGTCACACAGGTGCTTTTACATGACACCACACTGGCACTTTTATGTGACGCCGCACATAAACTTTAAAATGTAGATAATTTCAATTGGCAATGTTGCATCTTCAGTCCATAAACAATAATCATCATCATTTAATATCTGCTTCTCATACTGGCATGGGTTGGATGGTTTGACAGAAGCTGGTGAGCCAGAAGACTGCCAAGCTCTACTGTACGCCTTGGCATTGTTTATCATTATTAAATGCTATGGAATTTATATTTTGGGAATTTAGCTTAATAATATGGTGTAGGAGAAAGAGAGGAACTGTCTTATAATGAAACATCTCAGAAATATAATGCTGTATAGTAATGTTAGAGATATGAATACTATGTGGTTGTGAAAATAATGGACAATGAATCCTGATAGGGAGAAAGAGTTATATGGTCTATTGGAAGGGTGTGAGACATTTGGCACAGCTGTTTTGACACCACCTATCTGCCACTGCTGTTTCAACACTGACTGATTTTACATCATATGTTTTAAGGTTCTCTCTCTCTCTCTCATATACGTATATTTCTGCATGTGTGTGTGTGTGTGTTTGCCTCCAGTGCTAAAAAGTACTGTCATCAAAACAGCTTCAATGTCCAAACAGTTGCCCCCAGTCATCTCATTCTACTACTTGAAGATGGTTGTCCTTTAAACTTTGATAACCATTCCCACAGACATTGTCTGAGTGCAACTTAGAAACCTCATTCTAGACGTACTACAGGCAAAATAAAATCTCTCAAGATGGTCTTATCTCCTTCAACATTACTAAGGAACAGCCACCATATATATCTTCATCAGCGCTTTGTTGTACTCGAGAAGACCTGCCAACCACAACAGAATTGAGGTCCTAAAACCAAGGTGCCATGTCAAATGCATTAGTGTGGGTGCCACATAAAAAGCATTGGTGCTGGTGCCATGTAAAAGGGACCCAGTGCCACTCTGTGGAGTGGTTGGCATTGGGAAGGGCATCCAGCTGTTGAAACCAAACCAAAACAAACTATGGGTACCTGGTGTGGTCCTTGGCCTTGCCACTTACTATTAGACCATCTAACCCATGCCAACATGGAAATAGACATTAAGTGTTGATGACTGATGATGATTTTCTATAATTGCATGGTCAGACGAAATCTGTCTGATGCCCTTCATATCATGCTCTTCGTTTTGTCTATTTACCTTTGTGAAGAGTTACACCAATCCTTTAAAAAATAAAATAATAATAATAATATAATAATGATTTCAAATTTTGGCACAAGGCCAATAATTTTTGGGGAGGAGATAAGTCAAGTACATCGACCCCCCGACCCCCTCTCCTGTACTCAACTGGTATTTATTTTATTGATCCCATGAGGACGAAAGGTAAAATCAACCTTGGCAGAATTTGAACTCAGAATGTAAAGACAAACAAAATGCCGCTAAGCAGTTTATCCAGTGTGCTAATGATTCTGCTAACGATTCTGCCAGCTCACTGCCTTAATTAGAATATTTAGAATAACTACCAAAAATTCTTAGCAAAGACCAAACAGAGAACATTAAGTGTAGAGGAATAGTTGGTGAGAACTGTCAAGACTGTTTGGATCCAGGGTGAAATTTGAAACACAGGTGGGTCACCACTAGTGGCTTGTCGTATACAGCTTATTTTCATCATGAATCTAGACTGAAATCAATCCCACATGATTACATGTCATTGGGATATTTTGTATTTAATTACCTGCTTCTAATTCTTCTCACTGTCAAATTAACATTCAGTTTGTAATAAATTCTTTGTATTGCATTCTTTTGCTGCACCTTATTCATATTTTTGTTGCCACAAAGTATTATCTCTCAGTTTAGAATCTCATAAAAATCTCTTTCTGATACAATTAGAATTAAAATATAAACTACATCTGAAATAATCATTTTGTGTTCTTTCATATGTAGCTTTTAAAAATAATGAGGCAAAATGTATGTTAGTAATACTATGTAGGACAGCTTCACATACAAAGAATTTACTGTTCTGACTAAATTTCCTTTCACTTTTAACACTATTAATTTTGAATATGAATCCATTATTTCCTGTTAATATAATTATGTAGAGGTGCAGCTTGATCTCATTCATATGCTTGAGAACCATTTCCTTCTTTCAAGGGTTGTGAATTTACTGTATTACTTCCTATTGTTATAATAAATTATCAATTGTTTTCAAGGTTACCTTACGAGTTTATAACCACTCCAACTGGCTTCCTTTTTTCCTCCTGTTTCTACTTTAGAACCATAAGCATTCCTTTTCAAATAGATAATGTTGGTATGTCTCTTGTTCAAAGCCTTATTTTGAATTTGATTTATCCAAAAGTGTTGATATTTTGTTATGCCAACTTACAAAATACGAAACAATTTCTGGTTGTCTTGTTCACTTCTTATTTATTGTTTAGCACAAGTTTTTCACTAGTTCATGTGTCGAAATAAAATCGTGTCTGGGACAGGTGAGATTGGTGCCTTGATAAACTCTTCAGCTTGAACTTTTCTGGTTTGGTACTCACTCTGTAGGTGTTAATCCACAGAAGTTCAAATTAAACAGTTAATACTGAACAATACTACATCAATCAAACTACCCACAAAACTGGGCAATGAGAAAACTTCAGAAAGATGTGGTTCTGGGGAAAATAGAATTAGATAAATTGTTAAGTGTGGAGTGTGGTCCCAGCAAAACACATTAAAAAGAGTTGGGACACTTAAGGGAACTAAGGATTGTATGGCCTTGTATTTGTTGCAAGTCTCTAAATTTAATTCGTTTGAATTGGTAGGTAGGAATTAAATTGTCATGTTTTCAGTGGAGAATGATTTTGTCTTCTTGGTTCATAAAGGCAGTACATGCTTGATGTGGAGGAAGGTTAATCATCATCATCATCATCATCATCGTTTAACGTCTGCTTTCCATGCTGTCATGGGTTGGACGAATGACTGAGGTCTGGTGATCCAGATGGCTGCACCAGGCTTCAATCTTGATCTGGCAGAGTTTCTACAGCTGGATGCCCTTCCTAACGCCAACCACTCCGAGAGTGTAGTGGGTGCTTTTATGTGCCACCAGCATGGGGCCAGTCAGGCGGTATTAGCAACAACCTCGCTCAAATCTTTTACACATGCCACCGGCATGGAGGCCAGACAGCCGCTCTGGCAACGATCATGCTTGGATGGTGCTCTTAGTACCCTACTAGCATGAGGCTCAAGTGCCAGTAAGGCGACGCTGGTAACAATCACGCTTGAATGGTGCCTTTTAAGTGCCACTGGCACAGAAGCCGGTTAACCGCTCTGTCAAGAAAGAGGGAAATTCACAGTGATGTGGTATATAAGGAGATGCCTTGAGGGATATTACCAAACCATGGAGTATTCCAGAGTTGATAGTATGTTGGTTTGTGAGTGCCCCATCTGCACATACTGGGACAGTACAGCTGGCAGGAAACATTTAAATGAAGAGACGACAGACAGATGAAGAACTTGAAGGTTCAACGGTAGACAAAGGTTTTGTTAATGCTGAGATAACATTGCTTTCCACCATGTTCCCATGGATAAGAGACCAATGTTATGTAACAGAGGAGAGACTAGATCTTCAGCATGTGAAGAGATTTGTTTAAGGTTGTCTCCATTAGCCTTGAGATATTGGAAGTAAGGGGAATAGGTTGATGGTTAGCAGAGCAAAGACACTGGACATCTTGGTATTCTTGTCTCTTAGTCTTAGGTCAACCTTAATCAAGCTAACCTATGATCAAAGTCATTCTAGCTGTAACTACCTCATCTTTTTAGCAGATGTCTTTAGGATTACAATAGCTG
Organism: Octopus sinensis; assembly: GCF_006345805.1. Classification (NCBI taxonomy): domain Eukaryota; kingdom Metazoa; phylum Mollusca; class Cephalopoda; order Octopoda; family Octopodidae; genus Octopus; species Octopus sinensis. The sequence goes on along the minus strand of NC_042999.1, from coordinate 170,174,338 downwards.
TGTTTTCTTATTTAAGGCAGTAGTGTGTGATTTGACAGGAGACTTGACTTAGTTCTTAGTTTTTTCTCAAGGTTGAATGAGTAACTGCATAGAGACTCTCTTTGGTGCTGGCTGTGTGTCGATGGGGGGGAATTGGATTTTAAATGAATGTTGTACAGTGTGGAGCTTAAGACAAACTGGGCAGTAAATGTGGTAACACTATGTGCAGGATTGCCACTTACAGTGTCATCTTAGTTGTGGAAAGGCAGTTGGGAAGATTTTGAAAAGGTTTGTACAAATGACTAGTAAGGGATCAGAATGCCTGGCTGCAAACTGGGGGACACAAGAATTTGCAGGCCATGCTGTGATTGAATACATCTTTGGTTAATTGAATGTTGTGGTGGTGGGTAAACAACATTCAATGGTGATAGCAGGTAATTTCTTAAAGGTGGTGGAGCAATGTTCTTCACCTGCTTCAGAACAACTGCAGATGCACCACCTTATAGTCTGTGAGAAATGATGACGAAAATAAATACCAATGAGAGTGGAATTGGTCACCTGCTATTTTGGATGGGTCAGAGGTGGGGTACATCTGTAGCTAGAAGTAGTTGTTGTATAGAACTGGATAGATCTGACCACTAGGGCTGATTGATGTACAAAGACATTCAGGAGATGAAAGTATAAGATAGATGCTTTGGTTAGAAAGGGAATCAAGTGATCTGATAAAGGCAGGAATGTAGCTGTGTTTGAAAGTTTCAAAAGAAACTTAAGAATGTTTGAAGAGTTTATATGGTAGTCAGAGATAACTGTTGTTAGAAATACTACGTAGAGTATAGCTCTGAACATGAGACATTATTTATGATCTGTGGAAGGCGGCAAGCTGGCAGAATCATCAGCAAAGTACCAGTTGAGCACCGGGGTTGTGTAATTGACTTACCTCCTCCCCTGGAATTGCCGGTCTTGTGCAAACATATGAAACCATTATTTATGATCTGGGAGAGAAGAAAATTCAGGATTATTGGATAACTTGTGGGACAGGCAACCTCTTAATGCATTAATCACAGTTTTTCAGCATTTTACCTCTCCAGCAATTGGCCACTTTGGGAAATGTATGCTATCATGATTTCGATTAATTTTTATCTCTTGTTCTAAAACCTAAATCTTTGGCCAGACTTTATAAATTGTTCGTCATCAGTCAAGACACAGATTGAATTTAGTCTGCATCTTCCATTCTTATCACATTCTTATTAATGAATGCATTTCTTAATTAATCTTTTTCTCAGCCTGTTTACTCTGACTCACTCTCAAGGTCACACAACGCCATAAAAGAGATTATAAATAACACATGCTTGTCTGCCACCATTATGCAACTATAAAAAGGCCAGCCCCCACCCCACCCCTTTTTTATGTTGGAAATATGGTCAGGATACAAATAATTGAAAGAAGGGTTTTGTTCTTTGAGACGCTTTCTAAAGAAGCATTTGGAGCTTATATATTGAATTCTAACACGGGTTCAAGTCCTGTGCAACCTTCTTGTTTATAAAAAAAGATAATAAAATAAATTAAAAAAACACAAGCTCAGGCATGATTGTGTGGTTAAGAAACTTGCTTTGCAACTACATGGTTTTGGGTTCAGTCCCACTACACAGCACCTTCGGCAGGTATCTTCTGTGCTGACTAATGTGTTCTTAATGGATCTGTCAAAGGGAAACTGAAAGAAACCTGTTGTGTGTGTGTGTGTTTGTATGTCCCTGTAACTTAGCATTTCAGCAAAAGAGACAGATAGAATAAGTACCTCACTTTAAAAAAACAGAAAAAGTACCGTTTACTTAGAACCCTTCAGTGCAGTGCCCCAGCGTGGCTGCTGTCCTGTGACTGAAACAAGTAAAAGATAGGATTTTAGGGAGATTTGGCTGCTATTTCTAGTGGGCTCAGCAACCTTGTAGAGGCTTGCTCTCTTGTCCTCCTCACCTCCCTCTTTCTCCCTCTCTCTCTCTCTCTCTCATTGACTTGTGAAGTTCTGTTGATGAAGTTTAAAATTTGTGCTGTAATTAATTTAATAATAATTAAATAATTAGGGGCAAGGAGTATAATGAAAATTAATTCAGTTATTCCGAACTGGTTCTTTCTTTTTTTGTTGACTCAGAAGCAAAGAAATACATCCTTGGTGTTGGTGGGATTCGAAATAAGAATGTGAAAAGCTGTAACTAAAATACCCCAAGGTGTTTTATCTGCCCCTATATTTCCAGAGTTTAACTAGAGCAGGGGTGGGGAAACTTTTTAGTGCGGTGAGCAAAAATTTCCAAAGAAAAGGGTCCACGGGCAGATCACAAGTTCTAACTCTTATATCTGTGTAAATCTTGTATATATCTATGTATAATTTGATATACATTAATAATGATAAGTTTAAGACATTAAATTAACGTTGAACATCTTCATTAACGCCGCCACTGAATTTAGGGCGTTTATATGACTTATAAGGAATTCTCTATTTTTCAGCTGGAGTTGGGTCTCAAGAGGGTGGTACAAACCTAGCAATATGGGTTTTAGAGTGAAAACAAAATGTCCAATCAAATAGTAATTACCAGACGATTTTCTCTTCGAGTCTGTTTTGGGTCGTAGTGGAAACGCGACCCATGTCGCAAATAGGCATACAGATATTGTATAAATTTCATAACTGAAAAATTTACTATATTTCGTATATACGAGTATACCAGCCTGTGGGTGTAATAAAATGGACTTGCGGGTGGAAGTTTCCCATCCCTGAACTAGAATGTCCTTTAATTATTTTCAAAGTAGAAGCAGTTATTACTTATGTTTATATGTATCTCTTATTGAGATCACTAAAGAACTTTTATCATTTACCTTTTACTTTTCTCAGTCATTAGGCTGTGGCCATGCTGGAGCACTGCTTTGAAGGATTTTTAGTTGAATGAATCGATGCTAGTACTTACATATATATTCTTATAGCCTGGTACTTATTCTATTGGTCTCTTTTGCTGAACTTCACAAGTTATGGGGATGTAAACATACCAACATCAGTTGTCAAGCAACAGGGTGGGTAACACAGATACCAAGACACACACATACAGAAATAAAAAAGATATATATCTATATCTATCTATATATATATATAGAACAATCTTACTTAGAAATGGATGCGTGCGTTCCGTCATATAATAAATAAATAAATAAATAAAACATGCATATATACATACATATATGTACGTACCTACCTCTACATGTATTGTTGCTCCCTCGCCGTTCTCAAAAAATAGCGTTCGTAAAAAATTTTATCTCGTTCGGCTTAACTGCCCTTCTTGTTTGTGTTACTGTTATTCTCCGTGTCCTGTCTTTTACTGTTTATATTTTGTACTGTCGTTACTGTCCTGTTTTTGTTACCATTTTTACCCCTCCGCAAAAAAATCTCAAATTTTATTTAATTTGATTTTCGCGGGAAGGAAAGTTTCATTGAAGTCATGTATTGCCTTGACCTTCGAAACGTGGAGTAGATGAAACAAAGGCGACTGAAGAAGGGGAATTTTCCTTGTTTTGTATGTCCTGTACTCTATTTTTTCGTTGTTTAAGAAAAATGTCCATTTTCTTGGTTTTGTGTTTATGTTTTCGTTTCTCATTGTGTTCGACGTTTTTTTGGTGTCCTGTACCCATATATACATGTAGAGGTAGGTACGTACATATATGTATGTATATATGCATGTTTTATTTATTTATTTATTTATATATATATACACATATATATACACACAACAGGCTTCTTTCAAATATCTATCTATCAAACCCACTCACAAGGCTTTGGTCAGCCCAAGGCTATAGTAGAAGATGCTTGCCCAGTGCCACTGAGTGGCACTGAACCCAGAACTGTGTAGTTGGAAAGTAAACTTCTTATCACACAGCCATGCCTGTTGATGTATAATGTAATTCATTCTGAAAGTCAGAGTTTTGATTCATGGAAATAAGGAAGGGGTTTTGTTTTTCTTAGGTTAAATTTTTTTGATGTTCTTCAAATCTGACTTGAATTTCTATTCCTTACTGAAAGCTGCTATGTTGTTGTTGCTGTTGTTAAGACCCTAGATCAACCCTTATTGAGTAGTTGTATAACCAAAGATGTTCAATTCATGAATTGTTCTATTTTTTCATGTATCGGGAATTGAATTTTTATCTTATACTTGTTTCAGTCATTAGACTTTGGCCACACTCGGACACTGTTTTGAAGGGTTTTAGTTGAATGGATCGACTCTAGTAATATTTTTTAATGTCTGATACTCACTCTGTCTGACTCTTTTTCCACACTGCTAAGTTATGGAGATGTAAACAAACCAACACTGGTTGTCAAGCTGTGGAGGGGCAGACACATACACACACACAACATGCTTCTTACAGTTTCTGGCTACCAAATCAATTCACGATGCTTTGATCAGCAGTAGAAGACAGTTACTCAAGTGGGACTGAACCCAAACCCATGTGGTTGGCAGGCAAACTTCTTACTGCGCACCAGAATTTTAGAGAGATTTGGCTGCCGTCTCTTGCAAGCCAAGCAACTTTCCTCTTTCATACCGGGTCTGGTGTTTTGTTGATGGGGATGAAAATTTACATTGTAATTAATTGGACAGCAGAGAGACAGCCATATTAAAACATTAACTAATTAAGGTAATATAATAAGACATTCATGGCAAAATTATAAAGAAAGGAGAAAGGTAATTGTTTCACTGTATATTTTTAGTTTACATTAAATCTCGTTTCTTTTATTTAACAGGTCACAAATTTGCGGCACAGACCATAAAATATATGCAAATGATTGCTTATTAAGAAAAGAATCGTGTGAACAGCAAACTGCAATAAACAAAACTCATATGGATTTTTGTGAATGTAAGTTGCCTGGTCAGTCAGGTTTTACAATTGCTGTTAAAATGTCTTTATTTGATTTATGTTAAAATAATTTATTAGAGAAGTTAGATTAACTTTCACATCATCCGTATTGCAAGTTGTGACAGCTTGACAATAATTTTTCATTATCATTTTACTTCACTTCTGTGGAATCTTAGTATTCAGATAAACACAACGGAATTGTAATGAAAACATGTCACATTCATTCAACTAAATTCTCTTAATTAAACTAACAAAGTCTAAAGTGTCTGTAGAATAAAATAATTTGAATAGAAACAGTTCCTTCTATATTTCAGCTTTCATTCCAATCATTATTATCATTAAATGATATGCCCACACTAAAAAAGATCTGTTTATCATTGCACACATTGTTCCATTATTGCAGCTGGGGAGAGGGTCTCTTTGTAAATTCTTACAATGCATTTTTTTTATTGATAAAACAATGGAGTTGCTTGGCTGGCCTTTATTTATCAGTTCAGATATTATTTTCCATTAAAACCTTAAACAATTGTCATTTAAACTTTTAATGATATTAACTCTTTTTTTTTTCTTTTTTTTTTCTTGCTTGCAGTGTGTTCAAGTATCGAGATAAAAAACAAAATTGAGAACTTCAAACAATTGGAGCATTGTTCTGTGATAGAAGGGTATTTGCGCATTATTCTTTTGGATTACATGAAACCTGAGGATTATCAAAACATGCGCTTCCCCAAATTAGTTGAAATCACAGACTACTTAATAATGTATCGTGCCTATGGACTTAAAACTCTACGTGACCTTTTCCCAAACTTGAGTGTTATTCGGGGTCAGGAGCTTTTCTACAATTATGCTCTGGTTGCATTTGAAATGCCTGATCTAGAGGAAATTGGTTTGAGCAGCTTAACTGTTATTCAACGAGGAGCTGTTCGTTTCAATAAAAGTCCCAACCTTTGTTACTTAGAAACCATAGACTGGAGTAAAATCACTTCTGAAGGTTCAAATGAGGCCCATTCCATTGCTGATAATAAGGACCCACGAGAATGTGTTGACCAATGTCCTCATACTTGTGACCATTGCTGGAATTCCAGGGAGTGCCAAAAGAATATTGGTTCGTAATTCTTCATGTTTTCTCTTTCATTCATTTAATTAGGTTGCCTTAATGTGCCAAAAACCAGTTTCAGCTACAAATAATAACACTAAAATAATATGGTTACATTTGTTTCAAGCACAACACTTTGATAAAGCTTCACATATGCTGTTGCATTACTGAAGGAAATCTTGAACAGCTTAAAAACACAGGCAAATATTTAGGTCGTTTGCAATTGAGCCAAACAACTGGTTAAGAAAGCAGTTAAAAGGCTTAAATTTTAAAAAAATGTAAATACAATTCCCAGGAGTATTGAAAAAGGCAATGGAAAATTTTATCCACTTGGTACTTGAAACCCTAACTGTATATATGCATTATGAGGTTGTCTACAGAAATATTGATTTATGGATATGGCTGGAAATAGAAGGGACTGAAGGTAAGATTTATGATCACCAGGGCTAAGAGTCAAAGGGTCTGTCAAACCATGGCTGAATAAGAACTTCGGCATACTATTGTCCACTTATCTGTGCTGTATGTAGGCTGAAGTGCACCCATGGTCAGGTGAATGACCAGGCCATCAGCACCTGGATGGAATTTAAAGGCTGAACATTAAGAGCTGTGCTAATGCTGCAAGTCATCTTGTCCGATGCTCTATCAACTCTGCCAATCCACAGCCCTAGATTGCCACTTTATTTTATCAAACCTTCCAAAAATGAACTGCAAAAGTTGATCTTAGTGAAATCTGAGTACACAGAGTCAGATCAAATGCTGCATGATTTTCTGCTGATTTGCCACCCACATTATTATTATTATTATTATTATTATTGATAATATTAATGTGGTGAACTGGCAAAATTGTTAGCACATCAAACAAAATGTAGAGAAGCATTTCATCCCCCTTCACATCCTGAGTTCAAATTCTATGATCATCATCTTTGCCTTTCATCCTTTCAGGGTCAATAAAATGAGTACCAACTGAGCACTAGGGGTCAGTGTAATCAACCAACCCAACCACCTAAAATATCATCCTGTCTCCTCTTCAATATTAGACATTGGTCATGTGATTATGACTGGAATGTCTTTGATTGTAGATTCGTTCAGTCATTGCTGATCTCGGGGTTAAACAACAACATGAGCAGGAAGAGGTTTCCAGCAGACTTTCAGTGCTGAGTAGGAAGAACTTCTTCCATGCTGTGGCTGAATCTGTGTTGCTTTATGGTTTTTCTACCTGGGCACTAATCAAAAGATTTGAAATTTTGCCAGTTCGTACCTGTAGGTACGAACTGGCTTTCATTGGCCTGGGGCTAGAGTAGAAGGCACTTGCCTCAAGGTGCCACACAATGGAACATTAAGTTTCTTAACTTAATGTTCATATATATATATATATGTGTGTGTGTATGTATGTATGATAACCAAATACAACAATGAAACTTCATATAAACTATGAAAGACCCAAACTGTTCTCGGTAGATTATCAATATTAAAAAAGCAAGATATACAAATTTACTGATATCAGAGGAAATGATAGAACATGTATGAACATGCTTCATGCTATTTTGAATATATCCCTGAAAGAACACCATACCAAAGTAAGAATCAAAGACACAGAGAAAAAAAAAAAGAGTTGACTTTATTGGACATTGCTTAAGTAGGGAGGTACTGGTCTGGATACCTCAACATGGTTACCCTGGAGAAACATGTTGGTAAGTTAACAGATGACATTGGATGCCCCTGATAAGAACTGGCTTGTGACGTGGAATATCAGGGTGGTGCAAATCCAAGTAAATTCCACCTGGTTGGGAGGAGGAAAAGGAAAGGATGGGGGGGGGGCTAATACATTGTAGAGTCAACAAATAGAGAAGAAATTATTGTTCAGTTTCAGGGCTGTCCAAGTTGAGTTGTTCTATGATCAAAAATATCCCTTCCATGACCATCTTTATTTTATCTTTCAGTCATTATGTACTTAAAATAAATTATCCAGTGTAGTGTCAGATATAATCTAATCCAGTGTGGCATCAAAGAAGTTTGGTTGTCATTTCTTACCAGGACTATCTTCCTCTCTCCTTAATTCCCTTCAGTCTTGAATGCCCTGTCAAGTGTCAGTATCATGGACACTGCCTTCTGTCCTGACTAAAAGATTTTTAAAAAGTAAGAAACGAACAGCAAAAGTGGTTTTAGAATAAGTATTGTGCTGGACAGAAGAAGCAGCTCAAAAAAGGGGTGCAGGAAGGCCATCTGGTCATAGATCATCCCTGCAGAAAACCCATCCAGTGCATGTTGGCATGGAAAAGTGACTCTACAGCAATGATGTTGATGATATTTCATGTGCTTGCAGTTTCATGAGGAATTGTTCTGCTTAACCATCTACTTGCCCTCAAGTTGCTATAAAAATTATCAAATTTGTTTGGTTTTTTTACTGTTTTTTTAATGCAGTTAAAGAAACTATCTATCTCTTTAAACAAACATTAATTACTGAACAGAAGTTTGTCTAAAACACAGCTGTGATTCTATTTATGATCCTATATATAGTGAAGGATTTTATTCCCATTTATTAAAACACAATTTTCTTTTTTATTAACAAGGTTGTTTGTATATGTTAGATTTTTACTAGATATGCAGCCTTATCACAATCTTCATAAACACCTCAGCTATCTTATCTCCCACCCATTCCCTCTCTCTCTCTCTCTCTCTCTTTCTTCTTATACATATCTGCATATAACTTTTTTTTTCCTTTGCACATAAAGGAAGTGATAAAATTTTAGCTTGAAAAGTCCTACCTACTTCATTTGCTCAAGTACAATGTGAACTTGAATATAATGCAGCTCCAACCTTTTTATAGCAAAAACTCAGTAATGTAATCTATCCTCTCTCTCCTTCCCCCCATCCCCCTCTTTTCTGTCTAGTATAATGGCACCTCCTAATCTTGACCTTGATGTTTTGTATTCAATTTCTTGCATTATACACGAGCAAATGCATTAGTTGTACATATTTTATTGTAGGAGCTTGCATATACAAAATTCAGTTTAGTACAAATTTGAAAGAATGGTTCTAGAAATAAGAGAACTGTGATAAGCGGATGCAGTAAGAAAATTGCTTTATGAAATAAAAGTTAAATTTAAGGAATTAAGTTCAGAAAATAAATATTGCAAGTGAGGTTGAAATAGAAGTTTTTGGCTTTCATTTTTGTACCAATCCATGATAAGGCAAAAATATATGTCAATCATTTGGTAAAATTAATGAATATGGATATATTTGTGCTATGGGAGGATGATAATTGTGGAAGTTGAAGCAAAGCACTTTATCACAAAGTAAAAGTTTTCTAGGCGCAAGAGTGGCTGTGTGGTAACTAGCTTGCTTACCAACCACTTGGTTCTGGGTTCAGTCCCACTGCATGGCACCTTGGGCAAGTGTCTTCTACTATAGCCTTGGGCTGACCAAAGCCTTGTGAGTGGATTTGCTAGACGGAAACTGAAAGAAGCACATTGTGTGTATATATACATATATGTGTGTGTGTGTGTGTATATGTTTGTGTGTCTGTGTTTGTCCTCCCAACATCGCTTGACAACCGATGCTGGTGTGTCCCCATAACTTAGCGGCTTGGTATGAGAGAATGATAAAATAAGTTCTAGGCTTACAAAAAATACGTCCTGGGGTCGATTTGCTCGACTAAAGGCGGTGCTCCAGCATGGCCACAGTCAGATGACTGAAACAAGTAAAAGAGTATATCTCTGAAGATGAGCTTTGCTTGAAACATCAAAATTCTCAGTCTGCATGATACACAGACCTTATGCAAATTTATGAACTTTACTAAAATTGTTGTTGACCAGAGAAAGTGAAAAAGTCTCACCAACGTGAATTTCATAACAAACTTGACTCTTGTTCTAAGTATTGAGTTCCACCAGCAGTAACTGTTTTGTTCCTATCCTTCAACTTGCTTTAAAATAACATTCATTTGATATTAGTTTCAAATGTTAGCACAAGGCCAGCAATCTTTGGAGAGGGTTGAGTCAATTACATGAACCCCAGTATTCAACTGGTACTTACTTTATCAAACCCAAAAGGACAAAAAGGCAAATTCAAACCCAGCAGCTTTTGAAGTCAGAAAATATGCCACTAAGCATGTTGCGGTCAAAATTCTGCCAGCTTGCTGCCTTACCTCAATTTAATATTACTAAATAAATTCTATCAATGAAGACCATGACTATCTTCATTCTATCTGGTTTTTATTCACATGGTTATCAGTTGAGTTTCAGAATCTTCAATGTAAAAAAGGTTACCTCAAATTTTAAAACTGAAAGTTTTCAACATTAACCCCGTCCCCCACCCACACCTTGCAACATTACACTTTGTACACCTTCATCATACAATCTACTCTTCACTTAAAGAGAATCTTTCTTGCAAGCAGATGTAAACATCTCCTTGAATTTTTTCCATCCTCTTCTTAGAAACAGTCAACTACTGTGAAGCATTCCAAGTGTTGGAAAGAATTTGTTTCACTGATGCTCTTATTGCTAACTACTTCTGTGTGTCTGTCACATACAAAGTCTTTTCTCTCAGTCAACTTGACTGTGATTCCACTGCACTTCTTGTGTACCTATGGTTTATGTTTGGTACACTGTATGGAATTTTTATCTATTCCTTTTTCTGCATGTCAAGCACAACCATTTACTTGATGGCAACAGGGTTCTATTTTCTTTCTTGAGCCCTTTCTTTCCTTGATTTTGTTTTCACACATGAAATATCTTTGCTAACTCTTCCACAAATCCAGCTATAAGTATTAGAACATTTAATATATAGGAGTCCTTAAAGACAGCCAGTTTTAAATTCGTTTTATATTTCTTGGTGAGCTTTCATAAGCATCCTGCATACTGACCCCTGGCGGACATTTACTTGTGCACTAAATTCTTCACTGAACTCATTTCCAACCCTAATCTTGCGAATGATATCTCTGTAGCTTCCCTTTTAGCTATTTGGTATTGTTCTTTGCTGCCCCTTTTCTTCTGGTCTTTCCAGCCCTGTCTTTTAGCTTTTATGGCTCTATCTGCAGCTCTCTTCTACTACAATGTCATCTCTCATCTGGTTGATTCTTTGCCCCAGCCACAAATCTCATCTAAGACCTGCAGAATGTTATCTTGTACAAACTCCAAGTTTTCTGTCCTTCTCCAGATTCCCTTCATCATCATATGTCCTCCTTCCATGCTTGCATGGGTTAGATGGTTTGACAGTAGCTGGCCAGGCATGAGCCTGCACCATGCTTCTGTGTCTGTTTTGGCATGGTTTTTACGGCTGGATGCCCTTCCTAACACCAACCACTTTCTATCTAAATCCACCTGGTTCTTATACTGAGGCCACTAATCATTAGTCCGTGTTTAGTAGTTCATTCTTCTCTGGTAAAAGTCTTAATATTCACAACTATCTATCTGTACTCTTTCCTGGAAAGTATGAAGTCTATAGGGCTTAAATATATATTTAAAAGAGAAAAAAAGGGATCTAGCATTTCCTTCAACTTATTTCATAGTTTTAACTTGTTTTAGTGGTTGAATCCTTTGATGTGTTTAATCTCAAAAATAAGTGCGTAGTAGCTTGAAACCATCCAATTGAAGAAAGGATCTGCATCAGTTTCATTCATGAACATTCTAGTTCAATCAGTGGAACTGCCTTCTAATGTCAACCTACTGAGTATTCCTCCTAAATTTGTACTTTTAATTTAGACCTTAAGGACAAATCAACACAGCATGTGACAAGGTTGGCTCTTAAAATTATAAATGCAATCTGTGTGTGTGTGTATGCCCAAGGGCCAACTTTATTGTACAATGCATCATGCAGTTGCAGATTCTGCCTCAATAAAGGCATGAATACTGGAATATTTAGTGATGCATTAATACGAATAGGCAGTTCTGTGTCTGAAAATGGTAGCAATACATGCGGCACGAGTACACCAGCATCAAACCATGGTGCACGTTCAACAGCAGTTACTAAACATACAGGCAGCTACTTACCAACAACCTGTACGTCATAAAGCTGTCTCGAATCCTGTCAATTACATGTTCTATCATTTCCTCTGATATCAGTAAATTTGTATATCTTGCTTTTTTAATATTGATAATCTACCGAGAACAGCTTGGGTCTTTCATAGTTTATATGAAGTTTCATTGTTATATTTGGTTATCATACATACATACATACATACATACATACATACATACATACATACATGCATGCATGCATACATGCATGCATACATACATACATACATACATACACACACACACACACACACACACACACACACACACACACACATACATATGAACATTAAGTTCAGAAACTTAATGTCCCATTGTGTGGCACCTTGAGGCAAGTACCTTCTACTCTAGCCCCAGGCCAATGAAAGCCTTTATGAGTGGATTTGGTAGACAGAAACTGAAAGAAGCTCGACTGGCCCTTGTGCCAGTGGCACGTAAAAGCACCCACTACACTCTCAGAGTGGTTGGCGTTAGGAAGGGCATCCTGCTGTAGAAGCTCTGCCAGATCAGATTGGAGCCTGGTGCAGCCATCTAGTTCACCAACCCTCAGTTAAAATCGTCCAACCCATGCTAGCATGGAAAACGGACATTAAACAATGATGATGATGATATTATATTATATGTATATATTCCCACTTAAACGTAGATGTCCTGTTAGAACAAACTTTACTGCAGTTTCTCTCATGGTATGTACTGCAGTAAATTTTCTTCCAACAGAACATCCATGTTTAATTGAAGATGAATATTACCTCTCCTAAAAAAAACTCCATCCCTAGATTTTATAGAAATTGAATGGAATTCTTGATAAAATTAATGATTTGGTGTAGACTTCATGCAAAAAAGTTTTTGTGGTAGCTATTTCTTTGGCCCTTTTTGTTACCAACCCATCTGAAACTACCCTTGGTTCGATGATATGATTTTCCTGTTTAATAAAACTAAAGCCAACCATCAAAATCTCATGTTAGTTTATGTGCCAAACAACAGCTTAATGCGGACAAAGTTATTTTACTAAATTTGTTATTATTTTTCAAAATTAATTTAAACAAAGATTGTGTATTTCCACAAAAATATGTTAACAGAAGGGTTAAACTATATCTGTATATTTTTATTAATTATGTTCAGTTCTAACTTTGTGAAAAGGAAAAAAATACCCACAGCAGTGATAATTAAAAGATTTGTGACCTATAGCAGTTTAAATAACAGCTCAAACTTAACAGCCATAAGACCATTTAATTTAAGGTCAAATTCCATCTATTTAACACATGAAACTTTAAAAATGTTATCTTAATAACAAGCTCTAAGCAGAGCCTGCTTCTTGTTAGCTTAAGGAAGCTATTGAGAGCTAAATAGCCTCTTAAAAGACTAAATATGATAGAACTACTTGTCTCCATTTGTTGGTTTAAAATATTTTTGTTTTAGCTGACAGGTCTGTGTATGATTAGTTATTCCTTGAATTCTTGCAAGAATGGTTGTTTTTGTGATCATCGTCATTGTTGTTTAACCCAAGGTCGACCCTGATTGAGTAAACCTATTGACCAAAGGCATTTCATCTGCGACCATTCATGTTTTTCTATTAATACATCATTCAGTGTGACTATTTTTTTTTGAAAGAGAATTGGCTGCTAGATTTAGCAAGTTCAATGACCAAGTAGAGGCTCCCTTGTTTTGTTTTGTAGGTGTTTTTCTGCTAGGAATTCTTCAACTATGACAGTGTTTTATTTATTTATTTTTCTGTTTTGATATTGTTAAGAAGTATTCTGGTATTTTCTGTGGGAAATCAGTAATGTGTTAGTTCAAATTAAGACATTTGATTTCGATTAACAAGATTGTAGAAAGATTTTGTTTTCATCATTGAATCAATGACCAAATAATTCTATGAATTTTGTACAAGTTCAGAACAACCACAAATATCATCATCAACCTCATCATAATCATCATCAACCTCATCATAATCATCGTTCTACATCTACTCCTCCATGCTCTCATGAGTTTGACGGGACTTTTTGAGGAAGTGTTCTATGGCCAAATGACCCTCCTCTCACCAACCCTTTTACTTGCCTCTTACAATACTAAGGGAAACTGTATATATAATGGAAATTTAGATACAAACAGATGTCCCATTTCTACCGACTAGAGTCAGAGTATGCTTTTCAGTTTTCAAGCATAGATGAAATTAGTTTCAAATATCACATAGAGGAGGAGGATGACATCAATAATGTCAGACCTTTTGCAAAAACATGACATTTTAAAAATATAGACTATTTTATAGTGGAAAAAAAAACTACAACAAAATACCATATTTACTAGTATGTAAGACATGCTGTTTATATTTTTAAATGTATCCAGAAATTAGTGTTAATTTTATTATTGCAGATGAGAGACCAAATGCCTTAGACTAGGGAGCCAGATGAGCAATAAGTCCACTAGCTACAATAATTATTAACAATAAAATAATGAAAAGAATCCAGATAGTAACGAGTGGATGACAACAAAATCATAGTAGTGATGTGCCACTCTGGTGGCTGATTGTGACTACGTAAAATGTCATATTTAGAAATATGTTTTGCATTGGGCAATTCACTTGATCAGCTCTACAGTTGATCTGACAGAAGATAAAACTGAAATAAGGTACTCCTATTAAATGGAGTTTATTTGTGATGAATTTATGGGTTCATATTTTATTTTAGTATCTGCCACAACATTGTATTTACATGCACTAATTCAGATTTTTTTTTCCTTTACAAAACCACTTAAACTTTTTAACATTTAAATTGGTGATATTTAACTCAAATATTCTGCCTGTTTTATATTAAATCTGGGCAGATCCAGCCTCTTGCACCTACTCTATAATATCATTTTAAAACTAAACAGTTACATCATCAAAATTTCCAAGCTACAAGATAATGCATGATTAGTTCAAAACAACATGAATAAATATGCATTGCATTTGGCTGAGTAATTTGAATGCTAAAGGGTTAAAACCTCTTTTATTTAGTTGGTGTATGATGCAACTAAATTTGTTTTTGTTTTTTTCCACAAAATATAGTTGTAAAAAAGTGGTATGTTTTATGTGAGAGTGTCTTATGCGTCAATCAATGTGTTACATCTTAAACTTTTGCACAGATATCTTGAATGTACCCAACTCTAATGAAACTGTTTGTAACAAATGTCTTAACTTTTTTTTTCTTTTTTGTCTGAAAGATTGTAGGAATTCAGAATTTCTAATAATTGTGTTCTTGATTTAAAAGATCTGAATATATACTAATATGTATATTAGGTTAATTTGTAACAAGGTACTGATTATTAGCAATGGTCTTTAAAAAAAAAAGGCAAAAATAAAATCCAAGAAAATCAGTTTGCAACTGGTCTTGTTTGGAATGCAGTTGGTATGCCCAATCAGTATAAATGTTGTATTCACAGAAAGTATAGTGACATCTCTGTTAGACTGGTGGCCAACATAAGTGCTACATGCATCATTTCTTCTGGATTTGCTACAAGCACAATGCTGTCTTTAAATGAAGATGCATGGCCCAGATGCTTCAGTAGATACATTCCAGTATCTAGATAACAATTAACAAAGATGGTGCAATTAGTGAGATTTTTTTAGCGTCTAAAACAGTGCTGGTGGTAGGGTGCTACAGAATTCTGAAAGAGGTTTTGTTTTGCATAGAAAAAGAATATAATTTTGTTGATAACATAATATACTTATTGCAATATTTATAAAGGGACAGTTTAGGATTATAATTACATCATTGTTGTCATCACCATCATTTAATGTCCAATTTTCTATGCTTGCATGGATTAGACAGAATATATTGAGGCAAATTGTCTAAGGCCAAATGCCCTTTCTGTCATCAACCTTCAAGCAAAGGTAATATTTCCTCATTAAAGATTGGAAATGAACAACATCATAACGATGCTCATTTGCAATCTTTGCTTATAATTCCACTTTCTTTGTATTATTGATTGAAAGAAATGTTTTCAGTGTAGCTTTATTAGATTGTAGTTGCTGTATTTTCACAGATGAGGTGCACAAGCTTACAAGAGGCATCTCAATTCTGGCAGACTGTTTATTCGCTTGCCGCTTGTCAGTAACCCAAGCTCTGACATTAAGTTCTAAGACACAGGTTGATTCTCTGGGATTTACTCGGTCTCCTTTTTTTTAAATTTATCTTATAATGGTGTTTATTTATGAGAAATTTGTTTTGATACTATAAGCCATTAAACATTGTAATTCAGTGGTGCCTTCAAATATTACAAAGGTTTCCCACTCTCAGATTCAATCACTAATTGTTCAACTCCTTGTGCAAGTGTTTTCTAACATAGCCTTGAATTGACAAAAGCTTTGTGAGTGGAATTTTGTGAACAGAAACTGTGCAGAAGCCTTGTAGGGGTGGGTGGGTGAAATAGAATAATTAGTATATCAAGCAAAACATGTTTTTTCTTTTTTTCTCTCTTTGTGTGATTAGTCAGAAAAGGAATTGTGGTGCACATGGCCTTTTTAGGTCTGATGGTGAGGTGCTAATTTTGATGTTCAGTTTGAATTTCTAATTGTAAAAATGTGGCCTGGGAAGGAAATACTAGAGGATTGCAAATTGAGAGGAAATGACTTGGTAAACGATGTAGTGCAGGGGATGAAATAAGATGTAATTGGGATAACAAGAAGGATAAAGGATGGGTAGATCAGATATTTTTTATGAAAGGGATATGCAGCAGAACTTGTATAGATAATCATATATGAAGCAAACAGTAGAAATTCATGCATATGAGAACTTACGATTGATGTATTTTGATGAATAGTTTTTTGTTTGTTTGTTTATTACAATCATCTGATCAGCTGTCTAGAATGTCCTTGTGTACTCGAATGCAGTACTCGAATGTGAGTTTCACTTTAGCTTTGTGCAGCATAGGCTGGATGCAGCTGATCAAACTGAAGTCTTCTCTAACCTTAGGCTGAGGCTTCAGGATGCATTTTTGGGTAATGTCAGATGTAAGTCTCTCTGTAAAATCATCAAAGATTGAGATGTTGCCTTACTGGCACTTGTGCCGGTGTGCAGGTGACACATAAAAAACAGGATTTTCTGTGACCGTTGCCAGTACCACCTGACTGGCACATAAAAGCACCCACTACACTCTCGGAGTGGTTGGCGTTAGGAAGGACATCCAGCTGTAGAAACTCTGCCAGATCGAGATTGGAGCCTGGTGCAGCCATCTGCTTCGCCAGTCCTCAGTCAAATCTTCCAACCCATGCTAGCGTGGAAAGCAGACATTAAACGATGATGATGATGAGGTGTAGCTTTCATAACATCTTTGAGGGCTTTTTTTCAGTGTCTCTATGTTACAGTGCTGAAGCAAGGCTGTACTGCAAGACTTTGTGTCTTTGTTCAAGTAGATTAGGTTGTAATGTCTCTAGTGAAGGGTTCTGTTGCTGACTTTGCTCATGGAAGCCATGCAGTCCTGTCTAAATTGTATGTTTAGATGTAACAGCATATAGGCCATACCGTGTTGAAGGAAGAATATTGAAGATAATCACATCTTGGGGTACACCAAAATTAAGGGAATGTAGGTTGAAGAGAGCCTGTTAATGTCAATGGGGATGGCATGGTTTGCCAGGATATTTTCTGTCTGAGAGATGAGAAATAGACAAAGCCTCGGAGGTTATTGTGCCTGATATTGTTAAAGGCTTTAATAATGTCAAGAACAACAACACTGCTTTCACTAGAATCCTCATAGTCAAAAGAATACTGATGTGTTGCATAGGAAAAGCAAGGTCCTAGTTGATCTGACTCTCAGGTATCTATAGTGTTGGTCACTTATGAAGCACTGATGAGCAAGAATTTAGTGATGAAGCATATGGTTGATTATGACTGTTTCCATCACTTTTGCGATGTAACTGAAGGTGGTAGTTAGCAGGACTAGAGCCTATGAAAGACTGAAGAGAGTGGTATGAACAGGACCTAACTCTGAATGGGAACATTTTGTTACACTGAGGTGATTTGAGATTTCACACTTGGTGATGATGTAGATGGGATGGTGCGAGTTTGGGAGGAGATTGTGTGTGTGTGTGCATGCGCACACAATGTTGAGTTGGCAGTAAAATAGGCAGCAGATAAAGTGAATTTTATAAGCAATGGTCTTATTCTTCTTCATTGAAAAGTAGTAGTAGTAGTAGTAGTAGTAGTAGTAGTGGGATTCTGCAAATAATGGAGACCTCATTTTGTAGAGCAAGAACACATAACGGTTCTGTAGTGTATGAAGATATGTTTTTGTTTTCCTTATGGCCACCCTGCTGGTGTTGCAGCAGTGGATAAAACAGTTGTCAGTTCATGGAGGTGAAGTTACTCCTTCCACATGTTGTCAGCGATGTTCTTTACCTGTACTACTACTACTACTACTACTACTACTACATTACTTAAAATTTGGAGGGATTTTGGCCAGGTGATGTAAGGAATGTATTGTCGTATGCCTAAGAAGATGGTTTAGGTTACCCACTTAATGTTCTGGCACATTATCTTCAGACTCTTGAAGATGTTAGAAGAATGAATCAATCAAAACCTAGAATAAATGAAACGTAAAAAGAAATTAGGTTAATAACCTTGAGTTTTAAAGTGCTTTGCTTACATAGCTTATCTCTAAAAAAAATATCTAAATATATAATTGATATAATTATTATAATTATTATTTGTGTTTCTTTTTTCCTCACATAATCAGGGAGTAAGGCAGTACATATGATCCTTTCCAGTGTCCTTCACCTGAAAGGACGATGTCCCATACTAGAGACCTGGCCTGAATACTTGCCACAGAATGGACTCCCTTAACCTTTCAGCATTCAGATTATTCTGTCAAATATAATACTTATTTGTACACAGTGTTTTGAATTAACAATCATTGTCTTATAGCTTCAAGATTTCAATGATGTGATTGTTTATTTTTAGAATGACATTGTAGGGTAGGGGTGAGAAACCAGATTTGGTCAGTTTGAATGTAAAACAAGTAGAATATTTGGGCCAGATATGGCCAGTTTAAATGCTAAAGGGTAACAGCATCCAAGGACCAAGTAGTGTGTTTACTGGGTCTTTCTCAGCTTAAATTGCTCGTATTACATTCAACTCAAATGCATTTCATCATTACTACCAATTATAACTAAATTAGAGATAAAATCTTTAAATTCGTTAAGCATTTCAAACTACTATAATTGATGTTGGAAAGTTCACTGACTGAATGTGACTCCCAATAAGTTCATGAAATGTAGGTTTAGACCAGATGCTATGAGAAGATTCTTGTTCACTCAATTTGCCTGTAAATATATTTGACAGATTTGTAGCACTTTTGAGATGTTACTTAGAGTTTCTTGTCTTTTATTTGTTCCAATTTTCTGTTCTGAGTTTAGATCCTGCTATGGTCAACTTTGCTTTTCATTCTTTTTGGATTGATAACAAAAATACCAATCCAGGGCAGTGGACTGACAGAACACTGGACTTAATGCCCTACTGCATTTTTCCCCAGCTCTTTTCATTCTGATTTCAGATCCTGCTCTGGTCTACTTGGGTGGTAAATTTAATCTATCACCAGCACCTCGCATTGGGTACTTTTAGTGGAGTCTATTCTGTTGCAAGCATCCAGGCTAGCTCTCCAGTTTGAGAAGCTAACTATAGAGCTTGACCAGCTTCCTTTTGTGATGCTATGGATTCATTGCTTGAGTTCAAATTTTGCGAATGTCAACCTTGCCTTTCATTCTCATGGGACTAATAGAAATCTACCAATTCAGACGGTACTGACAGAACTGTAAGAGCATTGAACTGGGATCTAGATGCTTTGCTCTGTGTTCTGATTTGAAATTCCTCTGTGGCCTACTTGGTTGGTGAATCTAATCTGTCATCACCACCTGGCAGTTTGGGCTCCTTTACTGGAATCCACTTTGTAGTAAGCATTGAGGTCAAGTCCCCAGTTCAAGAATACCTTCTATCCTCTCCACTACAAGTTCTGGGGCTCTTCTGACAAAAAGATAAATCATTCAAAACTCAATAATTATAGCAGCAAATTTTATTGAAAATGTTTACAAATAAAAGTTGCAAATTAAGGAAATCACAAATTGATGAGATCTGGTGGTGGTCAAAAGCCCTACCTTTCTGAGTAAGTTATTTTTAATTGGTTACAAATATTTATTTTTCTTTGTAGATTTCACTGTTTAATCCTTTTGATTCAACTAACCAGAGGATTAGATCTGGTTCTACAATGTTAAACTTTGTTCCATAATTTAAATCAAAACCTTACATCATTATTTCATTTAGGTTCCTTTTATTTTGTTATGTTCAATACCCCAACTTCATTTTAATTTGTTTTTTTTTTCTCTTCGGACCAGTAAGGTGGTGGGGGTATTTTTTTTTAGACAAGTTAGTTATTTTACCAAATTCCTTCCAAGTTTTTGATTATTTTTGACACTAGTTGCAACACCATAGGCAGATTTTTTTTGTTTTTTTTCACTATAAAATTGGTCATGAAATGGCTAAATGCTTCATATCATTAAAACTATAAAACTAGAAATACTTAAAATTCACTTTTTCACTGCTTTGTCTCCTCCTCCTTACCTCTTTTGTAAACACAAAATATTCATAATAATTAGTCTTTTTTTTGTTTTTAATTATCTTTACATAGATGATTTTTTTCACTGCATGTTTTTTTTTTGTTCAGTTGCAAATTTTCCTCCCTCCCCCCCTCTCTCTCTCTCTCTCTCTCTCTCTCTCTTTAAGAGCATATATATTAAATAGATGTAGCAGAAGATGTTGTGATGTTGCTGTTATAGGATGTTAAGTTACATGATCTACTTCAACAATTTGCAGTGTCTACCAGCTTCTGCATTCCACTGCATGCAACTTACTTTCTGGCAGCAATACCTTTCATACTTTAACACTTTACGCAGTAGTCAACCATTCTACTTGCCTAGATTTTTCTATATTTCTACTATACGTTGTTCAACCATTATATCTTCATTGTTTTCTTTTTCTTTCCTTTTTGCACTTTCTCAGTTCTCTAGGAATTCTCTGCTAAACACTCTTTTTTTTTTATGTCAATTTTATGATGATCTTTTTCTCTTTTTTTTAAAGACCATTCGAACCAACTATAAATCCATTTATTTATTATTCTCCCCCACCTCACTCTATCTATCTCCTGCGTAGACTCCAAATATCTAACTAAAAGTTGTTATTGCTATTTTTATAGGAAAACTTAATCATCTATTCTTGTCAAATGTTCAGAGCACTTAAACTTTTCTCTAGTAACAGCTTAGACTTCTCCATCCAACTAGTTGCTTCTTAACTCCAGTGAATCTTATTCTTCCCTCTCTCTCCCTCCCTCTCTCTCTCTCTCTCTCTCTCTCCCAAGTTTACTATATATTGTCTTTTCATTGCTCACATTTTCTTTTTTAAACAACAAGCATTTCTAGCATTACTGTCATATTAAATACATTTTTGTGAAAACAATTCATTTTCTCATCATCATGGATAGTTTCTTTGTATCTTTTTTCCATTGTTACTGAGCATCTATTGTCACCACTTGCCTTTTTAAAGTAAAAGCAATTTATTTGCAGTTTTGTAAAGAAAAATAAAGTTTCCTAAACTTTTTTTTGTAAATAAAAAGAAAAAGAACTATTTAAATACGCACTACTTTAAATCTGAATAATATATATTTTTTTATCACATACTGTGTGTGTGTGTGTGTGTGTGTGTGTGCGCGCATGTGTGTGTGTGTGTGTGTGTGTGTAATGTCAAGGTTGTTTTAAATGTTAACAAAAACAAGCCTTTATTAACTATACAGTTAAAGAAATATTTCTGAGACAGAATCTGGGGTTAGCTTTTGATACAAATCAAGAAATAACCAACTTCTACAAAATATTGGGGGCAATGACTTTGTTGTTGATATTTGTTTTAAAACATTATTACATCCACATTTACTCTTCGTCTGAACTTCAATTTAAATAGCTTCTTAATAGGTACCATTGAATTTCTTTCATTTCAGATTGCCTTTGTGAAAATGGAAAAGGCTATTGCCAGCAGAATGGTTCTTGCTGTCATGAAAATTGCCTTGGTGGCTGTAGAGGACCAACAGCTAGAGACTGCCTTGCTTGCAGGCATGTTTATCATGACAAGGAGTGTAAGAGAACCTGCCCACCAAACACCTACAAGGTTTGCAATACGATTTCCTTTTGTTTTGCTCAGATTTCAGCATCTCTGTTTGAATACTTTGTAACTGAATCGTTCATTCTTGCATTTTCATTTTCTTTCATTAAAAATGTTTAACTCTGTAGGTTTTATATATATATATCAGTTGCACTCACATACATACACACACACACACACACACACATATATATATATATATATACATATATATATATATATATATATATATATTGCTTACACACACATCTGTATCAATTGCATATGTGTATGTTTGAATTTTTTTATTCAAAAAAACCCAGCTATAACAAAATATTTTCTTATGTCAATAACAAAATCTTGACTCATTCATCAAACTGATTAATGGGGTGGGGTTAGAATTATAAGTAATTGTTGGGTGAAGGACAATGCTTGTGACCTTTGTAGGGGCTCCTAACCTGGTATAATGCTTGTGACCTTTGTAGGGGCTCCTAACCTGGTATAATGCTTGTGACCTTTGTAGGGGCTCCTAACCTGGTATAATGCTTGTGACCTTTGTAGGGGCTCCTAACCTGGTATAATGCTTGTGACCTTTGTTGGGGCTCCTAACCTGGTATAATGCTTGTGACCTTTGTAGGGGCTCCTAACCTGGTATAATGCTTCTGACCTTTGTAGGTGCTCCTAACCTGGTATAATGCTTGTGACCTTTGTAGGGGCTCCTAACCTGGTATAATGCTTGTGACCTTTGTTGGGGCTCCTAACTTGGTATAATGCTTGTGACCTTTGTAGGGGCTCCTAACCTGGTATAATGCTTGTGACCTTTGTAGGTGCTCCTAACCTGGTATAATGCTTGTGACCTTTGTAGGGGCTCCTAACCTGGTATAATGCTTGTGACCTTTGTTGGGGCTCCTAACCTGGTATAATGCTTGTGACCTTTGTAGGGGCTCCTAACCTGGTATAATGCTTGTGACCTTTGTAGGTGCTCCTAACCTGGTATAATGCTTGTGACTTTGTAGGGGCTCCTAACCTGGTATAATGCTTGTGACCTTTGTAGGGGCTCCTAACCTGGTATAATGCTTGTGACCTTTGTTGGGGCTCCTAACCTGGTATAATGCTTGTGACCTTTGTAGGTGCTCCTAACCTGGTATAATGCTTGTGACCTTTGTAGGGGCTCCTAACCTGGTATAATGCTTGTGACTTTGTAGGGGCTCCTAACCTGGTATAATGCTTGTGACCTTTGTTGGGGCTCCTAACCTGGTATAATGCTTGTGACCTTTGTAGGGGCTCCTAACCTGGTATAATGCTTGTGACCTTTGTTGGGGCTCCTAACCTGGTATAATGCTTGTGACTTTGTAGGGGCTCCTAACCTGGTATAATGCTTGTGACCTTTGTAGGGGCTCCTAACCTGGTATAATGCTTGTGACCTTTGTAGGGGCTCCTAACCTGGTATAATGCTTGTGACCTTTGTAGGGGCTCCTAACCTGGTATAATGCTTGTGACCTTTGTAGGGGCTCCTAACCTGGTATAATGCTTGTGACCTTTGTAGGGGCTCCTAACCTGGTATAATGCTTGTGACTTTGTAGGGGCTCCTAACCTGGTATAATGCTTGTGACCTTTGTTGGGGCTCCTAACCTGGTATAATGCTTGTGACCTTTGTAGGTGCTCCTAACCTGGTATAATGCTTGTGACCTTTGTTGGGGCTCCTAACCTGGTATAATGCTTGTGACCTTTGTAGGTGCTCCTAACCTGGTATAATGCTTGTGACCTTTGTAGGGGCTCCTAACCTGGTATAATGCTTGTGACCTTTGTAGGGGCTCCTAACCTGGTATAATGCTTGTGACCTTTGTAGGGGCTCCTAACCTGGTATAATGCTTGTGACCTTTGTAGGTGCTTCTAACCTGGTATAATGCTTGTGACCTTTGTAGGGGCTCCTAACCTGGTATAATGCTTGTGACCTTTGTAGGGGCTCCTAACCTGGTGTGATTGATGTAATTTCATGAATTTCAGACAATGTTTAGAATGAAAGTCTTTTTTTTAAATTTGTTTTGCCATGTTAGCATGGCTTGTTCAGGCGTTGATTTGAGGCAGGATTTTTATGGCTGGAGGCTCTTACTATTGCAAACCTTTCAGCAGTTTTTCAAGTAATGGTTTGATTTTTTTTAATTTCACAATCTTAAGAAATGCAACCAGTCATAAAGTTAACAAGAGCATTTAGTAGTACCATGGAATATCAAAATATCTATGTGCACCGGCACAAGTGTATGTGCATACACGCAACAGACTTCCCAGTTTTTATCTACTAAATTCACTCAAAAAGCATTAGTCCTCCTGGGGCTATAGTAGAAAGCACTTGCCCAAGGTATCACACTGTAGGCGAGGGAACCACTTAACCATGCATTTATGTCTAAGAACAGTGCTTGTTACCTTTGTAAGACCTCTTAGCTTGTTCCAATTGTTGCAACTGGCTGATTTCTGAACTAAAACATCTGCAGTGAAAATAGGGTTGGGAAAAGAACTTGAGACCTGGTACCGAATGTATGCGACATATTGAAATTTATCAAAGGTACTGAGAAACTAAGTGGTGGAGTCTTAACTGGTTGGTGTAGATGTTTGCACCTCCATCCAAATGAGGGTAAAAACAAGTTAATATATTTGCTATTGAAGTACCAGCATAGACATTCAGCTGGAAAGGGAACGAAAGTGCAATCCTCATCTCTTATAATATATTTTAGAGAATAGGTACTCATAGTTGCTTTTCATATGATAAAAAAAACAATAGTTAAGCTTGTGATAAAATATTATACAAGAAGCATTAAAAAGCTAACTAGAAATGTGTGTGTGTGTGGGGGGGGGGGGTAGATAGTGAAATATAGGCCTTATGAGTGAAATTGAGTTGATAGAAACAGTGCAAAGTCCTGTTAGATGGTTTGTAATTGATCTTTTCACCTGGTTTAACCTCTGCATTGAGCTCTATGCGTGTTTTCAGTGGAGTTCACTCTTTCAAGTTTTGGGGCCAGATTTGGTTACTTTCCTTTTCCCTACCAGCTTTGGAGACTCTGACTAAACTATTAAACAAATTGTGTGTGTTTTATTTTAAATAAATCTCTATAACTGAACTAGCATTGCAAATAGCAATTATGTATTCCTGCTACCACAGTAATTAAGGATATTCTTAGAATTTTTATAATGTGAGGAGCTGATTGCAGAGCACAGTCAGATTCTCTTTGTGATGCACTGGATTCACTAGGTGGAGCCAGCTCTCTGAAATCAAATTCTGCCAAAGTCAGCTATACTTTTCATTCTTTGGAGGCTAATAAAAATAATATACCAATTATAATAGGAGATTAACAGATGTGTGAAAACGTTGGACTGTGTGTGGTATGTGCTCTGAGTTCAAATCCCACCATGGTCTACTTGGGCAATAAACTTAATCACCTGGTTGTAACACCACCACTGCCACCACCTGGCACATTGAGTGTTTAGAGAAATTTGCTCTGTTGCAAACATTATGACCAAGTTCCATATCTAAGGATACCATCCTCTCTAACTTCCACTAGTCATGAGAGCCCTGTAAAAGGCTATAAGTACTGCCTTTCCTACTGAATAAAAGATGTAAAAAAAAAAAACCCAATTACTGATGCAAATATTTTAGATCTTAATAACAGTACCGTATTAGTGGGTCTCTTCAACAACACTCTTGGTTTCTTTCCAAACTATTTCAAATATTCTCTTCTTTATCCTCTTGTTTTCAATTTTGTAAACATACTCGTTTTTCTACTTGGTACAAAATCCCTGATAAAATTTAAAATTTCTTTACTATATAAGTTACTTATCCATAAATAATGTAATTTTGCTTTGTTTGTGTAAAGATATTTGTCACTAATTTTCTGAACTGTTTTGTTTTAGTTCAAAAACCGCCGCTGCCTCACTGAAAGAGAATGTAGATCGGTTGCATATAATTTCAAGTTATTGGAAGCTAACATGACTACTAACAGGACAGCCCTTTGTACCGAACATTGCCCTGTCGGATATATTGAAAACCCAGATGATCCAAATAGGTGCCTGAAGTGCAAAGCCAGATGTCCAAAAAGTTAGTTTTTAATTTGACTTCTTTTTTCTTACCATAAAATCTTTGAAAATGATTTATTTTGTGTTGAATGAATTGCAGCAACTTTCATCACTATCATCTTCATCATCATCATCATTTTACACCCACTTCTCCGTGCTAGCTTAGTTTGGGGAGGTCATCACCGTCTGAGTTATGCAGCATCACACTTCACAGACTCTCGTTTATTATTTGGTCTGTTTTAGGTGGCGAGCTGGCATAATTGTTGACACTAAGGGCAAAATGCTTTGCAGCATTTTGTCCGTCTTTAGGTTCTGAGTTCAAATTCTGCCAAGGTCAACTTTGCCCTCCATCCTTTCAGGGTCGATGAATTAAGTACTAATGAAACACTGGGGTTGATGTAATCATCTAGTCCCCTCCCCGAAAATTTCAGGCCTTGTGCATTTAGCAGAAAAGATTATTTGGTCTATATACCCTGGCAAACAAAAATCCCTTGTTTGCACATTTTTCATTTTCATAGTATCGTTTCTGTCTTTTTCTCTCTGTTCCTCTATTCCAGATTCTCAAAGCAATTGTTTAAGATATTCTTCAATTCTTTCAATCTCTCAGATTCTTGTAAATGTAGAACTATATCATTCTTAAGTTTCCTGATACTGTACTTAGTATTTTATCAATGCACTTACCTGTATTGAAGAGGTAATGGCGATGACAAACAGTATTAAGAATTCTTTTACAAGAGTTTGTTTCTGCTAACTCCTCTATAATTTATTCTTCAAATGAGAAATTCAATCCTTAAAAAGGCTTGGATTTGAGCATATTTCAGTTTATAGAAGTCTACAACATTTACAATTTGAGTAAAATAATAACTCTTGTCTTACATTGCTGAATTGTATGATAAGCAATTAACTTCTAGATCTTTCTCAGTTTTTAATATACAAGGAAAAGATAGGCTGGATTGTTAAGAATTTTGCTTCTCAGTCACTTGGTTTAGGGTTCACTCCCAATGCAAAGCACTTTGAGTGTGGTGTCTTAAACAAACCTTTGGGTTAAAACCCTGTGAGTGAATTCAGAAGATGGGAAATGCCAAAAGCCTGTTGTACGTGTGTGTGTGTGTGTGTGTGTGTACGTACGTTTGTGTCTCCTTGTCTTGATATTTGTATGCTTACTGTAAACAACCTTATTGTTCATATAAAAGCAATATCATTTGTTTGTAATCCTCCATGAAAAACCGATCTGGCTATTGAGCTGTGTATGTTCAAAGGATTAAAGGAAATATTACCTTCTTCAAACTGTAACATACTCTAAAAAGTACTTTATATTAAACTACAAGATTGTTACTGATGAAATTTCATGATTTCTATTCTTTTTCTCTGTAGAATGTCCTGCCAAAGAAGTGAAGAGTATCTCATCTATCCAAAGTCTAAAAGATTGTACTGAAATAACAGGAGAATTGATTTTACAACATCTTAATGGTAATTTTTTTTCTTTCATATCAGTGGTATCAAACATACAGCCCTGAGGCTGGATATGGACAGTGGCAATTTTTATTTAGTCCAGCCCTGGCTCAATTTTATAAATAAAAGATAGAAAATGTATGTCTACAGAGCTGGAGTTCAACTAGAATTGTAATTAACACTGGTTCCTGTTAATCAAATTATTGCACTTTTGGCAGTCTTTCCTTATCTCAGCCAATAGAAAAGAAGATTATGAATCCATATGCTAAAAGATGTGACCTATTTCTCCTTCATTTTCTTTATACATGCTGGGCTAAACCTCTCCCTCCCCTTGATGATTCACTGCTACTAGGCATCCAAATACACTTTGAACATCCAATGCTGAGTTCCAAATAACTGAAATAGTGAAACGTATGCAATATAACCATAAACTTCTTTGTTTTTTAAACTCTTATTATTTTTTCCTTTATTATTTTCAGGTGTTCTTGCTCAAGAACTGGAAGCAAATCTTGGGCAAATTGAAGAAGTTCACAATTTCATAAAAATTACCAGGTCAGATGGTTTAGTATCTTTGTCATCTTTCAAAAGCCTGAAGGTTATACACGGCAAGAAACTGGAAGATGATAGGTAGATAAAGTTTCTGCTTTGATTTTCCTTTTTAAACTTGTAAGAAGAAATTTTATCATTATTTTTTATTCAGAAGACAGGATATTTTACTATTATCATTAGATGCAGCTTTGGCCATGAACATTGTTCCATAATCATGTGATTTCTGGTTCCATCCTATTGTATGGCACCTTGGGCTTATTTCTTTCATTGTAGCCTCAAACTGACCAATGCCGTGTCAGTGAAATACTTAGACAGATATTGCACAGAAGCCTGTTGTACATATATGTGTATGTACATGTGCGTGAATGTTTTTTTTCTTTTTCCCTCCCACATATCCTTGCATCAACACTATGTAGGTGACAGTGATACTTCTGTGAACAATATGTCCTTTAGCTCAGCAGTTTTGATGTGTGAAGATCAATGCAATAAAAAAAATACCTTAATAAACAGGTACAGCTTGGTGACTGGGAAGGTATCCAGCTGCCGAATAATACTTTAAGAAATCTCATCTAACTTGTACCAGCATGAAAAAGTGGATGATGTTAGTGAAGATGATGATAGCAAAGACAACTGCAATTTCATATGTTTTTTGTTTTTTCTTTTTCTCCTGGTGATGTAGTTTGGACAATAGTTTTTCACCATTTGTCAAGGATCTCGTGGGATTTCTTTCTTTATATTTTTCCCGTCAATTCAAATTGTCTATAGTTTATATCTGGCCTGATATTTTTCTGTAGGTTTCAGTCATCACTACTTTGATATTTATGTGTTAGCATAATCCCTCAATTTGTCAGCAGTGATTGATTTTATGGGCTCAGAGGTTGTTTAATTGTTCTTCTAATCGATGATACTAACCAACTAAATCAAGATGATGTTTTACCATTGTGTTTGAGGTTTTGCTGGTCCCTACTGAGAGGATTATATGATCTATTCTCATTTTCAGATATGCTCTCTACCTCAGAGATAATGAAAACATTGAAGAGCTATTTTCTAAAGATGTAGAAAAGAATCTGGTTATAAAGCGAGGCAAGGTGTTTTTCCATGATAACAGACGTTTGTGCCAACACAAAATTCGCGAACTAATGAATTATACCAAATTGAATGCTTCCAACCATACAGAGCATGACATATCTACCTCGAATGGTGATCTTATTCCTTGTAAGTACACATATTTTCATATTTTACATGAAATAATACAAAGTATTTGTTCATTTTTTTCATCCCTTCTATTTGCATGTGTTTGTATAGTCCAGTGCTCTACATCCGGTATGTCATGGCACACTGGTGTAACACAAGACAACGCTTGGTGCGCCACAGTGTAACTTGAATCTAATTTTCTTCCCCTATACTTTTAGTTATATTTTTAGTTCAGATGTGCTGCCGAATATTGAACAGAATATAAGTGAAAAAAGGTTCTGGTGCACTGGTATAATCTGATATTGGGATATAACTAATGCTTTTCTGTAGAACAATTAATGAATTTAAATAGTAAATAATTTTACATGTAATTTTAAAGCAGTGAATTGGTGGAGTCATTAGTGTTTTCAATAGAATGCCTCACAGTATTTGTTTCAATATTCAGCATTCTATGTTCAAACCGTGCCATGGTTAACTTTGCCTTTCTGTCTTTTGAAGCCAATAAAAAGGTAACAGTCGTGGGTAGTGTTGTAGCATTATATGAGATCCATGGTGGTATATATTCCAACCCATTGCCTAACTATTGTCAGCCCTGACATGGCAGCCTTTCCTGAGAACATTATCAATAGCATGTAGAGGAGAGGCTTGCGTGCATGAGCAGCTGCAAGTCTTCAGAAAATCCTTACCTGGGTCTATGCATACAACTGCAGATCTTCTGCTCCCATATAATCAATCAGGTGAAACAAGAAGGTGTTACACCCAATGACTGGTGTAGCAGCTATATGGTCAGCTGCTGCAAGGATAAAGGAGATACCTCAGATAGAAACAGAAATATGAAACTGCTGGACCAGGCAATGAGAGTAAGAGAGAGAGAGAATTATAAGCTGATTGATTACGAACAAAATTAGACTAGATGAGTCCTTTGGTTTTGTGCTGGGGAGCAGTATTCTAGATGCACTCTTCCTTGTGAGGCAGTTGCAGAAGTATCTAGCTAAAAGTAAACCATTGTAGTTGGCACTTGTTGATTTGGAAAAGCT
Organism: Octopus sinensis; assembly: GCF_006345805.1. NCBI lineage: Eukaryota > Metazoa > Mollusca > Cephalopoda > Octopoda > Octopodidae > Octopus > Octopus sinensis. The sequence continues at coordinate 170,143,911 of NC_042999.1, read as the reverse complement.
TTTGACAGAGTCCTTTGCTTTGTTTTCTGGTGGTTTCTAAGGAAGTTAGGAGTAGACAAATGGCTTGTTAGAGCTGTGCAATCCATGTCTAAGGGTTCTGTCAATAAAGTGAGAATCAACCATGAATACAGTGTTGAATTTAGTGTACAAGTAGAAGTTCACCAGAGCTTGGTTCTCGGTTCCCTCCTATTTATCGCATGGGAACCACTATATGTTGATGATCTCACTTTTATTGTGGAATATGTAACAAATGAAAATCAAATTCCAGATTTGGAATCAAAGGGCAGTAAAGTTAACCTAGAAAAATACAAAGTTGTAATAAACAAGAAAGCAGATAAGTCTCTCTTCCTGTCAAGTAAATGGCCCTGCTCAGTATGTAGGAAAGGTATTTGAAAGAATTCCATTTGGTGTACCCAGTGCAAGCTATGGACACTTAAGAGGGTGCAATGGAATCACAGGTAGTTTAACAAAGAAAGTTGTCTTCATATGTGGCAGATGCTCAAGAATAATAAACATTGAGGACAAGCAAGAATTAGATGTTTTCAAATGGTCAGAAAGCACCCGAAAGGTTGTTTCTGTTACCTGACCAGATTAGAAGAGGAGGAGAATGTTCTGAAAGTATAATTGCTAGAATCGGAAAAGGACGGATAAAGTTCACAACAAAAGACCTCTCTCACAGAAAGAGTGAAAGGCAGATTGTATGATGCCTGTGTATGAATGGCTATACTCCATGGTAGTGAGACTTGGGCTCTGAATGCAGAGGGTGTGTGAAGACTGGAGAGGAATGAAGCTAGTATGCTCCAATGAATGTTCAACATCAATGTACTTGTACGACAAAGTGCAGATGTGTTGAGAGAAAAGTTAAGCCTAAGCTGAATCAGATGTAACCTGCAAGACAGGAGACTTTAATGATTTGACCATGTGATGTGTATGGATAAAGACACATGTATAAATGAGTACCGATTGCTTAACTCGTTAGCATTCAGGTTACCCTGTCAAATGTAATGCTTAATCATTCACATTCTTTTTAATTAATCATACATTATCTTGTAACTTTGATATTGCAATGATGTGATTGTATATTTTTAGAATGACATTGTAGGGTAGGTGTGAGAGGCTAGTTCTTGGACAGTTTGAACAGATAGAATATTTTGGCCAGATATGGCCAGTTTAAATGCTAAAGGGTTTAAAGTTGATGGAACCTGCAGAAGAGGGTGACATGGGATGAAGTAGCGAGAGCTGATCTGAAGATGTTGAGCCTCGTGGAGGAGGTGGCAATGGTCTGAGATGAAGTTCTACAGAATATCTGTCCACCTTAGTGAAACTGGAAGCCACTTCCATCCATGCTGCTCCCCATTTGTCTTGCAAGTTACTTGGTGACCTCACCAGTACTGGTGCCACATAGAAAGTACCTAGAACACTGTGTATAGTGGTTGGCATTAGGAAAGGCATCCTGCCATAGAAACCAGCATGGTACAATCCTCTGGCTTGCCAGCTCCTGTCAAACTATCCAGTCCATACCAGCATAGAAAACGGATATTAAATGATGGTGATGTATCATCATCAGCGTTTAACTTGATGTATGTGTGCGTGTATATATGTATATACACAGTAATACTTCACCTGATGAGGACTTGCTTTATAAGACCCTGGGTTTACAAGTTGTATTTTTCAAGCACAAGGTCCAAATTTTGAATGAGGTGCAAAAGTTTCTGCTACCATAACAAATGCTTCAGCATATTACCAAGACATTTATAGAGAGCAAAAAAAAACTTCCTCTAAGCAAACAACTCTAGTCTAGTTTTGTTAAAAAGAAATCTACAAGTCCGTCTATGAGTGCTTGTGAATTGGTGATCGCGTCTACAAATGACGGTGCACACAAGTCTAGCGCAAGTGAAGATGATTCAGAAAATGATTATAATGATGATATTTTTTTTTATAAATAATCTTGACATTCTTTTTACTTTACATTAAATATCCTGTACATTCTATTGTTTTATTACTATTTATTTATGAGTATTATAGATTTTATAGGTAAAATATTTTTCTGGGAACAAATTGGTAACATTGCTACTATGGGAAATTTTTACTCTGCTTTATGAGTGCTCTCCAGGAACAAATTAACTTGTATATCGAGGTATTGCTGTGTGTGTGTGTGTGTGTGTATATGTGCTTCACTGGCATGTGTAAAAAGATTCGAGCGAGATCATTGCCAGTACCGCCTGTCTGGCTCCCGTGCCGGTGGCACGTAAAAAGCACCCACTACACACTTGGAGTGGTTGGCGTTAGGAAGAGCATCCAGCTGTAGAAACTCTGCCAGATCAAGATTGGAGCCTGGTGCAGCCATCTGGTTCGCCAGTTCTCAGTCAAAATCATTCAACCCATGCTAGCATGGAAAGCAGATGTTAAACGATGAACAATGATATATATATATAAAGTTCTACACAAAGACAAATTAAGTAACTGTTTTATGAGGAAGTTTCATTGGCAAATCAGGAATTTAAAATGTATAGCTTGTAAATAGGTCCCGCTAGTCTGTTCATTAATTAGGCATTTGATTAAAATTGCTTTGTTTGTTATTTCAATTCTCGATACTCATTGGGGCTACTTTTCTCATTTAAAAACCATATTAAATTCAGAATAATTTAATAAGGGTGCAATAAAGAAAATGTTATTAAGAATATGTGAGATAATGTAATTTTATTTATTGTAAAAATGTAATTATAAATATTTAAGTTAGAAATACAAATTTAAACTAACTTTTTAATTACTTTTTTTTAAAAGAATTTTAAGAACATTAGAAATATTATGTATTCAACAAAGATTATAGCTTTCTTCCAAAAGGGCTACACTTAAGGGAGTCAAAAACCATCCAGTTTAAATGTGTAAATATAAAAGATGTTTCAGTATTTAATTGTAATGCTATAGATGCACAAGAGGTGGAGGGTTGTGAATGAAACTGACACAGATCCGTTCTTCAATTGAATGGTTTCAAACTAATACATATTTATTTCTTGATATTAAAGAGTTCAAAGGATTCATTTTCTACAACTAAAACAACTTAAAATTATAAAATAAGCAGAAGGAAATACTAGATATCTTCTCCCACCCCAATATATTTTAGCTATATAGACTTCATACTTACCAGGAAAAAGTATGCACTGATAGATGTGAATGTTAAAACTTCCCTAAGAGAAGAATGTACTATCAAACATGGGGACAAATTGTTGGTGACCTCAATATAGGTGCTATGTGGACTTAGATATGCAAGGGGATCTGGAGAAGGTTTAAAAACTGATGCTGCTAAACATAAGTTCAGAGAGGTTCTGGGTGATGCATATGGCAAAAAAGAGGTGGATATAGAGGCTGACCCCTTCAGCATTTGAACCTGCTGTATCAGGGCCAAATATTCTATTTATTGTATGTTCAAACCAGCCTGATCCAGTTTGTCACACCTACCCTACTATGTCAGTCTAAAAATAAACAATCAGATCGAAATCTCAAAGCCACAAGATAATCCAGGATTAATTGAAAACAATGTGAATAAATAAGCAATACATTTGACAGAGTAATCTAAATGTTAAAGGGTTGAAATATGAAGAACGACTAGGAATTCCTGTGAGACAACCTGGTGTGAGTCCCAGTTAAAATTTGCGGTTGAAACAAAGTATCGTCCAGATGAAAGGTGATACACCTGCAGAATATTGCTGTAGATAGTCATGAAAGCTAAAAGACTGGTTTGGAAAGACTTGAGGAAATGGAGCGCAGTTAAAAAGAGTATCAAGCAGCTAGAAGTGAAGCTAGACAGCACATTGGCAAAGCAAGTGGTTTGCCAGTGTTTCACAAAATCAGAAGCATGGGATGTTCGATATTGCAAAGTAGTGTATCAGTATGAGTAAAGTTATGGCTAAGATAAGGTGTCTTTGGAATGGCAGCAGCATCACTCTTACAACAATGAGATGAAAGATGCTCAGAAGTGATCCTACAAGAAGTAATTGCTTGCAAAGAATGTGTGAGATGAATCAAAATGAGGTAAAGAAGACCCAGTTGAGGAACCAGCTAGTGAAGCTGACAGTTATATGGTTGAAATAGCTTTTTAGGATATGAAAGTGGTGAGTTGCTAAAAATCACTGGTGAAGCAGAGCTGAAGCCACTTAATTAGTCAACCACTTATAGTTCAGGAAGGGGCCATATTCAATGATTAGCATAACAGTATCATCATCAATTGCTACAAAAGTAAAATTACTTCAGAGAGAAGCAACTACTGTGGTAGCAGCAAACCAATGGATGAAGTTATGGTAGTAACAGAAATAGTTATGGGACAACTTTAAATTTGCACAACAGGCAAAATACCATTGATGTCCTCTTCTTAGAGAGACAATTACAGAAGTTCTTTTCTAAGAACAATACACTAGTATTTGTTTTATCTGGAGAAACATTTTAACAAGATTTCTGTAGATTGGAATCCTTATGATAAAAAGATAGGTGTCTATCATGGGCTCATTTCTCAGTTCCTTCTATTTATTGTTGTTCTCTACATTATGAGAGAGGTGTAAATTCTCTATGTTGATGACTTAATATCCATGGCTAATTTGTTAAGGTGTTGGAGAAGAAATTCCAAACATGAAAGTAAAGTTTAGCATCAAGGAAACTTTATAAAAACAAAATGTTTAGTTAGCAGGGGAAAAGACAAGACTCTCCTGCCATCTGGGAGATGGCCATGCTCAATCTGCAGGAAAAGAATCGGTAAGAATTGCTTATAGTATAGTACACAAGAACTGCAGTAGAATCACAAGCAAGCTAATAAAGTTAGACTAACAGTAACAACACTCATAGCTGACCTAATTAGTAGTGGAGGAGGAGGTTTAAAAAAATGGAGTAAGAACAGAGTGATAATGGCTTGGTATTACTTGTGCCAGCTTGGAGGATTCTCTCTCCAAGTGAAGGGCAGATTATATAGATCTTGAGTACAAAGTGCAGTGTTACATGGTAGTGAACCATATGTATTGAAAATGAAGGATGTGCAAGAACTGGAGAGAAATGAGCCAAGCATGCACTGTGAGATATGTGTTTAGGAACAATAGAGAACTGATGAACTGTGTGTTGAGAAAAACTGAGTCTGAAAGGAATCAAATGTAATGTGCAAGATAACAGACTGCAATGGTAAGATCATGTGAGGCATATGGATGGTCAGATAAAAGTGTGCTAGGTAATCCAGGTGAAAGGAACTTAAATGCAAGAGAAGAAGACATGAGAGGTATCTGAAGCTAATCTCTGATGGTTGAATGTCATGAAGGAGGGCAGCAAAAGTAGTTGGGATGCAGCAAACTGCCGAGAACTCTTCTAACCCATGCAAGCATGGGAAAACAGTTGTAAAATGACAGTGGTAATGGTGTTTGATTTAAGAAAAAAATTTATTTTTTTTATCAATTTTTACATTTGTTCTCCATGCTGGAATGGGTTAAACAAGTTCATCACAATTTAGTCAATTTTTACTGGGAACCACTGTGTTGATAGACTGATAATTAGGTTTAATTTTTGGCACCTGCAAAAGAGAGTTTGTTCTGTTCTCAGCAAAACCAGACTAAAGAGTCCCTTCCACCCAACTCTTTTACTTCTCCTGGTCCTAAAATAAAATAATTCACCTTATTTATAGATTATATTTTACATAATTCTAGATAATGCCTCTAAAGAATTACTTTACATCCTGATAATAAAATTGATTTTTCTTCTTTGTTTTAAATTCTAGGTCAGACCAAAAATTTGAACCTCACTATTATATCAACTGCTTCAGCATTTGCAATTTTGAAATGGAACAGGTTTGAAATGGATGATTCTCGAGAAATGCTTGGTTATGTTATATATTATCGTGAAGTGTGAGTTCAAATTTAGTTATCATTTATTTTGTCTTTCTCTCTCTCTCTCTCTCTCTCTCTCTCTCTCTCTCTCTCTCTCTCTCTCTCTCTCTCTCTCTCTCTCTCTCTCTCTCTGCTACATTGTTTAAATGATGGTACAGTGTAGTGTGAAGATGTACCTTCCTAGCAGTTGGTGCAATAGTACAGGGGTTCCTACATTAGCTCGTGTCTAAGTGAAGCTTCCCTAACCTTATATATGATATAGTTTTATATATATATATATATTTCATGGTTTCCTTCAGCTTTGCTTATAACTCTTTCACTAAGTTTACATTATTCTCATAATAATTCAACCTCTTCCCATAAATATTAAGAACAGCCTTCCCAATTTCTGTCTACGAATTCCACTCACAAGGCATTGGTTGGCCCATGGCTATAGTATGAGACACTTGCGCAAGTTACCACACAGTGAAACTGAACTTAAAGCCACTTGATTTCAAAGTGAACTTTGTAGCCTCATCACCATCATCCTCATTCCAATGTCCACTTTTCCATAATTGCATGGGTCAGGCTGAGTTTATTTGTGACAGATTTTCTATAGCCAGATGCCCTTCCTACTGCCAGCCCTCACCTGTTCCCAAGCAATGCAATATTTCCCCTTGGCCAGACATGTTCTTGCAGAATATTGGAAATGAATGACACTCATTGTGTAACAGTGATACTCATTTATAACTGTCGTGTGATATCATAACAAGGAGACACCAACACACACCCATACACACATAGATACAAGGTGCTTCTTCCAGCTTCTATCTACTAAATCCAGTAACAAGGCTTTGGTTGGTCCAGGGCTATAGTAGAAGATACTTGTCCAAGGTGCCACACAGTGGGACTGAACCTAAAACTGTGTGGTTGGGAAGCAGACTTCTTACTACACAGCCATTATCCATGAAAATCTTTTTTGTTTTCATTCCAGCTTTGATGTTAATTTGCTAAACAGTCTTAAATTAATTTTAATTATGTTTCTTTTATCTATTTCAGAGCCAACAGAAATGTTCCACTTTTTGAAAAACAAGACCTTTGCATTGAGAGTTTGTAAGTATACTTATCATTGCACATCTTTAAAATAATGAAAATCATCTGTTGAATGTGATATTATTATCACAATCATCATCATTGTTTAACATCCATTTTCCATGCTGGCATGCACTGGACGGTTTGACAGGAGTTGGTCAGCCATGGAGCTGTCCAGACTCCAGTTGTCTGTTTTGACACGTTTCTACAGCCAGAGGCCCTTCCTAATGCCAACCACTTTACAAAGTGTGCTTGGTGCTTTTTATGTGTCACTGTCACAGATGCATTTACACAGCACTGGCACAAAGGGCATTTCTGTAACACCAGCATGACTGCATTCTATGTGACACAACTGAAATATATATAGCAGAGAAAATAATGTATACTAATAATCTCTAAGTGGAGGCACAATGGCCCAGTGGTTAGGGCAGTGGACTCGCGGTCGGAGGATCATGGTTTCGATTCCCAGACCGGGTGTTGTGTGTGTTTATTGAGCGAAAACACCTAAAAGCTCCACGAGGCTCCGGCAGGGGATGGTGGCGACTCCTGTTATACTCTTTCGCCACAACTTTCTCTCACTCTTTCTTCCTGTTTCTTAAGTAATGCTGCGATGGACTGGCGTCCTGTCCAGCTGGGGGGAACACATGCGCCATAGAAACCAGGAAACTAGGTCCATGAGCCTGTCTAGGCTTGAAAAAGGGCGGAAAAGAAGAAGAATCTCTAAGCATTAATTCCATAGTGAAGACGTTTAGCCTGGTGGTTAGGGTGTTGAGCTCACAGTCGGCATTACCTGAGTTCAATTCTCAAACCAGGTGGCATGGTGTATCTTTGAGCAAAGCATTTCGTATCACATAGTCCAGACAATTCAGCTGAAAATAATTTACCAGAAGCAGTTGGGAGTTAATTTTGCAATGGACTGGCATCCCATTTAGCAGAGAGTCGAGGAGTTTGAGTTGCCAAAATGTTGTCAGAAGCTAGGATAAGCTCCTATCTTGTAAGACTGTAGACTCAAGGCAGGCTTACCACCACAATGCCAACTTAGGTAAAATGTTTTCTTGATTAGAAAGGATCTTGGAATCAAATCACTTTACGGAAGCAATATTGTACTTTCTTCTTCTTCAGACGCTAAATTTATATTTGAGTTTTATAATATGTGAACAAAAGAAAACTAGTTAGAAACAATACTTAATCACAGGATAGAACTGACTGGAGGACACTGATCCAACGAGTAACCGAGAGTCGACTTTGACTGAGCGGATAGATAGATAGATATCAAAATAAGCAACAAGGATATCCAGAGGTAATGCAGTACAATCGTTTCATGCGACTTCATTTAATTGGACAATGCAATCATTACATCAATTTAAAATGTAGAGCAATCTTCAGCTGCATAAAAATATAGAATTTAGTTAAATTTGAACGACTCATTTGTATAATTTTATCCAAAATCTCCAAGAGGATAAGGAGATAGACAAAGAACATGTTTTACCAACAACATCAAAGTTGGAACTGAGATTTTTTCAAAAAAGACACTGCTTTTCACCAATTACTTCTGTTATTTAGATTTACTTATAGGGGGGAGTTCAGTATATATATATATATATATATCAGCATTTTCTCATCTCCCACTCTATTGCCCCTTCACTGTCTCTGCTAAATTCCTTCAGGATGTTCCCACAGCATTGACTATTTTCGCCTCAGCCTCGTCTGGCCCTAAGGCCTTATTTTGTTTGTTTACTTCTGTCCGTCGTACATCCACTAATTGTCTCGTTTTGGAGCACATTTATTCCACATTTCTATGTTGACTGTCTGCGTCACATTCTTGTTTGTACATTTTCTCTCCTGTTTTCCTTTTTGGCTCCCCAATTCCTGGCAACATGTGCCACGGGTAAACACAAAATTGCAATAGCCAAGTAAGTGATGAGTTGGTGTCCAGCTATGCTTGTTTCTCGTTTGTTTCTGCATTTATTATATGTTTTCAACTATATATATATATATATATATGTATGTATGTATGTTTGTATATATATAAAGTATACAGAAGGGATTATAGTCAAAGTTGTGCCCACGTGAAGGACATCTCTGTATCGCTTTGTATTTATGGCTGATGATTTCCAGTTGGCTGATGTTCTGCGTGGATGTATATTTCTATTATGAATGTATTTTACTTATATTATTATTAAAATTTATATTCATAAAATGCATTACCCATATTGTAATGAAACACTTGTAACACAGAATTAAAATGGTTCCACATTGACGCGTGTGTACGAACAGCCATGCTACATGGCAGTGAAATATGGGCCGTGACTGCTGAGGATATGCGTAAGCTCGCAAGAAATGAAGCCAGTATGCTCCGATGGATGTGTAATGTCAGTATTCATACTCGACAGAGTGTAAGGCCCTTGTGAGAAAAGCTGGACCTAAGAAGCATCAGTTGTGGTGTGCAAGAGAGACGTTTGCGCTGGTATGGTCATGTGGCGAGAATGAATGAAGATAGTTGTGTGAAAAAGTGCCACACCCTAGCGGTTGAGGGAACCTGTGGAAGAGGTAGACCCAGGAAAACCTGGGACGAGGTGGTGAAGCATGACCTTCGAACTTTAGGTCTCACTGAGGAAATGACTAAAGACCGAGACCTCTGGAAGTATGCTGTGCATGAGAAGACCCGGCAGGACAAGTGAGACCATAACCTGTGGCCTTCTACATGGGATGTAGCCAGCCCACTTATGCATACCTTCCCTTCTTGGGACACAAAACTCTACTTGTGAAGACCTGTTGAGGCAAGTGAGGATCAGAATCGAAATCGATCAATGGAAATTGCAGCTGAGTTACCAGTGCCGGTGGCACGTAAAAAGCACCATCCGTTCGTGGCCGTTGCCAGCCCCGCCTGGCCCTCGTGCCGGTGGCACGTAAAAAGCAGCATCCGTTCGTGGCCGTTGCCAGCCTCGCCTGGCCCCCGTGCCGGTGGCACATAAAAAGCACCATCCGATCGTGGCCATTTGCCAGACTCATCTGGCACGTAAAAAGCACCCACTACACTCATGGAGTGGTTGGCGTTAGGAAGGGCATCCAGCCGTGGAAACATTACCAGATCAAACTGGGCCTGGTGCAGCCTTCTGGCTTCCCAGACCCCAGTTGAACCGTCCAACCTATGCTAGCATGGAAAGCGGACGCTAAACGATGATGATGATGATGATTGCAGTCTTTATTTTAATATATATCTATATATGTCTATGTCTATGTGTGTGTGTGTGTATGTATATAATCTTATATTTTTTTTTTCCCCCAGATGGAAAACAGTTCAAAAGCCAAAAGACCGTAAAGAGCATAAAGATAATCAAGAATTTCATGTACTTAATGAACTTAAACCATGGACACTTTATGCCACTTATTTAAAGACTGATACTCTCTCTACAGCCAAGTCAACAGGAATGAGTGATGTTGAATATTTCAGAACAACACCTGGTGGTAAGTACTCCCCTTTCTCTGTTTGTAGGTGAGCTTTTTGTTTTTGGTATGCCCAGTTTATGTGATGAGCCATTTACCTGCCTGCAACTCTGCTTTCTGTCAATGGAGCCTCTACTCCATAACTCAACCTGCTAGATAAAGTGGCCAAATCTACCAAAAATCATGTGGTTATGAAGTAAACGTCATAACCACACAACCATACTTGCATCTAATTTTAGTTAAAATTTTAACTACATCTTATCCTCCTCATCCTCATACGTCCATTTTCCCTACTGGTGTAAGTTGGATGGTTTGACCAGAGCTGGCAAGCAGAAGAGCTGCAGTTGGTTTGAGTCTAATTTGGCTTGGTTTCTACAGCTGGATGCCCTTCCTAATATGTGAGCTGGTTTTTTTTAATGTGACACTGGCATGAGTGCTTTTATGTGGTGTATGAGAGGTGAATGAACACTTTGCATTACACTACTTTGTGGACTGATAGCTGAGTCTGTATGAGGAGCCACATGATTATCTGAATCTATCTCTTATACTACTCATCTCGGTGTGTGAGGCAAGTGAAATCGAAATCAAATTCGCTGACGTAGCCAAAAACAGCACCGCCTGACTGGCATCCATGCTAGTGGAACGTTAAGAGCACCATCCGAGTGTGATCATTGCCAGGGCTGCTGACTGGCTCCCGTGCCAGTGGAACGTAAAAGGCACCATTCGAGCGTGATTGTTACCAGCATCCCCTTACTGGCACATGAAAAACAACATTCGAGCGAGGTTGTTGCCAGTGCCGTTGGACTGGCTCCTGTGCAGGTAGCACGTAAAAGCACCCACTACACTCTCGGAGTGTTTGGCATTAGGAAGGGCATCCAGCCATAGAAACTCTGCCATATCAGATTGGAGCCTGGTGCAGCCATCTGGCTCACCAGTCCTCAGTGAAATCATCCAGGCCATGCCAGCATGGAAAGTGGACATTAAACGATTATATATATATATATATATATATATATATATATATATATATACACATTCACACACATATATTATCTGAATCTATATCTTATATTCAACTCTGTGTGTGTGTGTATATATATATATATATATTGGATTGGTAAAAAAAAGTTTGTAGTGTTTTTCGTTCGAATGATTACTTGTGATGAGAAATTAATTATTTACGACAAGATAAAACAAAAAAGTTCCTGGGGAAAATGAGATGAACCACCTTCATTCTCTACAAAAGCTAGTCTGTATCCAAAGAAGGTGATGCTCTGTATCTGGTGGGATTGGAAGGGCATTGTGTATTATGAGATACTTTCAGGCTATTATTGTTCCCACTGATTAAAGGAGCCAATTAATGAAAAACCTCCAGAATTGGCCAACCAAAAGGACAACGCTAGACCACATGTTTCTTTGCAAACCTGGCAGAAATTGGTGCAGCTTTGGTGGGATGTCCTACCCTACTCACGGTACTCACCTGACCTTGCACCTTCAGATTATCATTTATTCCAATCCCTGCAAAATTCTCTTGATGAGAAGACTTTCGATTCTTTAAAAGAGTGTAGAATCCACTTAGACCAATTCATGACTCAGAAAGATGCCAAGTTCTGGGAAGATGGGATCATAAAGCTGCCTTAAAGATGGTGAAAAGTAGTGGAACAAAATGGGAAATATGTGGTCGAGTAAAGGTATGCGCAACTATCTAACTATTGTTAACGAATTTTACTTAAAAAATGCTACGCACTTTTTTACCAACCTAATATATGTGTGTGTCTATATGTATGTATAGAGACAATTATGCAGATAAACAAATTAGATACATCAAATATGTTAAATATATTTGATGTATCTAATTGCCTCTACACCTGCTCAACTTGATCCCTCTTATAGCCGTTCCTTACTTTGTGGAATGATCCCTTGTAAAGACATCAGAGTGTAAGTTTGAATCTTTTGAGAACTACTAAGTGTTATATATATGGAGAATCTCTGGATCTAATCTGTGAACTATATATATATATATAGAGAGAGAGAGAGACTTTTTCATTTTCTTGAGCGTTGATCTAATACACCTGCTTGTTGCTCATACACCTGTCTTCATCTTTTGTTTTTCTATAAATTTCAACTATATATATATATCATGCTACCATGTGTTGGGTGGATCCTTGCAGTCTGAGCCAGTTCATATTCAGACTTACTGCCCTCCTTGACAGGACAGAAGATGGCATTTCCCTCAAAAACAGTCAACTTTTAGCTCTATTTCTGCAGTTGGATACCCTTGAAAACACCCACTTTATGGAGTTTTCTGGGCATATTTTGTCATAGTATCAATATAAAGAGATTGTCATATCACATTAAAGGATCTTTCTGTCACACCAAAGAGTCTTTTCAATCTTGTGTGTGTAGGGCAGGGTAGATGGAAGAACCAGAAGTGTTTCAAGTAAAACCTTGCATTTGGTTACATTCCTTCACCTTCTGAGTTCAAATCCCACCTGGATCAGTTTACTTTTTCTTCCCTTAAGGCCAGTAAAATACATACCAAAGTCAGTATTATGAGAGTATTTTGAGTTTTACTGGATCTGGTAGGTGGACCATGGCCATGCTGGAGTGCCCCTTTTAAAGTTTTAGTCCATTATATCAACCCTGCTCATCCACTAAAAGGAAGTGAGTTGGCATACCAGACAAAATACTTTTTTCCAACTCTTTATGCTATGAGTTAAAATCCTGCAACGGTCATCTTTACCATTCATCCTTATGAGTTTAATAAACTAAAGTGCTCGTCAAATATTATGGTTGAGAAAATCAGCTAACTCTCCCTCTCAGCGAAATTACTGGCCTTGTGCAAACGTTTGAAACCATTATTTTTAGTCAGTTAGTTAGCAAATTAACTAATCAATTGTTTGACTAATCATTTGATCGATCAATCATTCGATTAGTTTATTTAAGTCCTTTTGTCACCATTCACAATTTAATATTGTTTACGGGGTGCACCATCTAGATCGTACATAAATCTGATGCATACTTACATCTGCTTGCAACTTTTTAACATTCAGAAAATTACTTCATAAGCTTTTTAATGATTTTCTTGTCCTATTCTTTAATTTTCAGTTCCCACCAACCCAACAAACCTGAAAATAACTGCGAAGAGAGTTGGAGAGCTGATAGTTTCATGGGACCCACCAAAAGAACCTAAAGGAGAAGTAGATCACTACTTTGTTTACTGGCAGTCTGAAGTTCTTAATGTTGCAGACTACAGTATTCGAGACTATTGTGAAAATCGTAAGAATTTTTACCTCCTTACCCATAATTTCATTTCAAATATTGTCTTCACCATTATACTTTATCTTTGTCTGAATGATTATGGAATTAATACTCTTTTTGGTGTTTTGCAGTTTAAATTAATTCTATTCTGTTTTTTTTTTAATTTTTTATTACAGGGTTAAAACCAATTGCAAAACAAGAAGAAAAAAGAGAAACGATAACTAATGATACCTTGAATGAAAACTGTTGTGAATGTCCAAAAGATAAAAAAGTTGATAAAACTGAAGAGTCTGAAAGACAAATGCAGATCTTCTTTGAGAATTTCCTACACAATAATGTCTTTGTTAAGAGGTATTTTATTACATTAGTATTGATAATAATTGCAATGTACTACTTGACTTGAATATAATTTCTTACAGTGTTTTTCTTAATTTCAATCATTTTATTGAAGTTTCATAAATTTTTTTTTTTATCCCTGATAAAGTAACTTAATTCTTGGAGTGTAATCTTAATTTGTTTCTTCGTTTGATGCTATTGCCTGGTTCTGTAGCACCTTAGCAGAGTTAACTCAATTATTAAAGCATTCAGGGCAAATACCTAGTCTAATGGTAACTTCCTTGCTCGCTGCCCCCAGTCCTATGAAGTCTGGAAAGGGTCATGAGAGCAGTTCTTCCTCCTAACAGATCCATAAAAACGAAACAAAAGAAGAAAGGTTTCAAAATTGAAAAGTTGCAGTATTGAAACTCTTAGCATTTTGCCCAGCATGCTAACAATTCTGCCAGCTTGCCACATTATTGAGGTCCTCTAATGTTGATCACCAGTCCAAATAAGTACTGTTTTCACTATCCTGTAAATGGAGCTGACATCAGAACTCTCAATTGCACCTTGAACACAAAACTTTTGTATCGAGCAGGAGAGAGAGTATAGTTTGTCATCATCATCATCATCATCATCATCATTTAACATCTGTTTTCCAGGGTGGCATGGTTGGATGGATCGGCAGGAACTGGCAAGGACAGTGGCTGCACCAGCTTCCGTAGTCTGTCTTTGCTTGATCACCACTGCTGGATTCCCTTTCTAATGCCAACCACTTTACAGAGTGTACTGGGTACTTTTTATGTGACCCCAGCACCAGTAGTTTTCACATGGCACCTTGGTTTTAGGTTATCAGTTCTGTTGTGGTGGGTGGGTCTTCTTGAGTACAGCCAAGCGCAATATATATCTTGGTCCTCTCTCATCACCTTTGTAACTTCAGCATTTTGAGATTGGCATTCAATACTTCATCCCCTGTCTTCCTGGTTCTTCCTCTTCCACAACTTCCTCCCTCTTTAAGTGGTCAGCACTTGTTTATGTAGCTGTCCTCATCCGTTCACCTATGCAACTGTCCTCTCACATGACCAAACCAGTGCAGTTTTCTCTCCTGCACACTATATACAATTCCTTTTATGCCTAACTTTTCTCTCAATACACTGATGCGCTGTCACATTTGTACAGTGGAATTGCACATTCAGCAGAGTGTACCAGCTTCGTTCCTCTAGTTTTCACATATCCTTTGCATTCAGGGCCCATGGCTCACTATCATGTAGCATTGCAGTTCATACACATGCATCATACAATCTTCCTTTCACCTGGAGAGAGAAACCTTTGGTTACCAACAGAGCTAAAATCTCTCTGGACTTTCTCTATCCTATTTTTATTCTAGCAGTTACACTTTCTATACCACCTCATCCACTGCTAATTTGGTCACCTGGGTAGCAGAAATTATCTACAACTTTCTGAGAGCCTGCAGGACATTTGAGGAAATCAGTTTCCTGTGTGTTTGTGGTCTTTATGGCTTCTCTACATCTCCCACATGCAGACACTACTTTCTGTTAACCTTCCTACTATTCCTCTATGCCTTTTCTGTGTCTAGAGCTTGCACAGGGTGCCTACACCCTTCCTACATTTCAAGCAAGGCCTTTTATTTGAAGGGTGAAGGTTCCTGTCTGATTTCTTGCTTACTAAGATCTTTGTCATTGCTAAGTTAACTTTGAGGCCTTTTGATTTCAGGTTCTGTCTCCACACCTGGAATATCTTTCCTAATTCTGTTACAGATTGTGCTCTGAGGGCCAGGTCATCAGCATATAGTTGCTCCCATGGTCTTCCAGTTTTAAATTCCTCTGTTATGGCTGGAGGATGATGATGAATAGGAGGGGGTCTGTGAACCAAGCCGTGGTGAACACCTACCCCTGTACACTAAATTCCTCACTGTACCCATGGCCAACTGGTACTTACTAACAGCACCCATGTACATGGCCTATACTGCTTTCACGAGCACTTTGTCAACCCCTGGCTTCCTCAGAGATCACTACATCACAGAGTAAGGAACTCTGTCACAGGCTTAAATGACTTCACATTTTAGCTGCTATTTATTTTGTCAATACCCACAGGAATTAAACTGAACCCAGTAGGATTTTTTTTTTAAGTCAAAATTTTCTGGCTCTGAATCAGTCACAGTAGAAGTAATCTCCCTCTCTACCAATTTCACTAACCTAACTTTTTTCATTTCATAATAAGAAAGAAAAATTATTTGAAACTTGATTGTTAGTCAGTCTTTAAAATTATTTTATGTATTATATATATGATTTTCTTTTCTTTTCAGACCTCCTGATGTCTCCCTATCAGATGATTCCCATAATCGACATCGGCGAGAGGCAGTGATTGAGGACCCTCACGCAGCTGGTAAATATTTACCAGCACACAACAATTTCAGCCGACCCAATGCTTCAAGACAGAGTACTGAGCGACCTTTCCTTGCAATGGCTGTCTATAACAGCAGAAATGTTGTGATTGGGAATCTTGCACATTTCCAGGAATACAATATAGAAGTACGTATCCAATATTCATGTAGTCTGTTATTGAATCACTGACATAAATCATTTCCTATCATCATCATTATCGTTTAACGTCCGTTTTCCATGCTGGCATGGGTTGGACGATTTGACTGAGGTCTGGCAAGCCAGATGGCTGCACCAGGTTCCAATCTTGATCTGGCAGAGTTTCTACAGCTGGATGCCCTTCCTAACGCCAACCACTCCAAGAGTGTAGTAGGTGCTTTTACATGCCACCAGCATGAGGGCCAGTCAGGCGGTACTGGTAACGGCCACGCTCAAATGGTGTTTTTTACGTGCCACCTGCACAGGAGCCAGTCCAGCGGCACTGGAAACGACCTCGCTCGAATGTTTTTCATGTGCCTCTGGCACAAGTGCCAGTAAGGCGATGCTGGTAACGATCACGCTCAAATGGTGCTTTTTACGTGCCACCAGCACGGAAGCCAGTTAGCTGCTCTGGCAATGATCACACTCGGATGGTGCTCTTAGTGCTCCACTAGCACAGGTGCTAGTTATCAAATTTGATTTCGCTTTACGATTCTCCCTGAGAATTACATTAAGGGTACGCGTGTCTGTGGAGTGCTCAATCACTTTCATGTTAATTTCACAAGCATGCTGTCGCATTGATCAAATCAACTGGAACCTCATCATCATCATAACCAATGATGTTTGGGTTTTGTTTTCTATAATGATAGCTATAATTTAATTGTATTTCTACCTTTGTTTCTTTAGATTGCAATTAGTGAACAATGGTAACAGTTACCCAACAGACAAATTACTGGTTTTTCTAATGACAAGAGTGACAAGGGAGTGTCTGAAACTTAGTGTAAAACAAGTATCTCAGGGTTTTAATTTGAAAGGAAAGAGTGTTTTAGTTTTCTCATCAGTGTCTATATCTTTTGTTGGTGATGTCGATGTACACACATGCCTAAACTACAGGTATATTAAATTGCTGGACATATTATGAAGGTCATGGAAAGCATTATTGTGAAATTAGTAAAGACCAGGATTAACATTGATGAGATGTAATTCAGTTCTACAGGAAAAGTCGTTAGTTGGGAGGAAGGTCCTGTACTTAGCATTCAAGACCTTGTAGAAGACCTTTATCAGGGTCCCTCGCTCTGTGATCTTGTGGTTGCTAAGAAAGCTAGGGATAGACAAATGACTCATAAGGGCCATACAAGTCATTTACAGGGGTACAGTCTGAAGTGAATTTGGCATGCAGGTCGATGTTCATTTCGGCTGAATCTCCTGTCGCCTCTTCCACCAATCCATAAAGTTTGAGATTAGCCGTTTGTAGGAAATCCTCTATGTTGATGATTTAATTCTCAAAACAAAATTAGTTAGGGAAGAAATTTCAAACATGGAAACAAAACCTAGATTCAAGATGCCTAAAAGTAGACTTTGCAAAGACATAAATTTTAGAAAGTAGATGAAAAGACAGAATTCTGCTGCTATCAACGAAATGGCCATGCTTAAATATGCAGAAAAGGAGCAGATAGAACTCCATATCTCCTCTCTCTACTGTCCCCTCTTGGCCATTCAGTACCTTGCATCTCTCCTACCCTATTCACAGAGCCCATCTCACCTGTGCAACAAGCTAGTCCATACTTAACACTCCCTCCATCTCTCTCTCTCCTTTCTCTTTCTCATCATGATTCCTGAGTCACAAAGGATTGCCTCAGATTTCGCAGTATCCAGTACAGCCCTCTCCTTATCTTCCTATGCTACAACCCCCCTCCCACTCCCTCCTTGCTCAAATCTCCCTCATCATCATCTTCACTACTCACCACTCACACTATCCCTTCTCAGTGAACTCATTTATTGACTTCCATCACACTCTCCCTCCCCACTCATCATTTCTGCAGTCGTCCATCACTTTCTCTGATCAGCAGACATGTTGCTCTCGTTACTTTGACATTGTATCTAGGATTACATTAATCAATGCGTTTTTTTTTATTTTCCTTAAGATAAGGGAGTTTGATTCAAAGGAGAGTTGCGTGCTATTTTTAGCATGTCACACAACCATAGAGAAGCTACCATAGCTCATTGTTTAGCTGTTGACCCTAATGAAATAACCCACACCTAGATCCTTCTTTCTCTTTTTATATTTAAGATGGTAGGGTATGATTTGAGGGAATTTGACTGCTATTTTATGTCTGTCGTGTGACCATATGGAGTGCTATTTATAGCTGGGATGGACAGCCTTTTTCAAGAAGGAGTCTACATGAGATGTGGCTCATCATCAGGCAGGTTGCACAACAAAAGATTTCAGAGTAATTTTTTTGTTGGGTTTACCATTGAGAAACTCCTGCAGGTTGCAGTTGACTCATGGCTGGTTTAATGGTTTATGGCTCCCTGTGGAAGAAAATTGATGTGGGTGGATGTGCAGGGCATGTAGTACAAGA
This sequence comes from Octopus sinensis, assembly GCF_006345805.1. Lineage (NCBI taxonomy): Eukaryota > Metazoa > Mollusca > Cephalopoda > Octopoda > Octopodidae > Octopus > Octopus sinensis. The sequence continues at coordinate 170,124,996 of NC_042999.1, read as the reverse complement.
GAAGTATATACTGACTCCTTCTTACTGTAGATTATTAAACTTGGATGAAAGGATTTTAAGTATATTGTTGTCATCATCATCATCATCATTTTATTCTGCTTCCCATGCTGGTATGGGTTGAATGGGTTGTTACTGACTGAAGCAACTGCTCTCATAGTTTGGTGCTCATCTGTCATTTTGGCTGGGTTTTTACAACTCTGTTCTTCTTTCTATCACCAACCACTTTACCCAGTATACTTGGTGCATTTTCTCACGACGCCAGATCCAGAGAGATTACAAAACCATGACAAGACAAGACTAAAGGACCCTCACAAATCTACTCTTTCACTACTCGTTTGTGATCCCCTATGCAATTTGTATTGGGTGTGTTTTTCAAAGTAACAGCATGACACTAGGGTGGTTGTCATCACGTCCTCAGTGACACAGGACTAAGAGATATCTCAACCCTACTTTGCCTTTGCTCATTCTAAAATCGCTCTAGAAGGGGCAGGGCAGGGAGGATTTTCAGCATAGTGGGGGTGGAGTGCTTTATAGACAGTAAGTGTAGAGTGTACCCTAATCTAAGACGTACTTTTACTTAGGTTTAAAAAAGAAAAGAAAGACAACAGTCATTAGTTGGAGTGAATAATATTTAGTGACAATTTTCTGAGACTGGTCACATGATTTAATTTAAACTATTTATTTTATTTATTGATTTTGTTATTTATTTATTTTTGAAACCAGGTTATTGCTTGTCATAAATCCAATGAAAATGGCAAATATTGCAGCAACAGAGCTATTGTGACAGCCAAAACCTTACCACTAGGTAATATGAGAATTTATGTTATTCACTTTGTAGATATCAACAATAAAATAAGATAAAATCCAGATTTGCCCTCCTCTCCTTTTGTCAGTGTTTTTCTAATTTGTCATTGTCATAGCATACTTTAGAGCAAATGAAAATATTTCGGTATACTTTGAGCACAAAGTAAAAATTAAATTATCAAAAAATTATTTAGCCTATAAATATGATTTAATCTAATAAAAATTTATTACATATTTCTTTATTGAATAAATCTCTTTGTATGCTTTACAATTTTTAAACGTAATTTTATTATCAGATTCATATTTGCTGTATAAGTAAGTGCATTATGATCTTAGTAAGTTTTAACAGAATCGTCCCAGTCTATAATTTCCTAATAACTTATAATTTACACTCTACCAAGGAACAATAATAATAAAAAAATGAAGAAGACCTTGCACTTTGTAAGTGAAACAAATGAAACTGGTCAATGTCAATGAATAGTGACATTCATGAGAGGAGGAGAAGAAGAAGAAGAGAAGCATAACCAGAGAACTTCATGGGCAGTGGGTTGGCAAAATCATGAGAGCTTTGGATGTAATGTCATATGATATTTCTTCCAGTTCTTTATGTTCTGAGTTCAATTGGTCAGCTTTGCCTTTCATCCTATCCAGGCTTAAAATAGAGTACGAGCCAATTTTTGGGAGTTCAGTATTAATGACTGTTCCTCTCCCCAAAATTTTTAGACTTTATGACTTTATTTAGAAATTATTTAAGGGAAGCTGATTTGTGGAATCTTTAGAGCATTGCTTTGCAATATTTGTTTCTGTCTAAAGCAGTGAGCTGGCAGACTCTTTACCATACTGGACCAAATGCTTAGCAGCATTTCTTCCAATGTTACATTCTGAGTTCAAATGCCGTCAAAAGTCAACTTTGCCTTCCATTCCTTTGGGGGTCAATAAAAAAAACACTGGCCCCAATGTAAATGATCACTACCCGACACACACCGAAACTGATGGCCTTGTGCTAAAATTTGAAACCAATATTTGTTCTTGCTCTTTGCATTCTTAGTTCAAATCTTATCAAGGGTTAACTTTAACTTTCATTCCTTCAGGATCAATAAAATAAAATACCAGTCAAGTGCTGTGCTTGATATATTTGATTGTTCTCCTCCTTTGAAATTTCTAGCTGGAAAGCTATATTACAAATGATTATATAATCATCATCATAGTATGTATTTATGTGAGTGGATTTGGTAGATGGAAACTGAAAAGAAGCCCATTCTATATATGTCTGTGTTTGTCCCCCCCCCCCCACATCACTTGACAACCGATGCTGGTGTGTTTACATTCCCATAACTTAGCAGTTCGACAAAAGAGACCGATAGAATAAATACTAGGCTTACAAAGAATAAGTCCTGGGGTTGATTTACTCGACTAAAGTCGGTGCTCCAGCATGGCCACAGTCAAATGACTGAAGCAAGTAAAAGAGTATATATATATATATATATATATATATATATATATATATATATATATATATGAACGCAGATGCTATTCAAATTCTTTTACTTTCGACATATGTTTCGAAGACAACATTGGTTTTATTCCAAAGGAATAAACGGTGTAAAATGCAATCTTCTCATCAGGAGAGAAAGAGAAACTATCTCAACAACAAGACATTATAACAATTTTGATGACTGCATAAATGATAAACAGAACACTATTAAATATTTTTAAAAACCCGTTAGTAGATCTGACATCAAAGGCAGACCCTAGAAAGACAAGGGGTAAAGGAATGATAAGTAGAGAACAAATAAAGAGGGATATATTGGTTGAAAAAATGTTCAAAGGCTTGGAAATAGATTTCTCTATTGAAGTAAAGTGCAAGTTGAACTAAATGTTCAAACTATAAAGACTGGTAAAAATCACTTATATGAGCTAAAGGTATGTTTCTGCCAGTGCTTACATTTGTAAGATAGGTCTATAAGTGTGTTAACAAGGTGATTCTTAGAGAAGAGCATATGGAAGAGTTCAGAGTTGCAAATGTTACAAAATCCTTTGCCCTTATCATAAGGGAAAGATATGGACGGGATGAACCAATCTAACTTAAAATCCTTATTGTTGTCTTTAAGATACCAAACCAATTTACTTAGTCCAGTGCTATGACGTTTAATGCTATCCCTAAATGAAGAATAATGATTGGAAATTCCCTTAGGTAACTGGGAAGAGGATGCACATAGCTTTGTTATTAAGAAGTTCACATTGCAACTACATGGTTTTGGATCCAGTCCCACTACATGTTACTTTGGGTGTGTTCTGTACCCCTGGATCAACCAATGCCTTGTGAGCGTATTTGATAGATGGAAACCGAAAAGAGCCAGACGTGTTGTGTTTTGTATTTGTGTTTGCCCTCCTATTGCTTGACAACCAATGTTGGTTTGTTTGTATCCTCATAACGTAATGGTTTGGTAAAAGAGCCCAATAGAAAAAGTTAAGTACTAGAGTCAATTTGTGCAACTAAACCCTTCAAGGCAGAGCCTCGGCATGGCTGCAGTCCAATGACTGAAACAAGTAAAAGATAAAATACAGCATAAATCAAAATACCTTATTTTATTATTTTTTGTAGCCCACCATTAACCCTTTAGTATTTAGATTACTCTGTCAAGTGTAATTCCTATTTATTCACACTTTTTTAATTTAATCATGCCTTAGAGCTTTGAGATTTTGATGATGAGATTGTATATTTTTAGAATGACATTACAGGGTAGGTGTGAGAGGTCAGATACGGCCAGTTTAAATACTAAAGGTTTAAGGAATCACAGGCTTACATGCTAGTGCTTGATTTTTTTTTTTTTTTTTCATTTATTTTCTCACATCTATAAATATCTCTTTCTCTCACTTGTTCATTATCACATTTTCTGTTGATTCTTCAGAAATCGCTGACCACATCAATAGTTCTTCAGTGAATGCCAGTCTAATTGTCAACGGCACAGGTGACATGCTTATTAGTTGGGATCCACCTGCTTATGTAAATGGTTTAATTGTCACCTATGAAGTAGCGTACAAGAAAGCAGCAAAAAAAGTGAGTTGCAATTTTTGTGTTCCTTTTCTTTTCGACAGAATGATTTGGGTTGTGTGTCAGTTTTTAGTTAGACAAGGTGTGGCTGTGTGGTAAGAAGCTTTGTTTCCCAACCACATGGTTCCGGGTTCAGTCTCACTGCGTGACACCTCAGGCTGACCAAAGCCTTATGAATAGATTTGCTAGAAAGAAACTGAAAGAAGCCCATTGTATATATATGTGTGTCTGTATGTATGTGTATGTATATATATAATATATATAGGCATAGGAGTGGCTGTGTGATAAGTAGCTTGCTTACGAACCACATAGTTCCGGGTTCAGTCCCACTGCATGGCACCTTGGGCAAGTATCTCCTACTATAGCCTCGGGCTGACCAAAACCTTGTGAGTGGATTTGGTAGACGGAAACTGAAAGATGCCTGTCGTATATATGTATATATATATATATATATATATATGTGTGTGTCTGTGTTTGTACCCCCAACATCACTTGACAACCGATGCTGGTGTGTTTACATCCCCGTAACTTAGCGGTTCGGCAAAAGAGACCAATAGAATAAGTACTAGGTTTACAAAGAATAAGTTCTGGGGTCGATTTGCTCGACTAAAGGCGGTGCTCCAGCATGGCCACAGTCAAATGACTGAAACAAGTAAAAGAGTAAAGAGAGTATATATATATATATATCATCATCATCCAGCTTTAGAAACCTTTTCTCATCACATGTTCCTACAAACAACACATCATTTAGTGCCTGCTCTCCATGCTGGCATGGGTTGGACAGTTTGACCGGGGTCTGGTAAGGCTGGAGAGCTGCACCAAGTTCCAGTCTGGTTTGGCATGGTTTCTACAGCTGGATGCCCTCCCTAAGACCAACCACTCCAAGAGCATGCTGGGTGCTTTTCACATGCTGTTGGCACAGGGGCCAGTCACATATGGATGTATATATCTGTGTATGTGTGTGTGTGTGTGTCTTTGTGTTGTCTGTGTTTTTGTCCTCCACCACCGCTTGACAGCTGGTGTGTTTACATCACTGTAACTTAGCAGTTCAGCCTAAGAACTGATAGAATAAGTACCAGGCTTAAAATATGTACTGGGGTCATTTCATTTGACTAAAAATTCTCAAAGTTGGTACCCCAGCTTGTAGGCCCAGCATGGCCACAGCCTAACAACTGAAACAAGTAAAAGATAAATAAAATAATCAAGCAGTCTGGTAGTGAAGTCTGTCTTGGCAATGTCCTTCTAACTTGCCTGATTTGAAGCAACGCCTGCCCAGGTTACCTAATTTAGGAATCATTTTTTTCTTTCTTCCTGTTTAAGAAAGAAACTACATATGAAAAAGGTTGTTGTGGTGATGGTGGTAGTGGTTTAAAAACAAAACAAATAAAAAGGGTGTATTTAGTGTCAAAATAAAGGACTGACTGAGTGAAGTTTGTTTTGAAACAACAAGTTTCAGGCATCATGTGTTGTTTGTAGGAACATGTGATGAGAAAAGGATTGGTCTGAAGTTCATACTAGATTCAAGATGATTCAATGTTCTATAAATTAATGTAGTACAGAAGAGAAGAGCCTAATTTTGATTAAGACCAGCAGACAATGTAAATATGTCCAATGAAAAGAACAAAGTTACTTCAATTCAAAGATGTCCTTTTCAACATTTTTGTGAGAAATAAAAGTTGATAAAATATAAACGGATATAGAAAATTGTTTGATGTTGATTATTATTATTACTGTTCTTGTAGTCATTATTATTATTATTATCATCATTAGTAATAATAATAATGGCAGAAATGTTAGGGCGTTCAACAAAAATACCTTGTGGTATTTATTGCTGCTCTTTCTGTTCTGGTTTCGAATTCCACTGAGGTCAGTTTGCCTTTCATCTTTCTCAGGTCAATTAAACGAAGTGCCAGTCATGGACTGCACTTGATCTAATCAACTAACTCCTCCCCAAAATTACTGGCCTTTATGCTAAATTAGAAATTATTGTTATTGTTCTTTAAATATCTAAGATAGTTGATGAGCCATTATTCTTCAACTCCATGACACATGTATTTCATCCTGTAAACAAAATACTTTTATTTTGAATTTTCACAATGAAATTGCCATTTTCGAATCATATGTGAAATAATAATAATAATAATAATGATGATGACGATGACGCCGACGATGCAGTACCAGGCAGTGGCTCTCGTGGCTTCTGATCTTAACTGATTGGAAGTGTTATCATGTATATTGTTTTGTCTTGGTATAAAAGATGGGCTACAGCAAATATTCTGCTCAATACCACAGATTTGCTTGTCAGTTGTTTGACCTTAACCAGTTGAGCATGTCCCTTAGTGGCTGACGATATGTGCATCTCTGATCACGAGCAGAAGTAGTGGGGGAGCATCATAGCTGTGTGTTGAAAGGAATTCTTAGAGGTTTGGATAATTCACCTTAAGAAACACGGTTGTTTCGTTCAACATCCTTAAACAACCCTTATTCAGGGACCTTTTGAGCGAGATGGGCTACTTGACCTGAAGAAAATTGTGACTGGGCCCCACCTGCAAGGTCATGTGCTGTTTATCTTGATATGAGATCACCATGTCATGCACATATGGTTGTGATGCATGTGCCTGGTGTACCCTTATCAAACGGATAGTCATGATGGGTATACTGGGCTTCGTATATTTTACCCTAGTGTCACTTTGATGGCATGCACTGCTTGCTCACTCAATAATAATAATAATAATAAAAGACTTTTGCTGCTCCTGTTGATCATTCTCACCCTCTCTTCTAAATGTGAGTAACCATGCAGCTTCTCTACAAGAACCTACTCTGCCCCCACATTTAAACCTTCCCCTCCCATCTCCTAGCATATAGCCGACTCCCCTGTCTTGCAGTTTGTAGTCTTGTGAGCTGCATGGCAATCTCACTAATGCTGGTGGCATGGAAAAAGCACCCAGTGCAAACCATGAGTGGCTGATGTTAATAATGGCACCCGGTCATAGAAACCATGCCAAAACAGATACTGGAGCACAATGTAGATCCTGTCAACCTGTCCAGCCAATGCCAGCATGGAACATGAACGCCATATGATGATGATATTGTTCATATTACCTAAGAAAATCAAAGAAACCCTATAAAAATAACATTTGCTAGTAACCCAGTCAATAAGCTTCAGTGCTGACATAAAACTCAGTATGGCTGTTTGTACTGAAAATAAAAGATACATCACCTTAAAATGTAACAGTCATTGTTTGTAAATGCAGGCATGGCTGTGTGGTTAAGAAGTTCACTTTGCAAGCACATGGTTCCGAGTTCAATCTCACTGCATGGCATTTTTTTTTAGGTGTCTTCTACTGTAGCCCTGGTCCAACCAATGCCATATCTGTAGATTTGATAGATGGAAGCCAATTGTGTGTGTGTGTGTGTTTCCCCACCACCACTTGACAACCAATATTGGTTTGTTTACATTTCTATAAGTTAGCTGTCCGACAAAAGAGACCAATAAGTACCAGATGTTTTAAAACTTTTCTGCTGGGGTTGATTTTTCACCTAAAACCCTTCAAGACGGTACCTCAGCATGTTCACAGTTCAATGACTGAAACAAGTGAAAAATATAAGATACATCAGTAGTCTAGAACTATCATCATCATCATCATTTAACATCTGCTTTCCATGCTGGCATGGTTGGATGGTTTGACTGAGGACTGGCGAGCCAGGAGGCTGCACCAGGCTCCAATCTGATCTGGCATGGTTTCTAAAGCTGGGTAGCTTTCCTAATGCCAGCCACTCCAAGAGTTTAGTGGATGCTTGAATGGTGCTTTTTATGTGCCACTGGCACAGGTGCCAGTCAGGCAGCCACCAGTACAGGAGCCAGTCAGGTAACACTGGCATTGACCACACTTGTATAGAGCTTATTAAGTGCCACCAGCATGGGAGCCAGTCCAGCAGCACTGTCCTCAATCAAGCTCAAATGGTGTTTTTTACATGCCACTGCCATGGGTGCTAGTCAAACAGTAATGGCATCGACCAGGACAACGATTTCACTTGACTCAACAGGTCTTCTCAAGCACAGCATATTGCCTGACAATTGAAGGGTACTGTTAAATGGGCTGGTTATGCAACACTGGCATGGGTCACAGCTATGATCTTGGCTTGCCAGGGCCAGACTTTTCAGCTTCCAAACTTATTTTAGCTCAGGACTGAAACAAAAATTGTTTTTTTTTAGAGAGAGAATTTATTCACATAAAAAAATAATAAAGCATGACTACTTATTATTTTGAAAATGATAAGCAGCATATGTTTATATAAATAGATTTTTATAAAAAGACACCTTATCTCACAGAACCATGGAAATTCTTTTCATAGAACCCACTTTGAAAAATCCATGTGTAGTGGATCAATAGATCCACTACACATGGATCTTAATCGAGAAATAGATTCCTTATACAAATATAGTCCAGTGTTATTATGAGCACATCCAGTAATAAGATAGCTGATGGCAAGTGGTAATTAAAACATAGTACAGGTTGTAATTATAAACTGTGTTTCATCTCTAAAGATCTGGTTAATATTAACCCTTTAGCATTCAGTCTACTTTGTTAAATATAGGACTTATTAATTCACATTGATTTGCATTGATCACATACTATATTGTAGCTTTGAGATTTTAATGATGTGAGTGTATCATCATCATCATCTTATGTCCATTGTCCATGCTGGCATGGGTTGGACGGTTTGACTAGGGCTGGCACGCTGGAAGGCTGCACCAGACTCCAGTCTAATTTGGCATTGTTTCTATGGCTGGATGCCCTTCCTAACGCCAACCACTCCGAGAGTGTACTAAATATATAAATAATTATGCCTGAAACAAGTAAAAGGAGATAAAGATGTGTCGGCTTGGGAAATCCAAATTAGCTGTTGCTCTTTAGCCCAAGGTCAATCCTGATCCAGCAGATCTATAATCAAAGGAATTTATGACCATCTCATCTTTTTCCCCAAGCCTAGGGCTACATTATTCAATGTGTCCTTCCCTTTTTTAAGGCAGTAAAGTGTAATAAGAGTGACATTTGTTTGCATTTCTAACATGTCATGTGACTATGCAGGAGCTTCATGTAACATGGAGTACTTTACCCAATGTTTCCTTTCTATTTTTAAGATGGTAGGATGTGATATGAGGGAGATTTGTCTGCAATTTCTAGCAGGTTGAGTGACCAGGTCTGAGCTTCCTTGTTAGCTAAATTGGTAACAGAGATTATCTCTGTTACCAAAAATATTTGAAGTCACATGGTACTTTTCTAGTAATATGTCAAAGAGAAATATATTAGATATCCTATCCACAATACTCAATGTGTGTAAATATCTATTTATTTAACAAATATTGTAAAGGCAAGTAAAAACCTTTTTTTTTTTTAGGGTAAAATTTTAAAAAATTGTTTTATTTACTATGGATCAGGTCAATCTTTTAATATTTAAAACAGCCATATCGAGCACAAATATTCTGCTTTATGTTCAAACTGATCCGATCCAGCCTCTCACACCTACCCTATAATGTTATTGTAAAAATAAATAATCACATCATTGAAATCCCGAAGCTATGACATAATGCATCGTTAATTCCAAACAATGTGAATATGGTAATTGCAAAGATTTTTCTATTTATCTCATGACACACATTATAACCATCAACTTCAGACAACCTTTCCACTGATGAGTCTTGGAGCCTGTTTCTATCACTTGCCATGTAAACTGTGTTTCTGACCACAGTACATAGTTATCTGACACTATGTCCCACTAATCAGGTCTGTTAATTTGTTTTGGCTATATTAACGAGACTCGTTAAGATTATTCATCAGTCACTTTGTGCAAGCAGGATTGATATCTCGACTCATGGCTGATATTTGTAGAGAAATATCTAAATACATAGTTATCAACCATACCATGGTGAGTTGTTTGCAATAAAAAAAAAAACCTTATTAACCAAATTAGGAATTAGTTGCTAAGATTTTAGGATTTTGATTTATTGTTAAGATTTTCTAAATTTTGGCAGTCAAGTCATAGCTTTTTTTGATGTCATAAGAATTTTATAAACTTCGAGAGAACATGAAATAAGTTTTTGGGGGAACAATGAGTTTTGAAACACATAAAGCTACAAATGATAGTGTGTAAATATTGGATTTAAAAAACCAGGCAGCCTTTGACTTTTACAATCCAAAGGATTCCTCAACCCAGTATTTATATGCTGTTATTTGTAGTTTTATAGTTTTTTTTTTGTTTTTTTTTATATTTAACTATTTGAAAATATATTTGTTAATTCATACTGCTGTCTTACTTCTAAGAACATAAATATATAAAACAAATAAATCAACTCAATATTTTTTAAAGTTTTCTATTCCTTGAAAATAACATGATGAAGTCAGAGATATAAATAGGGAAACTAGATCCAGTCTAAATAAAGCCTAAACTGTTATTTAGATCACAGTCTTGGAGAAAAGGAAATTCTTTTGCTCTATTTGGCTGATTTCTTACTTAGACTGTTGGTCAATTTTTTTTAGGATAGCAGAAGAATGAATTGCCTCAACAGTCAACCTGCTGTGCTACTGGCTCCTCACTTTATTAGAATTGGAAAAGAATTTGAAATCAGAACCTACAGTGAGAAATACAAATGCTGCAGTGCTATGTCTCTCTTTAATACTGAATAGGTCTTCAAAGACGATTTTTAAAAATTCAATTCAATTCTTCAGTGTATATTTTTAGGATAATGTTATAGGATAGGTATGAGAGACCAGGTTAAGCATAAAACACAGAATATTTTAGCCAGTTTAAATGCTAAAGAGTTAAATAATAATATTTTACTTGTTTTGTTTTTGTTGTGAATTTTTGTTTTCCCTATCCGTATTTACATGAAATCTGCTACAAACTTATAAATTTTTGGTTTATTTTATCTATTTATTTTCTTTTTTTCTCTCTCTCTCTCTCCTCATATTTTGTAGAATAAAGACGATTCGATTGTTTGTATTACACAACGAGAATATCAAATAACTCGAAGTTGTCGTCTGCAAAAGTTAGATGCTGGCAACTATTCCTATCGTATACGAGCTACTTCTTTAGCTGCTGTTGGAAACTGGACAGAATACAAGTTTTTCCTTGTGCCTGAAAGACCAGGTAAGAAACTTCAATGTACAATGTATGTCTATGTAAAAGCTCACTTATGAAGTTTACCTGAAGCCTATAGGTTAATAAAACCTTGACCATATCTGGATTTCTGAGATATTTACGCTGGGAGTACAAGAACCCTACTTCTTGTATGGGATGCCAGTCCATCACAGAATTAACCCTCTTGTGCTCCATATTATCTGAGTTGTCTGAAGGAACATGGAATGAAGTTCCTTGCTTGAAGGACACAGTGCGACACCTGGTGCAAAAATCAAACCTACAACCTAAAAGTTATGAGCCCAATCTTCAGACACATAATTATTATATCAGATTAGCTCTGATTAAGCCTTGACCATCCTATATTTTATTCAGACAGCATGTTGATTAATTACCCAGTGTGTCCTTCTTGTTTTAAGCTTGATGTGTGTAAGTTGAAGGGGATTTGACTGCTATTTCTAGCAGTTTAAATGGCCACCTAGAGGCTCCTTCAATAGTACAATGTTTAAATAGTTTTATGTACAAGCCTGTCAATATGAAAGGATGTATGTATGCATATTTATGAGGTACATTCCAGACATTTTGAGATTTTTTTTAGGTGAGGCAGTTAAAGCTGTATTTTTATGATAGTGTTACTACACATCTAATAAGCGACCAATGTTTTTATTCCCCATTGAAGGAGATGGCTGTAACAACTCTTTCAACAGGCCCTACTAAACACTGCTTGTCACAATTTCATTCTGGTAATCTAACTACTTGATGAAATGGGCATCAAAACTGTCCCTCATTCTCCCTACAATCCAGACTTTGCTCTCTGTAACTTTTGGTTGTTCTCCAAGTGAAGGAGAACCTTAGGGGCAGTTGTTTTGAAGACATTAAGAAGATAGAGGCTGTGATAAGGGTGTCCTGGACACCTTAACTTTGGAGGACTTCCATGGGGCCTTCACAAAGTGGCCACTACAATAAGTACTTTGAAATCAGATAATCCGACTATGAAAGAGATTAGAGTTTTGTACTTCTTTTGAGATTAATTGATGTATCTCTTGAAAAAATTTGAAAGTTTGCAACAAAAAGAGTGACTGGCCATAAGAATCTTGCTTCAAATAAGTCCCCATCCAACTGATGCTAGCATGGAAAAACAGACATTAAACAAACTAACAAACACTCGGTACTCTCCTCACGAGTCCTTCATACACTCAGCTTTGGGAATAGATGAAATTTATTTTTACTAAGAATCTTCAGTTCAATGTCCTTTTACAAACAGAAATTGTATTCTTTCTTAGCTTCTATCCCAAATTTTTGTGACTCGAGAAAAGGCATGTTAGCTCTTTAATTTTGCTGTAACCTGTTACTCTGTCAAATGTAATGCTTATTTCTCCATATTGTTTTGAATTAATCATGCTTTATCTTGTGAGTTTGAGATTTTGATATGATTGTTATTTTTAAAATGATATTGTAGGGTAAGTGTGATAGGCTGGATTTGACTGGTTTGAATATAAAACAGGTCAAATATTTGGCCCAGATATGGCTGGTTTAAATGCTAAAAAGTTAAAACTGTGACATCTAAATTTCTTCAGGGGTGTAACCAGCCCTCTTATGCATACCTTTCCTTCATTGGACACTAAACTCTGCTTGTGAAGACCTGTTGTGGCAAGTGAGATCGAAATCGAAATCAAATTCGATGACTGGCATCCGTGCTAGTGGAGCGCTAAGAGCACCATCCGAGTGTGATCATTGCCAGAGCAACAAGCTGGCCTCCATGCCAGTTCATGTAAAAAGCACCATTCAAGCATGATCGTTACCTGCGTCGCCTTACTGGCACTTGTGCTGGTGGCACATGAAAAAACATTCGAGCGAGGTCGTTGCCAGTACCACCTGACTGGCCCTTGTGCTGGTGGCATGTAAAAAGCACTCACTACACTCTCAGCAGTCAATATAGCTCACAACACCTTGGAGCCAACTAAATGGAGATTGTTGTGTCAAAATGGGATAAGAGACTTTGTTTCAGCAAGTATTAACATGCTTAGGGTTGTAAAGCAAAGGAGAAAAGCAGCTGCAAATATATTCTGTCTGCACTGACCTGTAATCCTCATACTGACAAAGAAAATGTAAGTTGTTGGATGCTCATACATGAAAACTAATGGGAAGAGAGTTCATCAGGTATATATCATCATCATCATCATTGTTTAACATCCGTCTTCCATGCATGCATGGGTAGGACAGTTGACAGGAGCCAGCCACTTAGAAAAGCTACCCAAGGCTACGGAATCTGTTTTGGCAGGGTTTTTATGGCTGGATGCCCTTCCTAACCCCAGCCACTCTGCTGAGTGGACTCAGTGCTTTTTACATGGCACTAGCACAGGCAGGGTTAGTTTTGGCATGATTTTTGCTGCTGGATACCCTGCCAAATGTGACACCAGCTCTGGCAGGTTCACCAAGTAACTCGCAAGACAAGGAACCATGAGAGGGGCAGCGGCATTTGAGGAGCGAAACTTGTGATACAGAAAGGCAGGAACATATGGTGATCAAGTATCAGATGATGAAAGGTTAGAGTGTATCATCATGTGTCTGACCTGTGTCTGAACGTGTCAAAGTGCTGTCATCTGCCTGTCGGCTCTACTCCTGCAACTCAACTTGATTTCGAGCCGGGTCGTCTGCTGCTGGAGAGGACCGATCAGGTAAAGGACCTGGGTATCTTGGTGGATTCCTCCTTTTCGCCTTCGGCCCAGTGCGTCCATGCTGCCAACAAAGCACGCGGAATTCTGTTCTTGATTCGACGGTCATTCGGAATGTTCACAGCAGCCATATTCCTACCACTCTATGTCACGCTGGTGAGACCCATATTGGAGTATGGGATTCAAGCCTCTTCTCCTTATCTCCTCAAAGACATACAGCATCTCGAAAGAGTCCAGAGGCTGGCTACCCACATGGTTCATGGTCTCAAAAATTTGTCCTACGAAGAAAGGCTGAGGACACTCGATCTTTATTCTCTGGAAAAACGCCGCCACCGTGGTGATCTCATTCTCGCCCACAACATCATAAGCGGAAAGTGTAACCTCTCGAAAGAGCTGTTCTTCACTCCTGCTCCAGAGCGTCGGCTGCGGGGTCATTCCGAAAAGCTCTACCTGCGACGATTTCATCTCAATCGAAGGAGAGGAGCTTTCTCCGTCCGAGTTGCGGATCTGTGGAACAAGCTGCCAGACGAGATGGTGAAGATGCCGACAACCGCTTTGTTCAAAGCCTCCCTGGACCTCAAGTTCTTTACATGAACACCACCCTGTACTTAACTCCATGTCCCCCTACATGGCCTTGCTATTTGCTTTTGAGCCAAATTAACTAACTAACTAACATCATCATCGTTTAACGTCTGTTTTCCATGCTAGCATGGGTTGGACGGTTCGACCAGGGTCTGGAAAGCCAGGAGGCTGCACCAGGCTCCTGTCTGATTTGGCAAGGTTTCTACAGCTGGATGCCCTTCCTAATGCCAACCACTCTGAGAGTGTAGTGGGTGCTTTTTACGTGCCACCGGCACGGGGGCCAGAGAAGGCTGGCAACGTCCACGATCGGTTGGTGCTTTTTACGTGCCATGTATTTAAAATATATCTTCATCAACGTTTAATGTCCATATTCCATGTTAGCATGGAATATATGTATAATATGTTATGTGCACTAGGACTACTTAGGGTAAATTCTGATTCAATTGTTAAATAAACCCTATCATGATGATGTTGATATGCATATTCATAGATCACCTGGCCATTATCAGAATGTGTGTTGAATGTTTAAGATACTGCTCTAAGTGTGATAACAGCTAATTCTCTCTCTTATTCTGGTTATAGGTTCACCACCCCCACTCAACACCATAATGATAGTAATAATTACATTACTAAGCGTCCTGGTCACTGTACTTATATTCACTACTATTTGTGTCCGATATGGGTAAGTTTTATTTCATTTACTTTCATATTCTATTAACCTTTGAATTATCATTATCCCCCGCAAAAAATCTTTTTCATCAAATACATATTTTTACATATATTCTGGATTTGATCACACTGCACAGCGCCTTGGGCATGTGTTTTCTACCATAGGCTCAAGTACCTTATGAGTAAAATATGGTAGGTGGAGACTGTGGAAGCCTGATAGGTGTGCACAGGCTTATAAATAATGCGTTTTTTTTTTCATACTTCTTTTATTTTTCAAAATTAAGAGAAACAAAGTTCTTTTTTAATCTAAAATATACACACAGGAGTGGCTGCGTGGTAAGTAGCTTGCTTACCAATTACATAGTTCTGGGTTCAGTCCCACTGCGTGGCACCTTGGGCAAGTATCTTCTACTATAGCTTCGGGCCAACCAAAGCCTTGTGAGTGGATTTGGTAGACGGAAGCTGAAAGAAGCCCATCGTATATATGCATATATATGTGTATATGTTTGTGTGTCTGTGTTTGTCCCCCAACATCGCTTGACAACCGATGCTGGTGTGCTTACGTCCCCGTAACTTAGTGGTTCAGCAAAAGGGACCGATAGAATAAGTATTAGGCTTACAAAGAATAAGTCCTGGGGTCGATTTGCTCGACTAAAGGCAGTGCTCCCACATGGCTACAGTCAAATGACTAAAACAAGTAAAAGAGTACTCCTTCATTTTCTAGCATACTCTTCCATCTATCTGGTAGAGTTGCAAAGCCCCTTCTTCCAAAATTCACTTGTCCGTGACAAAGAATACTCCTCCAGTACTGTTCTGACCTCATGTACAGAATTCATATAGTTTCTGTCCAAATGATTTTGAAGACTGCAGAATAAATGATAACCAGATAGGACAATGTCTGGCCAATATGGTGGGTGGAGCATCATTTCTCATTTAAACTACTCCAGCCTTTGGAATGTCATCCTCACTGTATGAGGCTGGGCATTATCCTGATGGAAGAACACCTTTCGTTTTGAAACCAAAGACGATCATTTTTCTTCTAGTGCTGACTTCAGCTGCTCCCAGCAGATCTCCTTTGTTATCGTTTGGTTTGGGTTTAAAAGTTCAAAGAGGACTAAACCTTTCATATCCTACCAAACAGATAACAACACCTTAAATGGGTGAAGACCTTCTTTAGCTTTGGGTGTCTGTGTTTCTCTTTTCCCTATCCACTGTCTTCGGATTTGACACTTTTGTAGAGAACCCATTTCTCATCACCAGTCACTATTTGGTCCAAAAAAAGGTTCATTCATGAGATGTGACAGCAAAGAAGAGCACACATTCACTCTGTGCATGGGATTAGACTCGGAAAGTTTGTGAGGAACCCATTGACCCAATTTGCTAACTTTACTGATGGCACGCAGGTGTCGATAAATGGTTGATTGACCAAATCCAAGCTTCTCTGCTAGTTCCTCAGCAGTTCCACCAGGGTTTGCTCTACAAATATCTTCCAGGACGAGGCTTGCCTTCTTGGCTGTAGTTTCTAGCTCGAAATTTCTGGAACCCCCATTGACACTAATTTATGCTTATCGTCCGATCCCCAAAGACTGCATTAATATTCCTCACACTTTCCATTGCGTTGTTGCCTTTATTGAACTCCTAAAGCAAAATATGCCGAATGTGCTCCTTTGTCACTTCCATTATAGCTTTGGAAAAATAACTGTTAAAATTGAACTGCACTCTTCAAAATTTGCACTAAGAATAAGTACAAGGTAAAATTACTACCTGCTTTTATAGCAAGTTGATGCAGGTAGTTTATCCCATCCCCCGACTTCTAGTTCATGCAATTGAAAAATCCGCATTATTTATAGGATGACTCAATGTATGAAAAGCAGTGTCTTCTTACAAATACTGTATGGCGATTATGTGCTACTGAGTTATCTACCCTTATGTCAGCGGCCATCTTCCATTTCATATCCTATGACAATGTGAAGGTGCATAGTTTGTGTATGGTAGTCCTGATCACAAGATCATGAGCAAAACCCTTCATTTCATATACTCTTGTCCACTAAGCTGTAAATGAATTACCCTGCAATGGGTAGCTTCCCATTCAAGGATAATTTTGTGATCTCGGTCTCTTATACACCATGGAAGTTTGGTAAGCAGCCCTATCAGTCCTAGAACTTGAAACAGTAATGGCCCAAGGGTCTTACTTTACTTTCTTTTTTATCTTGTGACAAAGATGAAATTAGCTTGATATCATCAGCAATAACTCCTGAAACCAGAACTGCAGCATGACCACAGTCTAGTGTAAAAGGGGAAAAAAAGCAATGCTTTTCACACCCTTAACTATGATACCAAAATCCAATAATGCTGAAACATCAGCCAAAGATTACGATTGCTTGCATGCAATTATGTTCAAACAAAGAATCCTTAGAGTTTGTCAAAATATTATAATTTCACTTATTTTATTTCTTACTTAAGCCCTTTGCTTCCTATAAAACATAGGCTGTTGAGGACTTTTCTCCACTATTCTTAACACTAGGTTGTCATGGTTACTCCTTCAGAATGAAGAAGGAGGTGGTGGTGGGGTGCTCATTTTCCTGGGTGGGGTTCTTTTCTCAAGTCTTTCTGGCTTTGAATTGCCATTACGGCTTCTGTAACTTGACTTTTTTTTTTTCTAGGTAGGAATTTTAGCTCTACACCACTCATTTTTACCTCTGGGAAGAGGTGGTCCACATTAGTCTGGCCTCTATTCTTCGATTTGTCCAGTATGGGAGGCCCTACCAGGTGCTTGCACTGCACCAGCATAGCCCTCTGGGTCATTGAAACACACACACTACCACACACAAGTACTGGACTGTCAGAAATCTCTCTAGAAGATTTTCAGTTTGTTTCATCCAATAAGCTTGGATGAAACAAACTGTCATTGGTGCAGGAGATTACTGGAGAACATTCAGTCCTGAGAGGGGCTGTGAATATTGACAGATGAGTGACATCTTTTTGGGAAGATTTTTAAGTCAGTGTTTATAGGCAATTTGAAAATTCTTTAGCTTGGCAATGGTACAAAGTGTACTGGAATGATTACCTTCTCATCTTCTTTCAGCAAGTATTTTTCTCCATGTTGTCTACTATAAAAACTGTTGTTATGGGGAATTAGGTTTCCTTATGGAACCTTCACCATCCTCTTCAAATATCTCTTAGAGAAATCTTATGAAAATTGGTGAATCAGTCCTTTCGTTGTACCTTCATACCTTCATGTTCATGATATATTGTTTTTGATAAATTACTAAATCACCTTTGAGAGTCCTTCTGTCTAATGAGTTAACAGGTTTTGCATACTTTGCTTTTTAGCAGTACAAATTTAATAAAACTTATAGATTTTTATACTCATTTGGCTAAATAATTCATTCATGGCCTTCCCCAGAAATTACTGTATTTGATGGCATAGGCATATTAAATGCACCCCAATTTCACCAGGAAAGAAAAATTTTGGGTGCATTAAAGTTTACAGGCATCACAACTTTACATATAAGACTTGGGGTAATTTTTGAGACTTTTTTTTTCTTGTGAAGGGTGTGTTTATATACCATAAATATGGTACATTACGTCCTGTAATTTGTGTAGTGTTTTATTTTATAGAAATGAAATACTACCTGTGAAAAGCAAATTTTAGAGTTAGATCCTTCCAGATTTTTTTACATTTAAATTTTTTTCTCCCTTAATTAATCAAAATTGAGTTTCCTCATGAACATTTTTTTAATTGTATCTTAACGTGTTATTCAAAAGGACTTTATTTATTTTCATTCTTTTCCCTTCAGTATCTGTAGCCGGGGTAAGGGAGCCTCTTATGTTTCTGTCAATCCAGAGTATGCTAGTGCTCGTGAAGGTGAGTAGTAGCCTTTTCGCTTTTTTTCAGTTACTTCAGAGCTTTAATTAAAATTCGTTGCTTATTAACATTTGCATTTGTGCATTCCATTCAGTGTATAATATACAACCAATGTATTCCATAAGCGTTTAGCATTTAAACCAGCCATATCTAGCCAAAATATTCTGTTCTATGTTCAGACTGGCCAGATGGTATTGTAGGGCTGGTGTGAGAGGCGAAAATGGCCAGATCTGGTCTCTCACACCAGCCCTACAATAACATTCTACAAATTAACAGTTACCTTATAAAAATCTCAAAGCTATGTGATAATGCATGATTAATTCGAAACAGTATGAATAAATTAGCATTACTTTTGTCAGAATAATGTGAATGCTAAACAGTTAATATACAGTGGGGGAGGGGTTAAATATTCGTACATGTCAAAATTCTTTATTTATCTAATTTCTAATGAACATAAATGGGATATACCAATACTATATTTGCATACACATGCATAAACTAAGAATATGCAAAAGAAACTAATAAATCCTGCTATGGTGCTTTTACCTATCATCCTTTTGAGGGTTGATAAAAAAGTATTTATCCAATACAGTGCAGTGCATTGGTACAACTGTGGAGTACCAGATGACTGTTCTGACTGTACTTTACTAGCATGTAGTATTTAGCTACCAAAACAAAATTAGAACACATTCACATAGGAAACAATTGCATTTAAGAATGTCTCGGAAGACATTTGACTGCAACTGAGGAGCAAAAGAATGTGGGACAAGGCATGTAAAGTTGCTAAACTCTATTCATTTTGGCATTTTTGATTTTAAATGATCTGAAATGTTTATATTCTCATTTCAACATTCAAAAAAGCCTATTAAGCAACTGTTGAATTTAGAGAACTTTGTATCTAGAATTTTGACATAGTTAGGTACTTGGATGTTTGCACTTTTAGTTATGTGTGTGTGTGTGTGTATATATATATATATATATATATATATTGAGAGACAGACAGACAGACCAGCAAGCAGTATATTGCTGATTATAGCATATAATTGGTCAGCATGTTAGCATTGGTTTCATGCTGGCTGTGTTGTACTTGGCAATATTGACAACTCTCCAGACATGCTGGCCAGAAGCATTTGAGAGAGACTATGTACTGCATTGATGGTTTTGCAGCTGTAAACCTATTGCAATACTTAACTTTGATACTTTTTTTTTTTTTCTCGTACCTCATGGAACAGTTTACTGTCAGTTAAGACCATTATACATATTTACAATGATAGGTTTCCATTATGATATAATATGCTGCATTCAAAGCATTAACAATAAAAGATACTGTAGAAATTCTCTTTGGATAAAATCAAAGAAATTAAGACTGTTATTATAGAAATTATATAATTATGTACTGAATTTTAAAGGATAAAAGCTTAACAATGTTCGGCTTTAACTAATTTTTTTCTTCCCAATATGAAACTTCAGTTCAATGATTTGCTTGTGATGAGCATCTTCAGTTGAGTGGTGGAACTGTTTGAGGTAAATGCAGCTAACGTTGACATAACATTGGAGGAAAACTTCATTGAGTTATTGTACGATCAGATTGTTGAAGCTAGGTTCAAAGTTGACAAATAAAACTTATGGGAAAATATTGCTTTCCTTACTTACCTTGTTGAATTTAGTCGTTACTAGGTGAGTTACCAACTATCAAAAAGTTGTAACTGCTTTGATATTGTAAGGAGAGATAATGTTTAGTTGACAGCAAGAACACTGCACTCAGATACTGAAAAGATTGCAAGTTTGTATCAGCTACAAAGCTGACATTGGATAAAGTGCTAATTATAAGGATTGTTTTTGTTACTAGATTTTATGTTTGTAAAAAAAAATTATCTCATGTAAAGTACACAAAAGTTCATTTTTGGCAGTCCTCCTTACACTTTAGTACTTTTATAAAACCTCTGCACGTCTATTTTTATAGAATTTTGTTTGCTAATACGGAAATTTTTGCTGCATAAAAATTGGTTATTTTTGTGAGTTACCATAAATAATTCATACTGTGATATTTAATAAGCATTGCCAAATGGTAAAATATTTTTCTTCTTTCAAACTAATATCATGTACGAGGACACTGCTGAAGTAATTTCATTTCAGAAGGAAGCTAAGAGTCAAAACAAAGAGAGACCCACTTACTATTTTTCCCACATCAAAAGTTATAAATTAAATATTCAATTTATTTGGGAATATTAATTTTATTAGTTATAGTTATGATTTCTAAGTATTAATTGAAATATTGATTACCTTTCAACTTCTTTTATTGTAGTATATGAACCTGATGAAACTGAACTAGATCGAGATATGATTAGTCTAATTAGAGAACTTGGTCAAGGTTCTTTCGGTATGGTTTATGAAGGTATCCTCTTTACAAGTGGAGACGATGAAAAAGGTATCACAGTTGCAGTAAAGGTAATTATATAAATCTCCCTATTTCCCTTTCAAAGAATCCTTTAATTGGTGTTGATCGGTATACATCCTTTGTGACAAGTTAGCTTTTTTTTTAAATGGTATTCTTCTTTACACTCAGTAAAGTGGTTTGTGTTAGGGAGGACATCCAGCTGTAGAAGCCATACTAAAAGAAACCATTGGGACCTGGTGTGGCTCCTGACCTTGCCAGCTCTTGTCAAACCATCCAACCCATGCCAGCATGGAAAATGAGCATTAAATGGTGATAAGGATAATGATGATCACCTGTTCTTCAATGAATACATTACATATCAGTTTAAATATAGATGATATAATTTAGGAAAAGAAATGGTGAAATTATTTAGAAACAGAAATTTATTTGTTAAGTAATATTCAAATCGAACTGGTAAAGGACGTACATGTTGATCTACTGGTGTTAGTAGTAATTATCAGGAGTTAAAATTACTTTGATTCTGAGTAGTTTCTTACATTTTATGAGCACCTTGTATGTCTTTCATAAGATCTTACACCTTTATATGACATGGTGTACCTGCTTAAATCAACAAAATATTGGATTGCATCAAGAAATTCAATCTTGATTTTCTTTTTGCCTCTTTCATTAAGAACCAGTCAGCCACCTAGTTTAAATTAAGTTTACTATCCTTAGTTTATAAATGAAATTTTAAAGGAATATGATGACTAGCAACAATCATTAGATCAAACTGGCTGAATAATAATAATAATGATGAAATTATTGTATACAGTGCTCAGGTGCACCACAACTTGTCAAAAGTGTGAATAAAGCATATGCAGTAATGTACAAATGTCTGGGAAAGGAACAGTGTATGAGTCAGATAGATGCTTGCGTGTGTATGGAGGGGAGGAAATCAGGTGTAGTGTTGGCGAATCTCAGGAAGCATGGAAGTTTTGAAGGATGCAGTGCTCCGACAACTAACAACTGATGCCGGCAGTTTGTTCCATGCTTCAGCAACTCTTAGCGTGAAAAAATGTTTCCTAAAGTCATGGGAGCTGTGCTGTTTTCTGACTTTGTAAACATGTCCACGGGTGTTAGACAGGTGGAGTTTGAAAAGGTGCTCAGAGTTATTGTTTCTAAGATGGTTGATAATTTTATGGGTGTCTGCCAAGTCAGTTGCCAGATGGAGTTTCAATGTATCCATGCCCAGGGAAGTAAGGTGTTCAGAATAATTAATCTCAGACAGTTATATATTTCTTGTAAATATCTTGTATATAGGTGTGGGCATGGCTGTGTGGTTAAGAAGCTTGTTCTGCAATCATGTGGTTTTGGGTTCAGTCTCACATCACTGAACTTTGGGCAAGTTTCTTCTACTATACTATGATTCACTTAGTAGTATTACTAATAAACATCAAGCATGTCTATTAATATTCATTCTTGTTCTATTTAATGGTTCCTGTTTGCTGGTTTTCTGAAAAATATTTCATTCTTCTACTTACAGACAGCAATGTCTGCCGATCGCCATAGCTTTTTAAAGGAAGCTACAGTTATGAAGTAAGTATTCCTCAGTTTTGTTAATATTTCAAATCAGTACAAAGATCCTTACCTTTTAATAATGATATGCATAACTACAAGAAAGATTGGTTAGTTTTCTCAGTTGTTCTTTGGCTCAGATGAGGAAGAACTGCAACAAATGGTGAGGTGCTGACCTGGAACATATTCATCCAGTCTATGTCAATATGGAAGAAAACAAATTGTTGTAAAACAGTGATGATAATGGCTTGTTTCATTATCTCCAGGTCAGTATTTGGTGAACAAAGCTCCTCTTCTGAGACACTCTTAGACTGGAACCACATACCCCTGGCCTGAGAGGGCATTGGGAAACTTTTGAACCACCTTCCTTAAAAGGGTTTGGATGGGGCTTGGAACTAACCTTGTAAACATGGAATTTCTTGTTAGCGCAGGTCATCAGACTTCACTCATGTCCCTGCTCTTTGCACACATTACAAAAAAAAAAAATAGGGTTTGTAGATGTTCAATAGTTTTTGAAGCTAATGTCCTGGGATTCATTTAATGGACAGTGTCTCTTCCTTGCAAGAATGATCATAAATTTAGTTAACAGATATTGTTCAGGGGAAAGTATTGCTAAGAAGCCGTAGGAATGATAAAACACTTCCTAAGGCAGCGAGCTGGCTGAAACGTTAACATAGCATGCAAAATGCTTAGTGGTATCTCACCTGTCTTTACATTCTGAGTTCAAATTCCGCCGAGGTCAACTTTGCCTTTCATCCTTTCAGGGGTCGATAAATTAAGTACCAGTTGCATACTGGGGTTGATCTAATCGACTGGCCCCCTCCCCCGAAATTTCGGGCCATATGCATAGAGTAGAAAAGGATAAAACACTTCCTAAATGTTTTGCAGTAGTCCTTGGTTTTAGCTCTCTATATCCTGAGATCAAATCATTCTGTGAAAGATAACTTTACTTGTAAATTCTTTAGTGGTTTGATGAAATAAGTACCAGCTATGTACTGGGTCAAATGAATCAACTCTATTTCTCATTTACAAGCTATTGTGCTTGTATCAATATTTGACAAATATAGTGATCAATCATATCTAGTCTTTAAAAATTATCAGGTACACTGGCTCCTTTGCAGGTAGCACATTAAAAGCACCATTTGAATGTAGCCGTTGCCAGTACCACCTGACTGGCACGTAAAAGCACCCACTACACTCTCGGAGTGGTTGGCGTTAGGAAGGGCATTCAGCTGTAGAAACTCTGCCAGATCAAGATTGGAGCCTGGTTCGCCAGCCCTCAGTCAAAATCGTCCAACCCATACTAGCATGGAAAGCAGATGTTAAACGATGATGATGATATTTGTCTTTGCTGTATTCTTTAAAGAAAAAAAAAAGTCTTCAAGGTTTTAAACTTTCATTTCTCTTATTTTCTTGCACAGAGCATTTAGTTGCAATCATATTGTGAAGCTGTTGGGAGTTGTTTCCGTTGTATCTGCTGGCCGACCTTTGGTTGTGATGGAACTGATGGCAAATGGAGACTTAAAACAGTTTTTACGCAGACATAGGCCCGATGACGAGGTAAGAAAAAAAATGTTTCATTTTATTCACCTTTTTCTTATATTAAAAAGAGGAAGGGCAGTAGCCATGGCCTTTTTGAGCCCCCATCCCCCACACACACCAGGTAGAGGGATCAGAATAGTTTGTGAGATAAGGGTCATCAATATTTATTTAGGACAGTGGTTGGCAGAATCAGTAGAGCATCAGTCAAAATAATCTGCAGTACTTAATTACATACCTTTACATTTTGAGTTCAAATCTCACCATGGTCAACATTATCTCTGAACTTTCTGAGGTCACTTATTTATTAAAGTACTAATCATGTCCAGTGGTTGACATGTACAACTTATCATCCACATAACTTGCTAGTATTATACCTGTATTAAAAATTGGTGTTTGATTAGACTGAGAAGCATATATATATATTTATATATACATTTGTGGTGGCAAATTTCATCTAAGCATGCTGGCTGTGAGTATGCGCCATTGATGATGACCAAAGAAGCAGAAATGCATCTAGAGTTCTCACTTGCTGTCGCTGGTATAAATTTGTTCTCCCTCCAATATACATTTGGCTCTTTGCTTTCTAACAGTGATGACACTGATGTTAAGCCCTAAAGCAGTGGCTTTCTCCTTGGACAACATGAGGATGTGGAGAGAGGGAACTTGCATATAGGGCAACTGTCAGTATTCCACAAAAGAAAGGAAAAGAAAAACAACCTTGCTCAGGCCGTCTGCATGCATGTGTAGAAATATGGTCACGCCTGACAGAGAGAGGTTCGTAATAACTGAGCAGTATTTAAATTTGCATGGATCTTAATTAATTTCAGTTGATTGGTTTAAAGATATGTTTTGTTGAGAAGTTTTTATTGTATTTGTGGGAAATTCTATTAAATTATTTTTTTAATTATTTCTAGGAATACGATGGTCGTAAACCCCTAACACTACATCAGACTTTGTGTATGGCTGCAGAGGTTGCTGACGGTATGGCTTACTTGGCTGATAAAAAGTATGTCCACCGAGATTTAGCTGCCAGAAATTGTATGGTATCACTTGATTCCGTTGTGAAAATTGGAGGTAATTATTTCATGCTATCAGAATAAGAAAGGTTCTCATTTTTTATGTTTTGAAGCATTAAGATGTTGTGTTAAAAGTAATTCTGTAAAATACGTTTTTTTCTTTTTTGTCTTGTAATTTACTTAACATGAGCTGATAACTTAAATATGTAATTTATGCTGTCTGAGAATTCAAATGATTTAGTTAACTTTTTTAAACTCTGGTATTTTGTTAATTTCCATAAAATTATCATATTGTATAGGTGATGAGGATGATGATGATGATGATTATCATTATCATTTTGTGTTTGTTTTCTATACTGCTAATGAGTTGGGTGTTTGTCACAGTCTGTATCAACTGCTACCCTCCCTCACAGAGTTACTACCCTTTTAGATTTGTTATGGGACCACATCTCACTTAAGTTTCATCTTGTATGGTTTTTACAATTTTACAACTGGTGGCACATAAAAGCACCCAGTCCACACTGTAAAGTGGTTGGTATTAGGAAGGGCATCCAGCCGTAGAAAACCATGCCAAATTAGACTGAAGTCTGGTGCAGTCTTCCAGCTTACCAGCCCTGGTTAAACCATCTAACTGACGTTAAATGATGATGATGACTTTCATAGCACCAACCATTTTACAGAGTGTGCTAGATGCCCTTTTTTGTGGAACCCACTACCAGAGAGATTGTTACACTTCAACAAGATTAAAAACATTGTTCATTCAATTCATCAACCATTTTACAGTTTATCATGACATCAGGAATCCTCTTCACCCCAAGATGTTCATTCCAAATTTTATTCAATAAATATATTACTGTTTACATCTGTACAAAATTAGATTTTACTGAATTACTGAATTACAGGGCAAATCCGCTGTGTTGTACCTATTATCTAATTTCAGTATTTATTTCCGGTAGTTCTAATCAGTAAAAAATACTTGCCCAGATTCTCTTCTATCGATTTAACATTTATAAAAATCTATCTGAATTTACTACCTAAAAATATCCTAATAGTCGTTTATGAAATCATTACTATCCTAATCACCATTAGCAACATTGTCATCACCATTATATTGGCTTTACCATGTGTCAGTGTCACATAAAATGTGCCCAGTACATTCTGTGAAGTGGTTGGCGCTAGGAAAGACATTCTTCTGTCATGCAAACCATGCCAAATCCAGTCATTGGAGTTTGGTACAGCCCTCTGGCTTACTGGCTCCTGTCAAACAGACCCATGTCAGCATGGAAAACAGGTGTGAAAGGAAAATGAGATGATGATGATGATGATGGTGATGACATGACCTGGACAGGGTTTTCTCTAGCACACTGTCTCATCATTTGTTACAGACCTTTGTCGTTTCCCTTCTATGTCTTCTTGGTCGTCCTCATTCATCGGTTCCTCACATGGCCGGATCAGTGCAGTCTTCTCTTTGTTCATTTTTGCTGTGTTGCTCATGCATAAATAGGATGGGTGAATGGAAGAGTAGGAAGAGATAAGGAGCCTGGCTAGAAAGAGAGGCGGGAGTTAGAAAAGAACAAGTGCTGCAGCATAAAGGGAGAAAGAGAGTAGGAAGAGACACTGCCACTGAAAAGGATAAACACCCTGAGATAGATGTGGTATGTCATGTGACCAAATGCAAAGAGCAAACATCATTGTCATGTGAAAGACTTCCATGAGAAGAAAACAATATTATATTTGATTGCAGGATTGTAGTATGTTTATTTATACAGTGAACATAGGTGCAGTGGAAGTCAGTGACCAGGTTGTGAATATATGCCAACATTTGTTGACACTTGAGAGTACAACAACACAAGTTACAAAATAAAACAAAAGTATATATATGTTTGTGTGTGTGTTTTATATAACTATCTTGACTCAATGATGGAGGTGCATGGCTTAGGGGTTAGGGTGTTCAACTCCTGATCATGAGACTGTGATTTTGGTTCCTGAAGTGGGTGATGTATTGTGTTCATGAGCAAAACACTTCATCTCATGTCGCTCCAGTTCCCTCACCTGGTAAAAATGAGTAATCCTGCCATGGACTGGCATTCCATCCAGGGAGGAATATCAAAGCCAGGGAAACCAGGAAACTGACCCTTCTTATGGGTCTAACTGTGGACTAACTATCTGGAGTCTACAATGATTTGTCTTAATTTTCATAATTAATATGAGTGATTTTAACTCATATTAAGTCACTTGATTAAGATCAAATAAGTACAACAAATGGATATAAGAAAAATATTGGGGAATTGAAAGAAAATATTTCTGGTTCTTTGTTGACTAAATATAGTTTACATAAAATGTATACATCTTTCTTTTTCGTACTACCATGTATCACTCCTTCATTCCTGACCCACTCCTTTCTGCTTTACCCTCTCCTTAATTGATATTCACCATTGACTATGAACCCCCTTTTCTGTTTACTATTCACTGCATCACCTGTAATCGCCACTCCATATTCCCTGCTTTTAATCATTGGTTGCTCACCTTACACTCTTGTAAACTTACCTGATCCTCTGATTCCATTCACCCTCTTGTACATTGACATCCTTACATCTCATCACCACCATCTCCTCTCCTTTTCTAACCAGGGTAGTCATGTATCCCACTGTCATAGTCATGCCCCTCAACATCTGATATAAACCACTTTCCTCAATACAATGCCCCCCACCTCCTTAAGCCAGGGTTCTTTCTTTGGAGATCTCAGTAGTGTCAGTGACACCAGAGAGGTTCCTAGCACACTCTGTAAAATAGTTGGCAATAGGAAAGGCATCTGGCAGCAGAAACCATGTCAAAACAAATATTGGAGCTCAACACGGTCCTCTGAGTTGTTAGATCTTGTTAAACAGTCCAACCCATGTCAGCATGGAATACAGATGGAAATGATGACAGTGATGACAATAATATAATTCTGAAATTATTTGTTCTGTAATGTTACTTTTTTTCCTTTTTCCCCAGACTTTGGTATGACGAGAGATATTTATGAAACAGATTATTATCGCAAGGGCGGTAATGCCTTGTT
The DNA here is from genome assembly GCF_006345805.1 of Octopus sinensis. Lineage (NCBI taxonomy): Eukaryota > Metazoa > Mollusca > Cephalopoda > Octopoda > Octopodidae > Octopus > Octopus sinensis. The sequence goes on along the minus strand of NC_042999.1, from coordinate 170,096,632 downwards.
ACCTGTTCGGTGGATGGCACCAGAATCATTGAAGGATGGCATTTATACAAGTCTTTCTGATGTCTGGTATGTCTGGAGGAGCATTTCTTATATAGTTTGTGGAGTTTTGCATGCTCATTACTAACTCTGTGATTATTTCTATTATTTCAGCCAATGTATTGTTTTATTTCTTTACATTCTGAGTTCATATAAATGCTGGGACCAACTCTGGCATTCTTCCTTTTGCGAGGGGAATCAATAAAGTAAAAGTACTTGTCAAGTAATGGGGTTGATTTAGTTGATTGTTCTCTTCCCTTAAATTTCTGGCCTTGTGTCTATGTTAGAGATAATTATTTGAGCAACTCATTTGGACTTTCAAATCTTTCCATGATCCTTTTGGTCCCAGCCCACCTGAGACTATCCCCCATGATCCTTTTGGTCCCAGCCCACCTGAGACTATCCCCCATGATCCTTTTGGTCCCAGCCCACCTGAGACTATCCCCCATGATCCTTTTGGTCCCAGCCCACCTGAGACTATCCCCCATGATCCTTTTGGTCCCAGCCCACCTGAGACTATCCCCCATGATCCTTTTGGTCCCAGCCCACCTGAGACTATCCCCCATGATCCTTTTGGTCCCAGCCCACCTGAGGCTATCCCCCATGATCCTTTTGGTCCCAGCCCACCTGAGACTATCCCCCATGATCCTTTTGGTCCCAGCCCACCTGAGGCTATCCCCCATGATCCTTTTGGTCCCAGCCCACCTGAGGCTATCCCCCATGATCCTTTTGGTCCCAGCCCACCTGAGGCTATCCCCCATGATCCTTTTGGTCCCAGCCCACCTGAGGCTATCCCCCATGATCCTTTTGGTCCCAGCCCACCTGAGGCTATCCCCCATGATCCTTTTGGTCCCAGCCCACCTGAGGCTATCCCCATGATCCTTTTGGTCCCAGCCCACCTGAGGCTATCCCCCATGATCCTTTTGGTCCCAGCCCACCTGAGACTATCCCCCATGATCCTTTTGGTCCCAGCCCACCTGAGACTATCCCCCATGATCCTTTTGGTCCCAGCCCACCTGAGGCTATCCCCCATGATCCTTTTGGTCCCAGCCCACCTGAGGCTATCCCCCATGATCCTTTTGGTCCCAGCCCACCTGAGGCTATCCCCCATGATCCTTTTGGTCCCAGCCCACCTGAGGCTATCCCCCATGATCCTTTTGGTCCCAGCCCACCTGAGGCTATCCCCCATGATCCTTTTGGTCCCAGCCCACCTGAGGCTATCCCCCATGATCCTTTTGGTCCCAGCCCACCTGAGGCTATCCCCCATGATCCTTTTGGTCCCAGCCCACCTGAGGCTATCCCCCATGATCCTTTTGGTCCCAGCCCACCTGAGGCTATCCCCCATGATCCTTTTGGTCCCAGCCCACCTGAGGCTATCCCCCATGATCCTTTTGGTCCCAGCCCACCTGAGGCTATCCCCATGATCCTTTTGGTCCCAGCCCACCTGAGACTATCCCCCATGATCCTTTTGGTCCCAGCCCACCTGAGGCTATCCCCCATGATCCTTTTGGTCCCAGCCCACCTGAGGCTATCCCCCATGATCCTTTTGGTCCCAGCCCACCTGAGGCTATCCCCCATGATCCTTTTGGTCCCAGCCCACCTGAGGCTATCCCCCATGATCCTTTTGGTCCCAGCCCACCTGAGACTATCCCCCATGATCCTTTTGGTCCCAGCCCACCTGAGACTATCCCCCATGATCCTTTTGGTCCCAGCCCACCTGAGACTATCCCCCATGATCCTTTTGGTCCCAGCCCACCTGAGGCTATCCCCCATGATCCTTTTGGTCCCAGCCCACCTGAGGCTATCCCCCATGATCCTTTTGGTCCCAGCCCACCTGAGGCTATCCCCCATGATCCTTTTGGTCCCAGCCCACCTGAGGCTATCCCCCATGATCCTTTTGGTCCCAGCCCACCTGAGGCTATCCCCCATGATCCTTTTGGTCCCAGCCCACCTGAGCTATCCCCCATGATCCTTTTGGTCCCAGCCCACCTGAGACTATCCCCCATGATCCTTTTGGTCCCAGCCCACCTGAGGCTATCCCCCATGATCCTTTTGGTCCCAGCCCACCTGAGGCTATCCCCCATGATCCTTTTGGTCCCAGCCCACCTGAGGCTATCCCCCATGATCCTTTTGGTCCCAGCCCACCTGAGGCTATCCCCCATGATCCTTTTGGTCCCAGCCCACCTGAGACTATCCCCCATGATCCTTTTGGTCCCAGCCCACCTGAGGCTATCCCCCATGATCCTTTTGGTCCCAGCCCACCTGAGACTATCCCCCATGATCCTTTTGGTCCCAGCCCACCTGAGACTATCCCCCATGATCCTTTTGGTCCCAGCCCACCTGAGCTATCCCCCATGATCCTTTTGGTCCCAGCCCACCTGAGGCTATCCCCCATGATCCTTTTGGTCCCAGCCCACCTGAGGCTATCCCCCATGATCCTTTTGGTCCCAGCCCACCTGAGGCTATCCCCCATGATCCTTTTGGTCCCAGCCCACCTGAGACTATCCCCCATGATCCTTTTGGTCCCAGCCCATCTGAGGCTATCCCCCATGATCCTTTTGGTCCCAGCCCACCTGAGGCTATCCCCCATGATCCTTTTGGTCCCAGCCCACCTGAGGCTATCCCCCATGATCCTTTTGGTCCCAGCCCACCTGAGGCTATCCCCCATGATCCTTTTGGTCCCAGCCCACCTGAGGCTATCCCCCATGATCCTTTTGGTCCCAGCCCACCTTAGTCTATCCCCCATGATCCTTTTGGTCCCAGCCCACCTGAGGCTATCCCCCATGATCCTTTTGGTCCCAGCCCACCTGAGGCTATCCCCCATGATCCTTTTGGTCCCAGCCCACCTGAGACTATCCCCCATGATCCTTTTGGTTCCAGCCCACCTGAGGCTATCCCCCATGATCATTTTGGTCCCAGCCCACCTGAGACTATCCCCCATGATCCTTTTGGTCCCAGCCCACCTGAGACTATCCCCCATGATCCTTTTGGTCCCAGCCCACCTGAGGCTATCCCCCATGATCCTTTTGGTCCCATCCCACCTGAGACTATCCCCCATGATCCTTTTGGTCCCAGCCCACCTGAGACTATCCCCCATGATCCTTTTGGTCCCAGCCCACCTGAGGCTATCCCCCATGATCCTTTTGGTCCCAGCCCACCTGAGACTATCCCCCATGATCCTTTTGGTCCCAGCACACCTGAGGCTATCCCCCATGATCCTTTTGGTCCCAGCCCACCTGAGGCTATCCCCCATGATCTTTTTGGTCCCAGCCCACCTGAGGCCATCCCCCATGATCCTTTTGGTCCCAGCCCACCTGAGACTATCCCCCATGATCCTTTTGGTCCCAGCCCACCTGAGGCTATCCCCCATGATCCTTTTGGTCCCAGCCCACCTGAGGCTATCCCCCATGATCCTTTTGGTCCCAGCCCACCTGAGGCTATCCCCCATGATCCTTTTGGTCCCAGCCCACCTGAGGCTATCCCCCATGATCCTTTTGGTCCCAGCCCACCTGAGACTATCCCCCATGATCCTTTTGGTCCCAGCCCACCTGAGGCTATCCCCCATGATCCTTTTGGTCCCAGCCCACCTGAGGCTATCCCCCATGATCCTTTTGGTCCCAGTCCACCTGAGGCTATCCCCCATGATCCTTTTGATCCCAGCCCACCTGAGGCTATCCCCCATGATCCTTTTGGTCCCAGCCCACCTGAGACTATCCCCCATGATCCTTTTGGTCCCAGCCCACCTGAGACTATCCCCCATGATCCTTTTGGTCCCAGCCCACCTGAGACTATCCCCCATGATCCTTTTGGTCCCAGCCCACCTGAGGCTATCCCCCATGATCCTTTTGGTCCCAGCCCACCTGAGACTATCCCCCATGATCCTTTTGGTCCCAGTCCATCTGAGGCTATCCCCCATGATCCTTTTGGTCCCAGCCCACCTGAGGCTATCCCCCATGATCCTTTTGGTCCCAGTCCACCTGAGGCTATCCCCCATGATCCTTTTGGTCCCAGCCCACCTGAGGCTATCCCCCATGATCCTTTTGGTCCCAGCCCACCTGAGACTATCCCCCATGATCCTTTTGGTCCCAGCCCACCTGAGACTATCCCCCATGATCCTTTTGGTCCCAGCCCACCTGAGACTATCCCCCATGATCCTTTTGGTCCCAGCCCACCTGAGGCTATCCCCCATGATCCTTTTGGTCCCAGCCCACCTGAGACTATCCCCCAGGATCCTTTTGGTCCCAGCCCACCTGAGGCTATCCCCCATGATCCTTTTGGTCCCAGCCCACCTGAGGCTATCCCCCATGATCCTTTTGGTCCCAGCCCACCTGAGGCTATCCCCCATGATCCTTTTGGTCCCAGCCCACCTGAGGCTATCCCCCATGATCCTTTTGGTCCCAGCCCACCTGAGGCTATCCCCCATGATCCTTTTGGTCCCAGCCCACCTGAGACTATCCCCCATGATCCTTTTCGTCCCAGCCCACCTGAGGCTATCCCCCATGATCCTTTTCGTCCCAGCCCACCTGAGGCTATCCCCCATGATCCTTTTCGTCCCAACCCACCTGAGACTATCCCCCATGATCCTTTTGGTCCCCGTCCACCTGAGGCTATCCCCCATGATCCTTTTGGTCCCAGCCCACCCGAGGCTATCCCCCATGATCCTTTTGGTCCCAGCCCACCTGAGACTATCCCCCATGATCCTTTTGGTCCCAGCCCACCTGAGGCTATCCCCCATGATCCTTTTGGTCCCAGCCCACCTGAGGCTATCCCCCATGATCCTTTTGGTCCCAGCCCACCTGAGGCTATCCCCCATGATCCTTTTGGTCCCAGCCCACCTGAGACTATCCCCCATGATCCTTTTGGTCCCAGCCCACCTGAGACTATCCCCCATGATCCTTTTGGTCCCAGCCCACCTGAGGCTATCCCCCATGATCCTTTTGGTCCCAGCCCACCTGAGACTATCCCCCATGATTCTTTTGGTCCCAGCCCACATCAGGCTATCCCCCATGATCCTTTTGGTCCCAGCCCACCTGAGACTATCCCCCATGATCCTTTTGGTCCCAGCCCACCTGAAACTATCCTTAATTATGTTATACAAAATTTGTTGTTTTAAAATGTTCAGTTGTAAACTGAAACGTTCCATTGTAGTTTAATGTAAAAATCTTTTAAGTTCTGATCTTTAATGGTTGCTTGACCTGCCTGAAAAACCAGCCCAAGTTCCCCTCAAACCACACCCAACCATCTTAAAATAGAAAGATGATAGCCTTGATGCATTATCTGAAGGAAATGCGTGATGGTCATCGCTGGAATATCTTTAATCAGTGATCTATTTAATCAGCACTCTGGGTAGTCAAGGAGCTAAATGACACCCAAATAATTAAGAAGTTTGTTGTTTTTAACTACATCTATTCAAATTCTTGATTATTTTTCAAAAGAAATTAAGGCAGCTGTTAGAATCATTAGCCTGTTGGACAAAATGGTTAGCGGCATTTCGTCTGTCTTTACATCCCGCTCCCAAAGTCTGCTGCGGTCAACTTTGCCTTACATCCCTTCTGGGTCAATAAAACAAGTACCAGTTAAGTACTGGGTTTGATGTAATCATCTTCCCCTTCCCCTCAAAAATTGCTGGTCCCTTGCCAATATCTATTTCATTAGAAATGCAATCAGCAACTGTTTCAATAAATCCCTGCTGTCTTAAACAGCTGCATTCCAAGAATTAATCTCTTGTACAAATCAGACAAACTGGTCATGATTAAAGGAACTAAAAGTCTGAGCTAGATTCAACATGCTCTTTTTTTTTTTTTAGAATAACTATGCAATGACTTTTCTTCACCCTAAACCAATGTTCCCCAGTATTTTACTTTTGGGGAATCCTTGAAATACTTTTCTTATCTGAGGGAACCATTATATAAATATTATTATACTTTTTTAAACTCTAGCATTCACTTTACTCTACCAAGCGTAAACTTATTGTTATGCTTAGGAATGGTCATATTTTGCCAATCAAACATCTGCATTATATATATGGTCACCACTTCAGCTTTATCATTATTATTTTAGTTTCTTTATCAAAGCTCTTTTGTCACACATGCTGTGACCTCTTCAGGGACTCTCTATCCCATGTGTCTCCTCTTGTTCTATTTATTCTATTTTGTAATACTTACTTATTCACATTGTTTTGAATTAATCATGCATTTGCTTTGTAGCTTTGAGATTTTGATAATGTGAGTATTTATTTTTAAAATGATATTGTACGTTAGCTGTGAGAGACCAGATCTGGGTGGTTGGAGTAGAATATTTGGGCCAGGTATGGCCAGTTGAAATGCTAAAGTGTTAATGTTTTTCATTCATTAAAATTTTATAACAGATTAAATTAATCATAACAACTATCTTCGAAAGGTTTGGCAGTGCTAAATTCATCACACACCACAATGAAAATTAAAGAAATTTCATCTTAACCAAAACCTTGTTTAAGAAGTCATTTTTCCCTTAGGGTTTGCTAACTACCCTTAGATTCTAAGATTTTCCCATATTACATGTACAATACGCATAACAAATGTAGAATTATACAGAAAAAGGACTCAGAAATTCTTTTCGGTATATTTATCCTTATGAAATGCTGCTCAAGACTTCAACCCCTCAAAAACTATCTTCTCTCTTCATTTACACACCATTGAAAAGCTCAAAAAAGTTTGAGATGCATCTGGTGTTCTTGCTAGCTGCTTTTGGGATGAATTCTCATCTGCTTCCAGTGTGTTTTTAACACAGCATGTCAGTAAGAGATGTTATCTCAGGACAAATACCATAGTAACTGGCTTGTCAACAGTGTGTATACATTTAATATGATACATAAATAGCTCCTTTAATTTATTATTGCTTTAATTGTGTATATCAGATTTTTATTCTTATTATTTTGAAACAGCTATTTTAGTGTTAACTAATCTTTTGTTGTGCATGTGTATTTATTTATATTTATTTTGTTATTCTTATATATGTAAACTAATGCCATTTAAATCAGTATTTCAGTTGACAGTCCAGTTGTTTTTATTTATTAGTAGTGGCTAAACTAATGCTAATTTATTTAAATATCCTTTTTAGGTCGTATGGAGTGGTCATTTGGGAAATGGCAACGTTAGCTGCGATGCCATATCAAGGCTTGTCAAACTCAGAAGTGGTGAAATTCGTTTCAGATGGCAAAATAATGGAAAAACCAGAGGGCTGTCCAAAACGCCTGTAAGTATATATTTGAAAAATTAAGGGATTAATTAAGGGAAAAATTAAGGCGCAGGAGTGGCTGTGTGGTAAGTAGCTTGCTAAACAACCACATGGTCCCGGGTTCAGTCCCACTGCGTGGCATCTTGGGCAAGTGTCTTCTGCTTTATAGCCCCGGGCCGACCAATGCCTTGTGAGTGGATTTGGTAGACGGAAACTGAAAGAAGCCTGTCGTATATATATATATATATATGTGTGTGTGTGTGTTTGTGTGTCTGTGTTTGTCCCCCTAGCATTGCTTGACAACCGATGGTGGTGTGTTTACATCCCCGTCACTTAGCGGTTCGGCAAAATAGACCGATAGAATAAGTACTGGGCTTACAAAGAACAAGTCCCGGGGTCGATTTGCTCGACTAAAGGTGGTGCTCCAGCATGGCCGCAGTCAAATGACTGAAACAAGTAAAAGAGTAAAAGAGAGAGGATGGATTTTTTTTTTTTTGTTATGCATGTATGGTGTGTGTGTGTGTATTATCATTATGATCATCATATATATATATATATATATATATATATATACATATATATAATCTTTCTCTCCAGAAAACAATAGCTGTTTTTATCAGTGGCATCTTATAAAATGTTACTCATATTAATTACAGAAACACAGTTTGAAGTTGAGAAAAAAGAGGCGATTTGGATTTTAGTGGAAATTCATAAAGTAGCTATTTTCAAATCAAATTTTAAAAAGAAGAAAAAAGTCATTGATGTGTGTGTTGTGTTTTTCACTAAACTTTCACTCATGGTAACTAACGAATAAATGAGATACTTATTATAGAGGAGGAACAGGATTAGATGCTGAGGATTTCAGTGAGTGATGAGTTATACTCTGCACACCCATTCAACCATCCTGGTTATATGAGTTTAGTGTGAGGAAATATTAGGTGTGACTGTTTGTCACCCAACCTCATGGTTTTGGTTTCAAGTCCCACTGAGTGATACCTTGGCTAAATGTTCTTTGTTATTGATCCATGTTGACCAAAGCCTTGTAAGTGGATTTCGTAGATAGAAACTGAAAGAAACCTGCTGCATATGTCTATATGTGCGTGAGTGTGTGTATATTTGTGTCTCCTTGTCTTGCCATTGCATCGTAGTTGTAAATGAGTGCCACTGTTATAGAAGCAGTGTCATTCTTTTCCAATATTCTGCGAAAATATGTTTGGCTGTTGAGACACATTATCTTGCTTGGAGACAGGTGAGAGTTGGTGACAGGGACGGCTGTAGAAAATCTGGAAAAGTGAGCGTTAAAACAGTCATGATGATGATGAAACCAACAGGCCAACTAGAGCCTCTGCAGAGTCACTCAGCTTACTAGAAATAGCAGCAAAATCTCCCTCAAATTACATCTTAATGTTTTGGGAAAATGGAAGGACACATTAGATAATGAAGCCATATAATGGCTCCTCAGTTATGTTTAGTGATGAGCATTCAGTTGCTTTGGCTGCCCCACTCATTGAGTTAACCTGTAATGGGCTGACTTCTTATATTCACAGAGACATTGACCTGTAATGTAAACCAAAATTTCTGTCTGCCTAATTTCACTCACAAGACTTGGATTCATCGTAGGCAATGATATAGAACACTTGTCCAAAGTACCAGTCAGAGCAAACTCAGGATTTTGAGACTGCATTGCAAACTTCTTAGCCACTCAGCAATAACTACTGCTATGAGCCATATATACATACTGTTATACATTCCATAGTTGGAATGTCTTTAATGATTGAGCTGCTCAATTCGCTCATGGTTGACTGGAGCTAAATAACGATAACACAGCAGAAAATGTTTTGCTTTCTAATATAGGAATCCATTGATGAGATGTTGAATAAATTTTGTAGATGTCTTGACGTTTGGTCAGTTGTAATAGTGTTTTGTTATGACTAGCACAAATATTACGGTTCTCTTACATTTTTTTCCCCCCTATTAATGGGGGTGTAGAGGAAGGGCTTGTGGCCTTGGCATTTGAAAGCTCTTCAAGGCTTACGACTGAGATTATTTATATTCTGCTTAAATTACTGCAGGAAAGATATGTGCGAGGAGAGAATTTTAAAAAGCTGATGTTCTGGACAGGGAAGACTGAGAATAGGGATTAATGCAGAACCTGGAGTGTGGGTGGTGGGGAGAGGCACGTGAGTGGGAGTGGATTGAGATCAGCCGGGTTTGAGAAGCAGGGGCCATTGTTAAAAGAAGTAGTGTATGTAACCATTCCTCACATATGAATATATTTTGGTAGCAGCAACTGTGCTTTCACTATTTTGTGTGATTACATAGGCACAGGCATGGCTCTGTGATAAGAAGCTTGCTTCCCAACCACATGGTTCTAGGTTCAGTCTCACTGCATGGCACCTTGAGCAAGTGTGTTCTACTATAGCTTCAGGCTGGCCAAAGCCTTGTGAATAGAATTGGTAGACAGAAACTGAAAGAAGCCCATCATGTGTGTGTGTCATCATCATCATCATCATCATTTAACGTCTGCTTTCCATGCTAGCATGGGTTGGACGGTTCAACTGGGGTCTGGGGAGCCCGAAGGCTGCACCGTATATATATATATATACATATACATATATATATATATGTATTATATGTGTATTTGTGTCTCTGTTTGTTTTCCCTCCCCCATTGCTTGACAATCAATGCTGGTGGGTTTATGTCCCACGTAACTTAGTGGTTTGGCAAAAAGAGACCAATAGAATAAATACTAGGCTTACAAGGAGTAAGTCCTGGGGTTGATTTGTTTGACCAAAACCCTTTAAAGCAGTGCTCCATCATGGCCACAATCAAATGACTGAAACAAGTAAAAGAATATAGTCACAAACTCAGACACCCTCTTAGACTATTGACCCATGACTCTGTGGAGCATCCCAAATGTAACAAACTGGAGGCAGAGAGAACATCATCGGCACTGAACTGATACTCAGTTCCACTTGAGTAGAGTTGAGCAATGTCAAATGATGTGCCTTGCTCAAGGATACAACCTACTGCCATGTCTTGGAATTGAACTCATGAAGTCTTCATTCATTCTTTTTAAACCATAAATACTAACATAGGTTGGATGATTTGACAGGAGCTGCATCAGGTTCCATACTCAAGTTTGGCTTGGTTTCGACAGCTGGATGCCCTTCCTAATGGCCACCTCACAGAGTGTACTGGGTGCTTTTTATGTGGCACCATCGCCAATGTTTTTTACATGGAACCATTGCCAGTGCTTTTTACGTGGCATTAGTACTTACACACACACGCACATATCATCATCATCATTAACATCGACTGTCCATGCTGGTTGGACGGTTTGGCCAAAGCTGGGGAGCTGCACCAGACTCCAGTCTGATTTGGCATGGTTTCTATGGCTGGACAAGGCCCTTCTTAATGCCAACCACTTTACAAAGTGTGCTGGGTGCTTTTACACGGCACTGCAAAGAGGGCTCTTCACCACCAGAGGGACTAGTCTTAACACTTCTACTGTGGAGTTTGGGTTTTCTTGGGTACAGCAAAGCACCAGGTATCTTGTATTATTTTATATATATAATTCCTTCAGATGTATTTTATTTTTTAATTTGAAGTTTGTTTGTTTGTCTCAGCTAAAGTCACATTAACCCTGATGTGACTATATATATATGAGTTTCAGGTCATGCTTTGTCCAACCCATGCTAGCATGGAAAGCGGACGTTAAACGATGATGATGATGATGATGAATAATGATCTGGTAGAATTTGGTAGAACAACTAACTTTTCCGAATTCAGTCCAGTTGGTATATGGCATCTTGGGCAAGTGTCTTCTATAGCTTCTGGTTAACCAATGCTTTGTGAATAGAATTGTTACGCAAGCTGTATAAGGCCTGTTTTGAGTGAGTGTGTGTGTATAAAAATGACAAACCTGTGTGTCTTTTGTGAACACCATCAGAGACAGGGGACAGTTGTTGAAAGGAAAATTAAAACATCAAAGCCATTGCTTGTAGCTCAAGATATTTAAAGAAGCCTGGATGTAAAAAGACAGGCACATACATGCACGTCATCATCATCGTCATCATTACCATTTTTATGTCCACTTCTCCATGCTTGTATGGGTCAGGCAAAGTTTATTGAAGCAGATTTTCTACAACCAGATACTCTTCCTTTCACCAACCCTTATCTGTTTCCAATCAAAAGTAATATTACGCTATGGCTGGACATGTTTTCGCAGAATATTGGAAATGAATGCTACTGGTTGTATGACAGTGACACTCATTTACAACTAATGTGGTGTCAAGACAAGGAGACACAAACATACTCACACGTATGTACACGTACACAAACATACATATGGGAGCTATAATAAAAGTCACTACCCCAAGAAACTGTACCAACAACTATGTGGATGAGATACATTCTTCTTTCAGTTTTTTCCTATCAGATCTGCTCACAAAACTTTGGTCAGTCCAGGTCCCTAGCAGAAAATATTTGCTACAAGTAGTGCATATATGCTAAAGCAAACATCTTAACCATTCCACCATATCATCACTTGTTGCTTACTATTATAATTTCACTGTTTGTTTAGAAATATTTTCACTTTATTTACATTAATCATTTTAGGATCTCATTAAAATTCTTCTTTTTTTTCAGGTATTCATTAATGCTGATGTGTTGGCAGTACAAACCCAAGCAAAGGCCTTCTTTCAAAGACATAATAAACGCTTTGGAGCCTGAACAATTTCCAGACTTCCAGACTGTATCATATTACAACAGTGAAGAGAACAGACGTTATATGGAAGAAGAAGCAATGGCAAAAAAAATGAGGGGTGAAATTGAAGAACAATACAAGCCACTGTATAAAAATATCAGTACTTCAAAGGATTTATATACTGAATTACATTCAGATATGTCCCAGAGCAGTACAGCGGAAGCGTTGGAACTGCAGGTCATTCCGTCAGAGGCTGATCCTCTCGCATCGACTTCAGGACAAATGTCGATGTCTGGTATGGGGGGTTCAGGAGAGGTCAGCTGTGGCCTGAGACGGAGTTCAAGCTCACTTAGTGCTAATCTCCCCGAGGAGGAATCAAATAAAAATGGCAATTCAAGAATTTCCCACAAAAATGGCATTGCCAATGGACACATACAATCACAGATGACAAGGACGCCTGTATGCTAGCATTCTATCATGCTCTCAAAAAAAAAAAAACACATACACAAAACAAAACAAAAAACATTTACATCATCTATAAAAAAACAACAAAAAGAAGCAATTTTTTTCTTTTTGTTTGAACATTTCTTTTCATTTTCTTGCTATATACATAAGTTAATATACGTGTGTGAACAGACATACATACATGTATGCATATTTATGCGTGTGGCCATATATATATATATATATAGATATAGATATATATATATATATATGCGTGTGTATGTGTATATATATGTATATGCACAACTATGTATTAGTATGTATGTATATATTTTTGGTCTTCTATTTTATTGTCTTCCCCCTCCTATTTTTTTTTCATTTATAATTGTTTTATTACTATTTTTAGATATCGTAATATTTTAACTTAATTTTTAATAAGTTGCAATTTTTTTTTTCTAAGTACCAAAATGAAATTTACATGTGTGCATATGTATAGGTGTTTGGATGGATGCAAGTGTGTGTATATATATGTATATATTATGTATGCAAGAGTTTGTAAATTACTGACTAGAATGGTAGGGAGGAGGGTGGAAACAAGGAACATAGGAGCTTGCAAAAAGTGAAATCTTTCTCTCGTTTTTTGCCTCTAGTTCTCTCCATTCTTGCTTTGTAACTCAGATTTTCAGAGAAGAGGCAGGTGTCATGCTGAAAGGGATACTTTGAGTGTTGAATGATTTGATTGAGGACATGAAAACAGGATGGAGCTGCAATTAGCTATGAAAGAATAAATGTATAACATCACAACATGGTGTGATTATTATTATTATTATTATTATTATTATTATTATTATTATTATTATTATTATTAATTATTGTCATGCTGAAAGGGATACTTTGAGTGTTGAATGATTTGATTGAGGACATGAAACAGGATGGAGCTGCAATTAGCTATGAAAGAATAAATGTATAACATCACAACATGTTGTGATTATTATTATTATTATTATTATTATTATTATTATTATTATTATTATTATTATTATTATTATTATCATTATTATTATTAAGGTGGTGAGCTGGCAGAATTGTTAGCACGCTGGGCAAAATGCTTAGCAGCATTTTGTCTGTCTGCATGTTCTGGGTTCAAATTCCGCTGAGGTCGACTTTGCCTTTCATCCTTTCAAGGGTCGATAAATTAAGTACCAGTTGAACACTGGGGTCAATGTAATCAACTAGCACCCTCCCCCAAAATTCCTGGCCTTGTGCCAAAATTTGAAACCATTATTATTATTATTATTATTATTATTATTATTATTATTATTATTATTATTATCATGTTGTTGTTGTTAACTTTTTCTTCAGCTTTTGTTTTCTTAAATGGTTGCTGCCAATATTTTCTAACTTCAAGAAGATCTAGGTGGTTCTGCCAGAGGCTCTCTTGGTTTGTTGTCTGTATTTATGAAGGTTGTCAGATGGAGAAGGTTTTGCTAGTTTTGTTACCTAGATTGCATGAGTGAGTGGGGGAAAAAAACAACCAAGAGAAGTGAATGGCATTGACCTGGGCTACTCCTGATAAATAAAAAAGGAAAAAAAGATTGTTTTTAAATTAAAAAAAAAAGAGAGAAGCTGAATGGGCAACATCAACTTTGTATCTGAATTATCTCAACATAAATATTAGATTCACCTCAAGGACCAAAACTCTGTTGAGAAGGAATATATCACCGTGTTGATACATGGTCTCAATAACATCCAACAACTTATATATGTAATATACTGGACAGGAAAATGTACTATAATAATAATAATGATGATGATGATGATGATGATGATGATGATGGTAGTGGATGGATACATCCAGAACAATCATCTTATCTTTAATGCTATAAGAATTCTGTTGAATATTCTTTGTCAGAAATAAACTATTAAAAACAGAAACATATATATATATATATATATATATATATATATATATATATATATATATATATATAAAAACAAAAGGGACGTTTCCAAATACAATTTTCAAATAAAATAACCAAAACAATTGGTATATTTCTATAAAAAAAATAATAAAGAAAGAAAAAAAGAAAAAGTACTTTTGATAATATGAACATCGTTTTGAACACTCAGTGCTGTGATGATCTTCTTCTGCTTCTTGTGTCTTTCTTCCCTCTTCATGCATTTTAATTCAGTTTGATGGTAATTTACTATTAAAAGAAAGTAAATTATTTTTTATAACTTTTACTTTGACAGAAAACTTTCAGCAAAGGAAATATTATTTTCAAGTATTAATTAACATAAATTTTCCTTTTTTTTTTAATTTTATGATTATTCCAACAAATTTCAGGTGATTAACTTGTTGAATTATAACGGGGGAAAAGCAACAGATAGGGTAGAGTAATAATCGGGAGTTTTTGATGTTTTGGATAGTCCTAAGTTGAGATGACAAGAGCAGAAGGAAACATTTTCACTGGAACCTGTTGGTGCTGTGATTCTGAGATTGAATCTAAAATGTCCTCACTGTTTGCTTGAGGGTCCAGATTTGTGGTGTGCAGCAATGCCACACTTTAATAAATAGGTAATGAAATGGTCCATTGCTTTGAAGTGGGTGGTAACTAGTTGACATGGTATACATCATAGTCTTTGTGCTTGAGAAAGTGATTGGCAAGGTGCCAGCTTGTTTTACACATGTGGAGTTCACTGCAAATTTTACTGATATTGAGAGATGTGCAGCAGAAATTTTGGATGATATGGTACTATGACTTAGACCCAGTAATGGTTGTAGTGTTATTGATGTAGGAACAAGTATTGCATCATCAGCAAGCACATTTGAAAGTGCCTGGTTATGTATGGCTGGGTATTGAAGAGCTTTTAAGTAGCTGCTGACATTTCTTTCTTTCTTGAAGGTAAGGAAAGGTGATATAGAAAAACATCTGAACAGTTGTTGAGTGAAAGAGTAGGATTTGGAAATTACAGATGAGTATGTGTTTCAGTGAAAGGTAAGGGAGAGTGGAATCTGGTTGAAGTAAATTCCAGGTGAAGGTGATAGCACCAACACAGTCATTAATATAACATCTGTTCAGCTCTGGGGTAGATCCCATGAATTGAGCAAAGAGTTGCTCCTCGTTATGCTCTACAAAAAAGGTTTGCATAATCAGGCCCCATCTTAGTTCCATAGCAACCCCAAAGCAATTAAGGACCAAATTTAGTTAAGTGAAGGGATACCAGTAGCAGCAGTCTAGGGAGTGTTTAAGGATTGATAGGCCATCATTGTGGGAGATGATTATGCACAGATTTAATGTGTGAAGTGAAAAGGTGTTTTGACTCTCCAGAGGAGGTAGAGAGAATGCATTGAAGGAATTTAGGGCGTGGTTGGTGGCTTTAATATGTGACACGACAACAGGTGATAGCATTTTGTTTAGGTGGAGAGATTTTTAGCTGGGCAGTTATAGACAGAGACAATAGGATGGCCAGGATTGTCTGGTTTGTGAAATTTAGAACAGAGTAGATGATAGAAGTTTAAAAGTGTAGTTACAGTGAAGTTAATGGCAGAGTGCAGAAGTAAGCTGGAAGAAATGCATTCAGCCACAGCAGTGCCAACTTGTTTCTGGTAGGAACTGGTGAAATCAGTTGCCAACTTACTGTAGAATGACAGTTTATTAAGTTAACAGAGTGCTTCTCTGTAGAGGTTAGCTATCTAAATCATGACAATACCACTCTTACCTGAGAGTTTAATGGTGATATCTTTCTAGTGTTCTGAAGGGTGAAAAGTTTCAATGAGGCATGGTTTGATCATTGTCACTTGTTGATATCCAAATTGTAACTGCATGTATTTACAAATAAATTGAGCATGTAGTATAGGCCCAGGCTAGGTGTCCAGTTGGAGTTGTGCTTTTGGAGATTGGTGAAATCTTCCCCTGTCAGAGATTCTGATATAGAAGAGGGACTTAAGTTGGATCTAATGGAAGAAATGGTATTGGCATATACATCAAACATTTACTTGGAGTGGGAGGAAGTTTAGATCATTACTTAAGGAGAACTTGTTTGGTATCCAAGAGAGAGAGAGGGAGTTCTTACGATGAACACTACATATATTATGAGCATATGAAAGAAGTGTGATGCTGGTTGAAGAATATGCAAAATTTGCAGAGTGAGTACCAATATGTAACGTTCACTATAATAAGTTTCATGGGAAAGCAGATGGCAGAGAGAGAAAAGAACAGTAGTGGGTTAGCTTTTATGTCAGGTGGCTGTATATGGTGCACAAGAAGCAGATGGCAGCTCACATCAGCTGTTTTGAAGAAGTAAGGGTATAAATAAATGTTTGGAGAATATTATGAAGAGTGATGTGGCTTCATAGATGGATGGAAATTAATTGAAAGTCACATGGAATAATGTTGAGGTGGAAACGGTGTCCAAAAAAATGTAAATGGCTGCAGAAGTGAGGCTTTAATGAAAATGAAATATCAATGATATGGTAGCAAACAGCAGAGAAGAATTAAGGTAAAAGATTCATTTGCATAATGTGGTACAATTCCCACTCAAGACATATGAGATTGAACATAGTAAAGGAGATAATTCAAAGAATTGGGTAGATATATAAGATTAAATAGAACTTAAGGAGACTTTTGGAGGTCACTCAAACAAAGGCTGTAAAAAGTGCTGTCATTTCAGCTCTGAAGATATAAAAATATTGGAAATTCCATTTTTTCTAAATAATCAAGTCTTTACTGATACAGATCTCCTGGGATTCTGTTTTAAATTATAGCTTTCGACTCATTAGTGAAGCCAGATTAATTATCATATTGCTTAATCACCACCCCACATCTATCATCACATTTTTTAATCCTTGCTAGAAAGATCCTACGTAATGTGACTCTTTGTTTCTTCTCCTGTAAAGGATTCTAATGTCAAAACAAGGACAAGTTTGTCGGAAACAAGTACAGTCAATAGAGTTTACCCCTACCCACAAATCTTCCCCGCAAATTATTTGTGCTTTATTGTATCAACCCTGGCAAGATAAAAGGCAAAAGAAATCTGAATATGTCTAAGTTCATTATTTACATTTGACGGATATTTGTCCTCATCTTGTTTATTGTTGACACAATGTTTCGGCTGATATACCCTCCAGCCTTCATCAGGTATCTTGGGGAAATTTCGAACCTGGGTTCTCATTCCTAAGGCATTTTTCAATGTTATTAGGATTATTATTATCATTCAGGTCACTGCTTGGAATTGAACTTGGAATCTTGGGATTAAAAGCACAGGCTACTAACCCCAAGATTCCGAGTTCGGTTCCAGGCAGTGACCT
Source organism: Octopus sinensis (assembly GCF_006345805.1). Lineage (NCBI taxonomy): Eukaryota > Metazoa > Mollusca > Cephalopoda > Octopoda > Octopodidae > Octopus > Octopus sinensis. Next base: position 170,078,918 of record NC_042999.1, on the reverse strand, counting down.
GAATAATAATAATATGAAAAAATTCCTTAGGAATGAGAACCCAGGTTTGAAATTTCCTCAAGACACCTGATGAAGGCTGGAGGGTATATCAGCCGAAATGTGTTCACAACAAACAAGATTAGGACAAATATCCATCAAATGTACATAATTCCTCATCTCTTAAATATAGAACCGAATATCTAAGTTCCCTTGTTCGTTTTACATGTTTTCTTTTCTCTTATTTTACTGTCAGATGCTCTTCCTGTCACCAACTCTTACCATTCATTACAAGTTAGGGTTTGCTTTTCCTTATTCCACCACTTCAAGGTCACAGAGCTACAGAATGTAATGTTCTCTGTGTATTATTTTGTTTTTCTCCCCAAACGACCTCATCCCAAGAAGCACATCCACACACACAGATACAAGCAGTTTCCATATACCATTTCTACTTACAAAGCATCAGTCAACCCAAACCAATAGTAGAAGGCACTTGCTGTAGGTGCCACCCAGTTGAACTGAACCTAAAAACATAACTAACATTTATTTATTTTTGTTACAAGGATACGAGATGATGGTCATGGCCAGAACACCTTTGATCAGATTCAATCTGGGGCTCTAGAATAAATAGTTTGTGTAAAATATTTTGTTTATGACTCATGAATTTTTGGATTTACAGACTGAATCCTTAAATGTGATTCTTTGGATGAGTCTTATGGACTCGTAAGGCATAGTCAGTCATTTGACTGTGGCTATGCTGGAGCACTGCTTTGAAGGGTTTTAGTCGACCCACGACTTATTTTTCAAGCCTAGTATTCTATCGGTCTCTTCTGCTGAACCACTAAATCATACAGGGATGTAAACACTCCAGCAGTGATGGAGGTCGCACACATATATACGACGGGCTTCTTTCAATTCCCGTCCACCAAATCCACTCACAAGGCTTTGGTCGGCCTGAGGCAATAGTAGATGACACTTGCCCAAGGTGCCACGCAGTGAGAGTGAACCCAGAACCATGTGGTTCGTAAGCAAGCTTCTAACAACACAGCCACGCCTGTGCGTATATAAACTAAAATAGAATTTAATTAAAAACAGTTGACTGAATTTTAGCCATCAGTTGTCGACAACGGTTTTCAAATGCACTATAAAACGGTTTTCAGTTTAATTTATTTTAATAGTCATCGTGTTTAAACAATGGCTGTAAAATATACAACACGTATTGTCGGCTGTTAAAATACTTTTATATATGGCCAGCTTTGATAGCGTAGTCCGAGCGTATGCTTGTTAATTTCCAACTATTTAACTGATCCTGGAAGAATGAACGACGGAGCCAAAGATTGCAACAGAACACGTAAAGGGACATAACCCAGTATCACCAGGCATTTCTTTTATCGCCACTGCAAATTCGTGTGAAAAGAGTATTGGTTTGTTAGTTATTTTAAACAGTGATTGTAGACACTTGGGCTTCCTTCGTCCGGTTAAATAATAAATATGAAATAATTGATTTAGTAACATTGTTTTTGTTATGCATCCACTTTTCCATTTTCGCATGAGCAAGCATTATGGACCTTGTTCATACGTGCACTAGAATGGCTATAGTAAAAAAAATTGAAATTTCTGTCCATGAGCAGCAGCTTAATCACGCAGTTAATTTAAATTAAGGTTTCAATATTTATGCTTGGCAGTTAACATGTCGTGATGGATGTTTACGAAGTAGGAATTTGGAGTAACTTAAGGTTACTTCTTGGTCTGCCAGAAATGACTTCTCTCAAAACACCCTACTGACACATTGGATAGTATAGTCCGAGATACATAATGCCTGCCTATTGATAAAGATGAATATTTTTGAGCTTCTTTTGTCTCTAGTCTAAACAAAAGAAACCTCTAGATGATGGGTGCCTGTGGGGAGGGTGGTGTTGGAGAGGTAAGGGCAAGTGCGGCAGATCAACCAGATCTCTCGCAAATCAGACCCTACTCTCTTGGAAAGAGGGGGATATAGTACGTCGATTATTGTAGTCCAAGATACACATTGTCTCTGTCTTTACCTTTTTAGCATTACATAATCATGATTAGAACGACTTTCACCAACTCGGAACAACAGAAGCCTCTACAGAGTTACTTGGTCTTCGAGAAATATCCGCTAAATCTCTCACAAATCACACCATAATGTAGTCCTATATGTTGGAAAGAGAAGGGACGTTTATATCTGGAATGAAATAAATACTTTTGATTGACCAGGGGTTGAAAACAAAAGTACAACTTTATATATATATATCCACACACACATACATACATACTGGATCTTCCCAACCCAGCTCGTTCACCTGCTCCTGTCCACGCTGCCGCACTTGCCCTTACCTCTCCAACACCACCCTCCCCACAGGCACCCATCATCGACCTTATCATATCACTGACTCCTGCACCTGCACTTCTAGCAACCTCATCTCCTGCTCTCTCTCAGTCAAACAGAATGCTGTTTGGCTGACTGGTTTGTAGAACACCTCCGAGATATCCGACTCGGTAACGGCACCCCAGTCTCGAGCCATTTCCACTCTACTGGTCACTTTTTACAACACCTGTGTTCGGATTGTCCTTGCACAAGGACCATCCAGACTCCCATCTTCACCGTGAGTAGGGATTAATCTCACTTCGTTCCTTTGCACCACATGGGCTCAACTCTCCTCCTCTCCTCCCTTTCACACCTACTTCCTCTCTTCACTCCTACCCACCTTCCTTAGACCCCACTCTCGCCTCCCTCACACCACCTCGCACACACTAGCATTGACCACTTCCCAAAACCTACACCATCATCTACACATGCATATATGCATACGTCAATGTCACTAGCCTCCTTCCACACACATATACAAGCTCTCACATGCACGTGCACCTTTGTTTTGGGATCACCACTACTTTATTATCTCCCCTTCTTAGCTCTCCTGTGTGACCCCTCTGTCCAGCATTCACCTTGATAGATTGCTAGCCACTATTCTTTTTTGTATTTTCTCTCCCTGTTTATTTCTGTGTTCCTTTCTGTTTAAGAGTGTAGGCTCGAAACATAAAAGACTTTCTCACTTCCTGAGCGTTAAACTAATACATCTGTTTGTTGTTTACACACCCATCTTTTGTTTTTTTTTGTAAATTCTCACTATATATATGTATATGTATTTATATATATATATATATATATATATATATATATGGCAAGCTGGCAGGATCGTTAGCACACCGGCTGAAATGCTTAGCGGTATTTCATCTGCAGTTATATTCTGAGTTTAAATTCCGCCGAGGTTGACTTTGCCTTTCATCCTTTTGAGGTCGATTAAAAAGTACCAGTTACACACTGTGGTCAATGTAATTGACTTAATCCCTTTGTCCTCTCTATGTTTAGCCCCCCTGTGGGCAATAAAGAAATATATATATGTATTTATATACGAGGGATGTTCAATAAGTAATGCCCCTGACCCACTTCCCATAGCAGTAGAGCAACGAAACTTGGCACAGTTATTAGTCTTTTTCTACATAGGAACCCCCCAGATTTACGCATTTCTCCCATCGTTTGATGCGACTCTGGAGACCGTTTTTGTAGCAGAACCCAGCTTGGTCCTCCAACCTCAACGTGACTTCAGAAATCAAGGCTGCATCATCTGGAAAACGCTTTCCTTTCAAAAATAACTTCATGATTGGGAAGAGGGGAAAATCAGAGGGTGCAAGGTCAGGAAAGTAGGGGGGATGGGGAGGAGTTCATAGCCATATGCCTGTGCTTCTGATCTGGCGACAAGCGAGTTGTGGACCGGAGCGTTGTCCTGCAGGAGGAGGATGCCTTTGCTGATCTTGCCCCGCCTCTTGATTTTGATAACTTCTCTTAATTTCCTCAAAAGTGAAGCATAATAGGCTCCTGCAATTGTGGTACCCTTTGCCAGGAAATCTGTCATCACTACTCCGTCCTGGTCCCAGAAGACTGAGCATGACCTTGCCTTCTTTGGAGGGGGTGAGTCACGGTGCTTCCACTGCATTGACTGGGCTTTGGTCTCTGGATCATCGTGATGGATCCAGGTTTCATCCTGTGTAATCAGTCTTTTGAAAAATTTTGACTCATCTTCTTGGCACATCTCCAAATTCACCCTCGAGCACTCGACGCGTTCTTGCTTCTGGAAAGGCATGAGCAACCTGGGAATCCATCTGGCAGACACCTTTTGCATATGCAAATGGTCATGAATGATAGTTTCCACTAATCTTGACCTCATGGGCTATTTGGCGAATAATTATGCGTCGATCATCCAAAATGGCAGCCTCAACTTGACGGACAGATGCCTCATCAATGGCAGAAGGGGGCGACCAGATCTGGGAGCTGTTTCCACAGAGTTCCGACCATGTTTGAATTCACGATGCCAGCGTTTTACAAGGTCATATGATGGGGCATCATCACCATAAGTTACTTTCATTTCATCAAAAGTCTCCCGTGGTGTGCGTCCTTTCAAATACAAAAACCGGATCACTGCTCGACACTCAACAGGCTCCATTTCACACTTAACTCGGTTCAAACACCTGTAAATCAGAAACCACAATTCGCTCAGAGCTGTAATTTGCCACTTACTCTATAGAGATATAAATGATTGCACATGCACAATTTCAGCAAGATCAAACAACTGCAAGTGGGTCAGAGGCATTACTTATTGAACGTCCCTCGTACCAGCATGGACAACGGACATTAAATAATGATGATATATATATATATATATATATATATATACAAGCGGAGTTCAAAATTCACAACAGCTGTTTCAGCAGTATGTTATTGATGCATTCTTAGATTACATCATGGCAAAAAACTTGCCATCATCAGGTAAATTTCAAACTTATAAATAGGTGAAGCAGGAATAGAAGGTGACCATTTCACCAACAACCATGGTGGAACAAGTGAAATTTTAAGGCAATACAACAGAATTTATAGAGGATGTGGGTCAGAAACACAGAGGGCAACTTGTTCAAAGCTACTTAATTTTCAAGTTGCTATCTTAATTAGTTTATAGCTCTAACCAAAGAAAGATATCACTTACAAACTTTTTTTTGAGATTTCCAGCAATGTCCTATAAAATATATTCATCTCTCTAATGACTTCAGTGATTACAAAATGACTGCTATACAGCATTGTTGGATGCTTTGCAGAATGTCTTATAGCATGCAGATGTAAGCAACATCAAGATTGTCTCCAGTATGCGAATGAGGGAAGTTGTATGTGGTTACTTGATCTGCTAGAAATAATAGCCAAATATCTCTCTACTGTAAGAAATACAACTGACGATGAGATACTTAGGAAGGGATATATATTAGATAATGTAGTTGCAGAAGCTCCTAAAAAGACAGGATGGTCATGACTAGAATTCCTTTCATTTTAGATCTACTCAATAAGGGTTGAACATAGTTATTTGATAAATTGACTATGGGAAGCAACTCTGCGTGTCTTAAAAATAATTGAATGAGAAACAGACGTTAAGGGAAACATGAGTGAGTTTAAGATTTATTCTCGTAATATTTACTTGTATAATTTACGCTAAAATAATAGTTTAATTTTTTTCAAAAGATTATTTTGACTTAAAACTTTGCTCTGATAAATATTTTAAATTATATTTTACAATGTTTTATACAAAAGAAATGTCGAAACAGTTTCTTCTCTAATTTTTGCTTTCCTCCTCCAAGTGATTGAAATAATGAACTTTAGCTTTTTATCAAAAGTGTTAAACATTCGACGAATAATCCAAAAAGATACATTCTTGATTAGTCTACATCTTTCAGTGGAAATTTTGCGGTCAAAATACATACATATTATCAATATAACGAATGTATTCAGAAAGTTTACGAAAGCAAGCGAGAGAGAAGTTCCATGCGATCGCTCGATCTGCTGGAAATAGCAATCAAATTTCTCTGCCGCCTTGAAAGAAAAGGACATTGAATAACGTAGACCTTGATACATTGCCGGAAAATAAGATAGGATGGTCATGGCTGGAACACATAAGTCAATTTCTTTATTAACCATAAGGTTGAGAAAAAGAGGGGACAAAACAAACGTTGGGGGTCAGGGGATCGAATGAGACGAAACCTATGAATAAACAAACAATTAAAATATAGGAGATAAACAACAACTCACTTTCTTGTGCTGTTTCAAAGCTAAATAGTTAATGTTTGGAAGTTCGAGTTTGGATAATTCTGTATATTGCTGTGAAAGGAAGAACCTGACGGTTCAGTAAGACTCATTAAAGAGAGAGATTTATAGATTTAGTTTTTTCTCTCTCAGACGTCTCAGTCTCTAAACGTCTAAACACAAAATCACAAACTTCATTCTATAATTTTGGTTAAGGTTGATTACGACCAATTTTCCCTGGTCTCTGTTTTTCGGCAATTACGGCGTAATATTTGACTTGACTCAACCACAATCAGTGAAGAAAGTTGAACGGAGAAACAATCCCATCTTTGTCCGTGATATTCTACTATGTTACTAGAAAAACATACTTAGCCCTTAATAACAATGCAACTAGCTTTAAATGAGGGTGTCCTTACCAGTGACCGGTAATAAAATCACAGGAAAAAAAGTCAGTTATAAAGTCACAATTTTGGCTAGGAAAAAACCCCCACAATTTATGGGATTCGAACAAAACCTTAATCATCATCGTTTAACGTCCGCTTTCCCTGCTAGCATGGGTTGGACGATTTGACCGAGGAGTGGCGAATCAGGCTCCAGTCTGACCTGGCAGAGCTCCTAACGCCAACCACTCCGAGAGTGTAGTGAGTGCTTTTGCGTGCCATTGGCACGAGGGCCAGTCAGGCGGTACTGGCAATGACCATGCTCAGATGGTGTCTTTTTTCGTGCCACCTGCACAGGAGCAAGTCTAGTGGCACTGGCAATGACCTCACTCGAATGTTTTTTCACGTGGACAAAACCGACTTTTTTTCCATGCCTTTTTTTTCCTGTGACTTTTTTTTTTACCTAGATTCGTCTATATGTAGTCTTCCACCTGCTAGAAATAGCACCAGATTATCTTTGAAATTGTATTCGCACAACCCTAAAAGTGGGAAAACACTTTGGATTATGTAGTCATAGATATATTGTGTCAGAAAAAAAAATACGAGGGCCTTAGTTGGAATTCTAATTATTTTGGATATTATGCAGTTATACTGAGTCAATTTTTTAGCATTGCCATCAGGTGAAAATTATGACGATAGTCAGATGACGAAAACTGCAATATTTTTGGCCACTTAATCAGACAACAACCGCTAATTACTTCCTCAGGATCTAGGTGAACAGAGCGATGACATCAAAGACTGGATGGTGCGAACCTGGCATGGTGTATGGCTGCAGCACGAGAGTGTTGTACGTGTTGAGGAGTGGTGGCTATGTTTGAGGCCCCCAACCCTCAGCCATGAGGACTGACATAGTCATTCATTAATTCAAGTCAATCACTTAGAATGTAATCTTAATCGAACTATGTAGTAATGCTTAATGGGCTTTACAGGTCGATACTAATACATGCTTTTTTATTAAATCATATGAGAAAAATCATAAATAAATGTATAACCTTACAGTGATACAGTTCACCACTAGGTTCCTCGCTAATTTGGTAGTAAAGGACTAAAATCTCTTTGAATCAGAAGAGTCAGTTTATCAAATCTTCACTGTGGATAAAATAAACAATGCTTAAGATTAAACAAAAATGACGCACTTGCAACAAAGCTAAATGGAATCACTTACTCTGCCAAATTTCCCTCAAATCATATTTCATTGTCAAAATAATTGAGTTACAACATTGTGTAATCTAGTTTGATAGATTATACGATGTGTTTGTAAACACTTGGGATGGCCATGATTAGAAAGTCTTTGATCATAGGTTTTCTCTGATCAAACATATACATGAATTAAACAGGTCATCCCATCATATGTAAGGACTTTTATTGATAACCATATATTCAACACTACTTTGATCTCATCAAAAGCAGCCTTGGCATGTTCAGTCTTTGACTTAATTTCTTAATATATATTAATGTAAAAAGGAAAGTCTAGGACCTCATTATCTAATATAATATAATGGGATGTAAATCTCAGAAAGGTAGTTATGATTGATTCAGTTTGATTTTTTGCCAAAATAGATTCCTTCCCTATATTGAAGATAATTTGCAGGAAGGTCGTCCAGTTATATATGACTCTGTACTATCACACATAGTTCTAGTAACACAGGGACGGATAGATGAAAATTTTCATGGTCACATAACCCCTAACATTTGGCCTCCTAATGCCCCAGATCTCAATCCACTGGACTATTACATGTGGAGCGTTGTTTCGATAGAGGTCAATGAACATGCCTATAACACCAAAGATTCTTTGAAAGCTGCCATAGTCAGAGTAATGTCCAAAATGAACCAGGACCACTTGATCCGAGCATGTAGATGATTTAGATCTCATATAGAAGCAGTTGTTGAAGCTGAAAGTGGCTTTATTGAATAACATTACAGAAAAGAAGGTTTATTTTTATCCTCATAGCATTTTTTGAAAAAATAAAATTATCTGTTATTATATATCTGTATTTTATAAACATAAATGTGTCCTCAAAAATCTTATGCACCCTGTATATCTATCTATCTATCTATCTATCTATCTATCTATCTATCTATCTATCTATCTATCTATCTATCTATCTATCTATCTATCTATCTGTCTGTCTGCCTGTCTCTAATATATAAATCCCCTTCTGTTTGTCTGTCTGTTTGTGCGCTTATAACTCGAGTATTGTTCATCCAATTGCACTGAATTTTTAAACATGGATATATGAGAGAGCAGGGCATTCTGTAATCTAAAAGGATTTTCAAAATTGTCAGTTTCAAAGTGAGAATCGCTATTTTTGTAATCTTTTTGTCCTGTTTCTTCTGCCATCCTGTTCATCAACCGACGTTCTAAACAATTCATTTCTATGTTTTCTCATTTAAATGACAGATATATGTAAATAAAGCTTGCTATTTGTAAATACAGTCTCATTTTGATTTAAATATCAGACCACAAACAACTGTATTCATTTCTACATTTTCACATGTTTGTAAGCAGCTAAAAAAATCGATATCGCTCTAACTTTAATTAACTGTAATCAACCATGTGCATTCCCATTCTAATGTGTTCTTATATCTGTTTTCCGTGCAATAAACCAGCTGACATGAAAAATTACTAGGAAAAGGCAGTTACTTTAAGTGAGCAAATAAGTGAAAATAAAGCAAATAAATAACTGGGGATTTCTCAATTTTCTGAAAATATTCAATAAAATTCAGTTGAAAGTAGAAAAGATTAATTGATTGCTTATAAAACGTGAAAAATTTGGCGGGGGGGGGGGGGTTACATCTAAATTTGCCTAATGCTCCTCATCCAACTTTAAAAAATAAGCAGTATTTGTTCAGTTTTTGAGATAAAATTGATTTGCAAAGAACATGCATCGTTATTTTATTGCACATTGTGTTATTCCACCCCCCGAGTTTCAACTCTTTCTGTGTCAGTTTTTGAGAGAAGAGAGAGACTTACCTAAGCATTTTTGCGCCTTTATTGAGTAGCAGTTTCTGTTTGCTTGTCCATTGGGTGATTAAAACTTCCATTTATATTTTTATTCGAAACTAATGTTACTTATCCCGTAGTTCTTATGACTACACCAGTGAAAATCAAACTATAATACATGAAGCAATAGTCGTCAAATGCAAAAGCCAAAGAACTGTTTATTGCTTAGATATCACTTGCAATATTCACTTTGGAGATAAAACAGCATTCAGTCTGATATAAAGGTGTCAACAATGAGGTACGTACTATGCAAGAGTACATTGCGCTTATTCTGATGTGAAAGTGTTTGAGTGCAAAAAGTTTAAGGTTAATTATGATGTCCGATTCCACTGGAAGTTGTATATATTGTGGGCTGAACAGCTTTCCTTCATTTTATTGGCCTCATGACAATTTTGAAAAGTTCACTGTGTTAAGATTCACTATCAATCAATTTTCCTTATTTATAAGAAACAGTCAACAGTTTTAACATCTCAGGAATCTTTAATGCCCTAACCAAAAGTAACAACCCCATACAATCACCAAACTTAACACCATCCAAGTTAACCCTCTTCATCTATACAAACTGTCCAATGGACGGGTAGTTTGCTAGTATATATATATGTATATGTATATATATATATATATATATATATATACATATATATATATATATATATATATCAAGCATGACCTAATGCCAAAGGTCTCGGGCATTGCCTCCATGAGGCTCAACACTCAAAAGGAACTCAGCAAAGTGGCTGAGTTCCTTTCGAGTGTTGGACCTCATGGAGGCAATGACTGAGACCTTTGGCGTTATGTCGTGCTTGAGAAGAAGACCCATCAAGCTGAGCAAAATTGCAGTCGTGGTAGATACCGGTGTCATGCAAACTGGCACCCATGCCAGTGGCATGTAAAAGCACTCCAGTGTCATGCAAATGGCACCTGTGCCGGTGGCACTTAAAGCACCCACTACACTCTCAGAGTGCTTGGTGTTAGGAAGGGCATCCAGCTGTAGAAAACCATGCCAAACCAGACTGAAGTCTGGTGCAGCCTTCCAGCATACCAGCGCTGTCAAACCTTCCAATCCATGCCAGCATTGGACAACTGATGTTAAATGATGATGATGTTTCATTTGCTAAAAGCAATTACAAAGTCTTACCTGTTAGATAGACATGTAAAGAAATTCTGAACATGTCTATCCAATAGGTAAAGCTTCATAATTCCAATTAGTAAATGAAATGCTTGTAATGTTGAATAAATAATACCAAAACATTTCTAATTTCAAAAATTCTAGCAGCAATTGAGACTGCATATTGAATGTTAACAATGGAATAAGCAGAATGCATTCAAAGAGGAAACAGCTGAGAATTACCCTAACTACCTACAGGGCCTTAGAGTTAATTTAGCAAAGATCAAAGTGTGAAAACACAAGTCACAGCTCAGTTCAGAGAGACATCCCTGCTCAATATATAGAAAAGGTGTCAGGAGAAACACCATATGATGTACCCAGTGCAAGCTATGGACATACAACAGGTGTAGTAGGATCACTGGAAGACTAATAGAGAAAATAGTTTTTATATGTGGAAGATGTGCAGGTACATTAAATGCCAGGAATGTACAAAACATAAACTTCCTCATGTATCAGGGGGTATCCTTAGAAGTAGTCGACAGTTTCTGTTACTTAGGCAACCAAGTTAGCAGTGGGGGTGGTTGTTTTGAAAGCATAGCCACTGAAATAAGAATTGGCTAGGCAAAGTTCAGTTCAAATCAAATCAAATCAAATTTATTGGCAGGAGAAGAGCACAATGTGCTTAAGCCATGTAAAAAAGGAACCCAGTTATTGTTATAAACAGTTTTATACATAGTTGACACAGTTGTCCAGAGCCTCTTTGAACAGGGGAATGGTGGGCAGTTGAATGACATCTTGTGGTAGCTTGTTCCATGGGGCTGCCAAACGGATGAAGAATGCAGCCTGCCTGTTGAGAGTCAAAAGTGACAGAGATAGAGTTTGCGATTATGCCCACAAAGACCCCTATCCGGCGCAGGGGTAAAAAACTCCACAAATGGTAGGTTTACATTCTCATTGAAGATGTTGGAAGCCAGGATGAGATCTCCCTGCATCCTCCATTGTTCGAGTGAAGGTAATGCCAGCCGTTGGAGACGTTCCTCATACGTAAGCTTAGACAAGCCTGCAACCATTCGGGTGGCTAAGTGCTGAACCCATTCCAAGTGCTGAATGTCTTTCTGGAGATATGAGTTTGAGGCCCGGATGCAATATTCGAGGATGGGTCGAACTAAAGTGACGTATAAAGGCCAAAAGACATCCATTGAAAGGTTGACAAAGGACCAGCAGATGAGGAAAAGATTCCTTCTGGCTGGTGTCCCCAGCTGGCCAGCTCCTGTCAAACTATCCAACCCATGCCAGTAAAGAAAATGGACATTAAATGATGACGATGTTGATGACACACACACACACACACACAACATTCATATGCATATTGTATATTATGTATGTATTACAAACAGATAAATATATGGACACATGGAGAGAGAGAGAGGGAGAGAGTAATGCACACATGCTTGAAAATGTTCATCTTAATGTATGCAACAACACTGTATTTTTTTCCATTTGTAATCCAGTGGATCCATTTGCTGATAATAATCATTCAATGCAAATATCGGAAGACACAACTTCTCCAGGTAATATTTTTCATACATTTTATATTTTTTATCTTTTGGACTGGAAATGCTGGGACCTCAGTAATTATTCTATAGGGGATGTAAACAAACCAACACCATTTGTCAAGTGGTGGTGGAGGACAAACTCAACCACTCACTCACATAATATATATCTGTGTGTGTCTATTTACTTTTATCAAAAATTAAAAATATATATATTTTTCATTTTCAATTTGCCTATATATATATATATATATATATATATGAGGGGGTGCAGAAAAGTTCCTGGCTTTGGGTAAAAGAAAATACAGGAGGATTCTCAGATTCACTCAAATTTGCATATTAATTGCAGTGGTCCTTCAGTTTTTCTAAGCCCTGAAAAAGAACTTGGGAGGTGAGGCCTCCAAGCCAGCCTTTCATGAGACCCTTAAAGCCAGGAACTTTTCAGCATCCCCTGTATAAGTATGTGTGTGTGTGTGTGTGATCTCACTGGTGCTGGCGCCATGCTAAAAGCACCCAGTATACTCTGTAAATTAGTTGACGTTAAGAAGGGCAGCCAACTGTAGAAACCATGCCAAAGCAGACAACTGACCTGCCAACTTCTGTGAAACCATCCAACCCATGCCAGCATGAAAAAACAGACGTTAAATGATGGTGTTGATGATGATAATGATACAAACCTGCTGTTTTAAGCACTTGGCTGGGAACCAGTATCGTAGTGATGTTGATATCATATCTGTTGTGGATGACCTTTTTGACCAACAGGAGGAAATCTTTTGCATTAATGGGATCCAAGCATTGCAACACTAATGGAAGAAGTGTGTGGACCACAAAGGGGACTCTGTTGAAAAATAAACCTCATTTAGTCACATTCCATGAGAGTCTCTTGATCATCCAATGAACTTCCCAGCTGACATTTGTAAATCTGCCTGCTTTTTGTCTTAATAATGAGCAAAGTGATGACATTCTGTATGATTTATATAATTTCATCTTGGAAAATAAACATTTTATTTTTACTTTTTTTATATATTTTAGCTTTAGGGAGATTGGAACTACCTGGGGTTGTAAGAGAATTATCTAACATACATAAAGGACAGACTTGGAAATTAAGAAACCAGAAGCAGACATCGGAGAACTTGAAGGTAATTTTCTTATGTGGTTTCAGTATTTGGTTTATTGGTAATCATCATCATCATCATCATTGTTTAGCGTCCTCTTTCCATGCTGGCACGGGCTGGACAGATTGCTGTCTAGACTTCAGTTGTCTGTTGCAGTATTGTTTCTACAGCTGGATGCCCTTCCTAATGCTATCCACTTAACAGAATGTGCTGGGTGCTTTTTATGCACCAGTGGCTTGGGTACATCTACATACCACTGGTACGGGTCTGTTAACGCAGCACCAACATGGGTATTTCTTAAGTGACACCAGCACTTAAAGGACAAGCCTGTGTGTAGAAGACACACAAATTGCCACAATGAAATGGCAATGGTTTGTAGAAATGAGAATGGTTCAGTGATTGAGTGAAATATCACTGAGAGAGAAAAGAATATGCAAATAATGGATTGCTGAGGGTGATGGGATGACATGGATGAATCATGTGCTGGGGAAGGATGAAAGTAACTAAATGAGAAGAGTATTGGAAACATATGTGAAAAGAAATAGAGGAAGAAGAAGAAGAAGAGCTAAAAAGACACGGTTAAAGATATTATAGAAAGAAAGAAAATAAAGAGGGTTGATGATGTATGATGCAGAAGCTAGTACAAAATGGGGGAAACAGTCAAAGGGATCAATGTACTTAAAACACTTTGATTTGCAGGTATTTCTGAACTATTTTCCATAACTTCAATGTGTTACGAAGGATTAAAAGAAAGAGGGTTGATGAGGTGTGATGTAGAGGATAGTACAAAATGGAGAGAACTGTCATAGGGCTCAATGTCCTTAAAACACTCTGATTTGTGGCTGTTTGTTAAATTATCTGTTTTCCATAATTTCAGTGGGTTAGGTCTGTTATAATCCATTTGACTAATAAGGATGGAGCTTAACTTAGTGTCCGTGGCATATAAGTGACAGAGAATACAATGCTCCCACTGAATGGGACACAGGTCTATTTTAAGGTTAATATCCCCGCTATTGGTGGAACTCATTTACAGCTGAGTGGACTGGGGCAATGTGAAATGAAGTGTTCTGCCCAAGAATACAACATGTCACCCACAATTTTATGATTGCTTGTACAACACTCTAACCATAAGGCCAGGTAGCTTTACCTCTAACTTCAGTAACAAATATTTAAATCTGTAAGAATTAACACTTCCTTCTCCAAGCCTAGATTCGAAACCGAATCCAAGAATTCTCAGTCGTCCAAACCACGACGATCAACAGGCGCGAAAAAAGGTTTTCTTTGTCCTGTCAAAAATTGATTGATCATCTCCCTTTGACCTGCGACCTCAGCATGTCAGGCAAAGTTCAACTGGACAGGGCTGACCTATTTAGGTACAAACTCTGCTGCAGTATGTCTGTCTTTCTAGCTGCCACAAATATTATAAATATGGTGGTGAAACAAGAAAGCAGGCAGACAGACGAGAAAGATCTACAACACGATAGAAGGCAGAGACCGAGAGAAATGTTCAAAGTGCTATGATAAACTACTGTCTCAAATGAACCACGCGCACACACAAACATATTCATTCCTGATATGACACCCACAAATGTACTCTGTATTTCTAGCAACTCATAGCAGTTGCCAACATTTTGTATGTAGTGTATCTCTAACGAATCAAGTCCTGTAAATAAATTCTTTTCAATTATGGATCGGTTCACGTATTTATTTACATACACATTCCATTTGCATCTGTGTTCCATGATACACACTTAACCACTACAAATCTTTTTGGGCCTTGTGGAGCCAGTGACAGGTAACCTAGACCTTTGGTGATATACTATTGCTTGTGAAGACCTCTCAAGCCAGGTGAGATTGTAGTCGTGACCAATAGGTGCAGGAGTGGCTGTGTGGTAAGTAGCTTGCTTACCAACCACATGGTTCCGGGTTCTGTCCCACTGTATGCACCTTGGGCAGTGTCTTCTTCTATAGCCTTGGGCCGACCAAAACCTTGTGAGTGGATGTGGTTGACGGAAAGTGAAAGAAGCCCACCGTATATCTTTATATATATAAAACTGAGAATGTGTGTCTGTCTGTGTGTTTCCCTAAAACTTGAGAACTACACAACCAATTTCATTCAAATTTTACACATGCCTTACTTAGTGTCTTCTACTATAGTCTCAGGTTGACCAAAGCCTTGTGAATGATGGATTTGATAGACAGAAACTGAAAAAAGCCAAATGTACATATATATATATATATATATTGTATAGAGGGCATTATTACACATAAATGCCTCACACTAGGAGATAAATACATATATATACGTATGTATGTATGTATTTATGTGTGTGTCTGTATTTGTCCCCCATCATCATTTGACAACTGATGCTGGTATGTCTATGTCTCCTTAACTTAGCAGCTTGGCAAAAGTAACCAATAGAATAAGTACTAGGCTTACAAAATGACTAAGTCATGGGGTCGATCTGTTCAACTAAAACCCTTTACAGCAGTGCTCCAGCATGGCCGAAGTCAAATGACTGAAACGAGCAAAAGAATGAAAGAGTAAACAAGCATCGCATTTGACAGTGTGAGAATGAATAACGAACTTACTTTTTTTTTCAAAAATAAGCCACAACAACAACACAAACAATATCAATATTACTCTTTTTACTCATTTACTTGTTTCAGTCATTTGACTGCGGCCATGCTGGAGCACCACCTTTAGTCGAGCAAATCGACCCCGGGACTTATTCTTTGTAAGCCCAGTACTTATTCTATTGGTCTCTTTTTGCCGAACCGCTAAGTGACGACGACGTAAATACACTAGCATCGGTTGTCAAGCAATGCTAGGGGGACAAACACAGACACACAAACACACACACATACATATATATATATATACATATACGATGGGCTTCTTTCAGTTTCCGTCTACCAAATCCACTCACAAGGCATTGGTCAGCCCGGGGCTATAGCAGAAGACACTTGCCCAAGTTGCCACACAGTGGGACTGAACCCGGAACCATGTGGTTGGTTAGCAAGCTACTTACCACACAGCCACTCCTACGCCTATGTTCTGTTTGTTTCTGTGAGTCTAATTCTTTATGGGAACACACCCCACGATTGTTGATTTTTTTGTCTGCTAGTTGTTGTTTGACAAAATTAGGAGCATGTCGTGTGCATTGTTCTGAACTCCTGATAAACAAAGTTAAATGTCACCCAAACACAAATGTTCCTCTTTGCTTGACACAAAATATAAATGTTGAATTTAAATGTAGGGAAAATCAAAAATAGCAATTGTGGAGATTTTTCAACTGAACAATATATAAATGAGGATGTAAGTGTGAAGGAAAGGAGGTAAGGGTGTAAACTGACACTTGTAGTTTTAAAGCAATTTAGCAGACACTATGTTGACATTGCCAACGCTTAAATGTTTTCATACAAGCGATAAACTGACTATAAAAGTTAAAAAAGAAAAAGTTAGAGAGAGAGAGAGGGAGGAGGGATGGAAAGAAGGAGGAGGAGGAGGAGGAGAAGAAGAAGAAGAAGAAGTTTTTAACTATAGTTTCATTCAGCTGTGTTGTGGAATGCTGTTATTGATAGGTCACCATTTACTTGTTTGAAAACAAGGAAGAAAACTTTGGATAACATCATTATGCAAGCAGACATATGACCAAAGACATTCTGGTGACACCAATTCTGTTATTTTGTGCCTCATATTGAGTCTCCTGTGTTATAGGATGAAATTAGAAAATTTATAAAATTCTTCATAAAGTTATGTGGATATCAAAACCCTCTGAATCATAAATGTGATTGGAATAATTATATAAAATATATTTCTAATTAAATTTGTTACCTATATGTTAGTAATAATTCTTAAAAACAATCAAGAATTTAATTACTTTTAGCACAATACCTCACATTTATTTTGATAAGTTGCTTTTTGGAACATAATTTAACAAAAGGTCATTATCATTTAACGTCTGTTTTCCGAAAAGTTTAATAAAACAGAAACAGAGGCTGTTTCATATAGTATCCTATTTTTTTACTTGTTTCAGTCATTTGACTGTGGCCGTGCTGGAGCACCACCTTTAGTCGAGCAAATCAACCCCAGAACTTATTCTTTGGAAGCCTGTTACTTATTCTGTCAGTCTCTTTTGCTGAATCACTAAGTTACAGGGACGTAAACACACCAGCATTGGTTGTCAAGCGGTGTTGCTGGGGACAAACACAGACACATAAACATATACACACACATACACATATATATATATATATATACATACTAGCATTAAAGACCTGTCGTTGCCGGGTCATAGTGCTAGTGCATGTATATATGTGTATATATACGTGTACATATTACATGTACATCTATTTATATACATCTACACATAAAATGCAAAATACAAAGTTATATCTTGATATCGCTAGTGATAACAATACTCAAAATATATAAACAGACTGGAATTGTTAGCTCTTCTTTTTTCTCTACATTGTATACTTTATAGACAATAGTCTTTTCTTTAATTTAATTTTTTATTATCCATCTGGACTATTCCATTTCTGCACACTAATTTTATTTTTAATTTATTCCCATTCATGTGAAACCACTTATTCAAGTTCAAGTCATTGATGCAATTTTATACCAATTGCTATTTTTACTTTTGTTATGTTACGATTATATTATTCTTTAGTTTGATTTTAATTATTACTTACTACATATAATTCAATTGTTATTATTATTTTTATTGTTAAAGTGAAAGCATCAGACATAAAATAGAGAAATATTTTTGTTTCACTTTTAACATGTAATACTGAAATAGTGGAGAAGATATGATATTACTATGGGCTCGCTCTAGGCAAGAAGTTGAACATTTTTTTTTGCCCATGAAACTACATGGACCCTAAGTGGCGGGGAGAAAATCTGGTGTAGTGTTGGCGAATCTCAGAAAGCATGGAAGTTTTGAAGGATGCAGTGCTCCGACAACTAACAACTGATACTGGCAGTTTGTTCCATGCTTCAGCAACTCTCAGCATGAAAAAATGTAATTATTTAATTATTACATATATATATATGTATATATGTATATATACTATATACATATATAATGCAAAAACACTCTGCAGACTGTGATAGTCAATAAAGTAGAAATAAAATTTTAAATGTTTTATATTTTCTGTGCAGCCTGGTAATAAAGGATTCATGGCTTGGTACTGGTCTGCAGCCTAGTGGTTGAGGACCCCTGGGTTAGACAATTGGCCTGAAGCTCATGAGCACTAACTTTACTCTAGTTGCTGCTTGTGCTCAAAAGAAAGGCATACTGCTGTGCTTGTTGTACTGTTGTATTCTATCAACTCATTATATACAAACAGGTTATATTCACTGAAGATGAACTTGAATAATAATGAAACATCTCCATAGTTATTTCCCATGCTTGCCAAAAGCCTCAATATCATTGTTGTCATCATCATTGTCGTCATCCTCATTTGATGTCTGATTTCCTATGCTGGCATGGGTTGGATGATTTGACATGAACAGACAAGCCAGAGAGCTGTATTGCATTCCAGTGTCTGCTTTGGCATGGTTTCTACAGCTGGATGCCCTTCCTAAAGCCCATAACTCAACATAATATTCTTTTCTTCAAGCATAATTGTTTCTTTTTTATCTTTTATCATTTACTTGTTTAAGTCATTAGACAGCAGTCATTCTGGGGCACCGTCTTGAGGACTCTGGAACTTATACTATTGGTCTCTTTTGCTGATCCACAAAGTTACAGGGATGTAAACACACCAACACTGGTTGTCAAGTGGTGGTGGTAGTGGGTGAGAAACACAGACACAAGGACACATGTACACTATGTATATATATATATATATATATATATATATATATATATATATCATCATCATCATCATCATCATCATTTAATGTCCGCTTTCCATGCTAGCATGGGTTGGACGGTTCAACTGGGGTCTGGGGAGCCCGAAAGCTGCACCAGTCCAGTCAGATCTGGCAGTGTTTCTACAGCTGGATGCCCTTCCTAACGCCAACCACTCCGAGAGTGTAGTGGGTGATTTTATGTGCCACCGACACAGGTGCCAGACGAGGCTGACAAACGGCCACGCTCGGATGGTGTTTTTTATGTGCCACCGACACAGGTGCCAGACGAGGCTGGCAGACGGCCACGCTCGGATGGTGTTTTTTATGTGCCACCGACACAGGTGCCAGACGAGGCTGGCAGACGGCCACGCTCGGATGGTGTTTTTATGTGCCACCGACACAGGTGCCAGACGAGGCTGGCAGACGGCCACGCTCGGATGGTGTTTTTATGTGCCACCGACACAGGTGCCAGATGAGGCTGGCAAACGGCCACGATCGGATGGTGCTTGTTACGTGCCCACAGCACGGAGGCCAGTCGATGCGGTACTGGCTACGGCCACGTTCGGATGGTTTTCTTATATGCCACGTGCCACCGGCACTGGTACCACAAAGATACAAATTCCATTGATGTTCATCTATTTTGATTTGTTTTGATTTGATTTGATTTGATTTTCACTTGCCTCAACAGGTCTTCACAAGTGTCACAAGAAGGAAGGTATGCACAGGTGGACTGACTACGTCCCAGGTAGGGGCCATGGGTTATGGCCTGACTAGTCTTGCCGGGTCTTCGGATGGTGTTTTTATGTGCCACCGACACAGGTGCTAGATGAGGCTGGCGAACGGCCACGATCGGATGGTGTTTGTCATGTGCCCACCGCACTGACTACGGCACTGATGGATTTCTTGTGTGTCACAGGCACTGGTACCACAAGATACAAATTCCATTGATGTTCATCTATTTTGTCTATTTTGATTTGATTTGATTTGATTTTCACTTGCCTCAACCGGTCTTCACAGGTGTCACAAGAAGGAAGGAAGGTATGCACAGGTGGACTGACTAGTCTTGCCGGGTCTTCGGAAGGTGTTTTTATGTGCCACCGACAGGTGCCAGATGAGGCTGGCGAACGGCCATGATCGGATGGTGTTTGTTACGTGCCCACAGCACGGAGGCCGGTCGATGCGGAACTGGCTACGGCCACGTTCGGATGGTTCTCATGTGTGCCACCGGCACTGGTACCACAAAGTGTGTGCCACCGGCACTGGTACCACAAAGATACAGATTCCATTGATGTTCATCTATTTTGATTTGTTTTGATTTGATTTTCACTTGCCTCAACAGGTCTTCACAAGTGTCACAAGAAGGAAGGTATGCACAGGTGGACTGACTACGTCCCAGGTAGGGGCCATGGGTTATGGCCTGACTAGTCTTGCCGGGTCTTCGGATGGTGTTTTTATGTGCCACCGACACAGGTGCTAGATGAGGCTGGCGAACGGCCACGATCGGATGGTGTTTGTCATGTGCCCACAGAACGGAGGCCAGTCGATGCGGTACTGGCTACGGCCACTTTCGGATGGTTTTCTCTTGTGTGCCACCGGCACTGGTACCACAAGGATACAAATTCCATTGATGTTCATCTATTTTGATTTGTTTTGATTTGATTTTGATTTTGATTTTGATTTTCACTTGCCTCAACAGGCCTTTGATTTTCACTTGCCTCAACAGGCCTTCACAAGTATCACAAGGAGGAAGGTATGCACAGGTGCTAGATGAGGCTGGCGAACGGCCACGACCGGATGGTGTTTGTTATGTGCCCACAGCACGATGGCCAGTGATGCGGTACTGACTACGGCCACGTTCGGATGGATTCTTGTGTGCCACCGGCACTGGTACCACAAGCGGTACTGACTACGGCCACGTTCGGATGGATTCTTGTGTGCCACCGGCAAGGATACAAATTCCATTGATGTTCATCTATTTTGATTTGTTTTGATTTTATTTGATTTTCACTTGCCTCAGCAGGTCTTCACAAGTCGGAAGGTATGTACAGGTGGACTGACTACGTCCCAGGTAGGGCCCATGGGTTATGACCTGACTAGTCTTGCCGGGTCTTCGGATGGTGTTTTTATGTGCCACCATGTTCCCACAGCACGGAGGCCAGTCGATGCGGTACTGGCTACGGCCACGTTCGGATGGTTTTCTTGTGTGCCACAGGCACTGGTACCACAAAGATACAAATTCCATTGATGTTCATCTATTTTGATTGATTTTCACTTGCCTCAGCAGGTCTTCACAAGTGTCACAAGAAGGAAGGTATGCACAGGTGGATCGACTACGTCCCAGGTAGGGGCCATGGGATATGGCCTGACTAGTCCTGCCGGGTCCTCTCATGCACAGCACACTTCCATAGGACTCGGTCTTCAGTCATTTCCTTAGTGAGACCTAAAGTTCGAAGGTCGTGCTTCACCACCTCGTCCCAGGTTTTCCTGGGTCTACCTCTTCCACAGGTTCCCTCAACTGCTAGGTTGTAGCACTTTTGCACACAACTATCTTCAGCCATTCTCGTCACATGACCATACCAGCGCAGCCGTCTCTCTTGCACACCACAACTGACACTTCTTAGGTTCAACTTTTCTCTCAAAGTACTTACACTCTGACGATTATGAACACTGACATTACACATCCATCGGAGCATACTGGCTTCATTTCTTGCAAGCTTACGCATATCCTCAGCTGTCACGGCCCATGTTTCACTACCATGTAGCATGGCTGTACGTACACACGCATCATATAGTCTGCCTTTTACTCTTAGCGAGAGACCTTTTGTCACCAGCAGGGGTAAGAGCTCTCTAAACTTTGCCCAGGCTATTCTTACTCTAGCAGTTACACTTTCAGCACACCCACCCCCGCTACTGACTTGGTCTCCTAGGTAGCGGAAGCTATCAACTACTTCTAGTTTGTCTCCCTGGAACGTGGTAGAGGTTGGACTCTGCACATTTCCAGTGTTTATTTCTCCTGAGCATCTGCCACAGACAAAAACTATTTTCTTAGTTAGCCTTCCTTTGACATTGCTGCACCTCTTATGTGTCCATAGCTTACACTTGGTGCACCTTATAGAGTTTCTACCTACACCTTTTTTACAGATCGAGCAGGGCCATCTACCTGAAGTCGTTTGTGGTTGGTCCACCTTCCTACTTATTAGGACTTTGGTTTTGGCTAGGTTGATTCTAAGGCCCTTCGATTCTAATCCTTGTTTCCACACCTGAAACTTCTCCTCCAGTTCTGATAGTGACTCAGCAATTAGAGCAAGGTCATCAGCATATAGGAGCTCCCAGGGGCATCCTGTCTTAAATTCTTCCGTTATTGCCTGGAGGACTATGATAAATAGGAGGGGGCTGAGGACTGAACCTTGGTGGACCCCAACCTCTACCCGGAATTCTTCACTGTACTCGTTGCCAACCCTCACCTTACTAGCTGCGTCTCTGTACATGGCTCGCACAGCTCTCACTAACCATTCATCTATCCCTAGTTTCCTCATTGACCACCAGATAAGGGATCGGGGGACCCTGTCAAAGGCTTTCTCTAAGTCAACAAAAGCCAGGTACAAGGGCTTACCTTTGGCTAGGTATTTCTCCTGCAGCTGTCTTACCAGGAATATAGCATCAGTAGTACTTTTCCCTGGCACGAACCCAAACTGCATATCATCTAAGCTAACTCTCTCTCTAATTAACTGGGCTATAACCCTCTCCGTAACCTTCATTACCTGATCCAACAGCTTGATGCCCCTGTAGTTATTTGTATCTAGGGCATCGCCTTTACCTTTGTAGCAGTTGACTATTATGCTGCTACACCAGTCATTGGGTATGACTCCTTCGTGTATCACCTGGTTAACTATACGGGTGACTATGCTATAGCCGACACTACCAGATATTTTGAGCATCTCTGCAGTAATTCCTGATGGGCCTGGGGCTTTCCCTGTCTTCATGCTTCTAATTGCCTTAGCTACCACGGAACTATCAACTCGGATAGCTGGTCCCTCTGTTGGGTCAACATTCGGCAGACTCTCTTTATCCCATTCATTTTCCTCATTCAGCAACCTTTCATAGTGGCGTCTCCAAGCTTCTCTCTTTGCATCCTCATTTAACGCAAGTGAACCATCCTCCATGCGAACACATTTCTCTCCTACCACATCTCGATTCTCTCTCACACACTGTCTTGCAACACGAAATACCTCAAGTCTTTCATCCTCACGGCGCAGGACATTGGCAAATTTTCTTTTATCTGCTTCCCCTCTGGCTAGATAGACCTGTCTCCTAGCTTCCCTTCTGGCAGTCTGATACACTTCCCTGCTACCACCGTTCTTCCAGGCCTTCCAAGCCTGTTTCTTTTGTCTAATAGCCCTATCAACAATATTGTTCCACCACCATGTTATTTTGGGTCTTAAGGGGACTTTGCACCAGCCACAGATCTGGTCAGCGGCTTTCAGCAGGTTGTCCCTCAGAAACGTCCAGTTGTCTTCTACCCCATGTGTAGCTATACCCCCTTCCACTTCGTCAAAGGCTTCAAGTAACATATCTCTAAATATATATATATAGTTCCCCCCCTACCACATACCAGCATGGAAGGCGGACGTTAAACAATGATAATGATATATATATATGACAGTCTTCTCTCAGTTTCCATCTACCAAATCCAGTCATAAAACTATAGTGGCAGACATTTGTCCAAGGTGCCACACAGTGGACCTGAACCCAGAACCATGTGGTTGGAAAGCAAACATTTTACCACACAGCAATGCCTGTGCCTAATTCCAATTAATCTGTTCAAATGAATTAATCCCTGAATTTGTTATATTAAAACCGACTTGATTATCTGTCTGTCTATCTGCCTGTCTGTCTGTCTGCCTGCCTGTCTGTCAGTCTTCTTGTTTGTCTGTCTTACTATATAAATTATTTCTCATTAGCTTTGTGATGTTCCTGGCATTGAATATCATCATCATCATCATCATCATCATCGTTTAGCGTCCGTTTAAACGATGATGATGATGATGATGATATTCAATGCCAGGAACATCACAAAGCTAATGAGAAATAATTTATATATAAACACTAACTTATTTCTCTGTCTGTCTGTCTCATTACATAAATTTTTTCTTGATTCTAGATAGCTTTTCTATGATCCCTACATTCAATAAATGTATTGACACTATCTTAACTACTGGGAATAAGTAAGCATGCCACAAGGCAGCTGATAGGTTTGACATTTCCGATTCAGTTCATAATCTGTTTGTACTTTCTATTGTTTACCAACACAGAGCATTATTTTCCCTTGGATTCTCCTGTTTCACTTTCAGTTGGACAATAAACAGAATGAGAGTCACCAAGCTATAAATGTTATTCATTCAGTATACTTTATATGTAAATAACCAAATTCACAAAACACTAAATTATTCCATTCAAGCTGTTGTGGAGAAGCAACAACAAAAGAGATGTAGGAAAAATGAAATTCGTGAACTGAAGTACCATCTTTCATGGTGAACCAGCATAGTCAGAAGTAACAATGGTTCAAAATATTTAAAGAACTGAAGAACTTCCAATTTAATTGATTTCAAAGATTAAGCACAATTGATTTGTTTGATAGATCTGTATGAGGCTGTTTGGTACAATAGTAGAACATCTGTCATGTCTGCAGGAGATATAGGTTCAAGTCTCATGAGGCATTGTTTGACGTTTTCTCAGGACAGTACTCCAGCATAACCATGGTCCAATGACTGAAAGAAGTAAAAGATAAAAGATACACACACACACACACACACACACACACACACACACACACACACAGAGCAGACTTTTATGTTGACATGAGTTGGATTAGTCATCATGGTGCAAACCATTTCTTAGTGGGAGTCACTGGTATTCATACATGTCCATTAGCTTGGTTTCCATGGTTGGATGTCCTTCCTATCACTAGCTACTTTCACAGAGTGTAGTAGATGCATTTTCTTGTGGCACCAATGCAAGAAAGATTGATAAGCCCTTGATTGGGCATGGCTACAGGTACCTCACAATCCAACTACTTCTCTGCTGGGCAATGCCAGCAGAAAAGCTAGAATGATTGGGTGTAAGGGAAAAGAGCAAGATAAGAAGAGGCAGATTTATTGTGATGTAGATGAGAGTGAAATGATGATCAAAAGCAGAGGTGAACAGAGAAAAAAGTAGGTGATGGGTGAAAGTAGAGGTGGCCAGAGAGGAGAGAAAGAAAGGGTGGCAGTACAGAAAGGGTAAAGTTAGAGAGAGAGAGTATGTGTGTTAAGTAATTATTTATATTGCCTGCAAATTTGAAAACTTTCAATTATTTTATTATTTTCTTTTCCACTAGGTCCAGTTGGAACAAGGTAAAGTATTTCTTTTTTGTTGTATGGAGAATCTGTAGGTGCAGGAGTGGCTGTGTGGTAAGTAGCTTGCTTAGCAACCAGATGGTTCCGGGTTCAGTCCCACTGCATGGTACCTTGGGCAAGTGTCTTCTACTATAGCCTCAGGCCGGCCAAAGCCTTGTGAGTGGATTTGGTAGACAGAAACTGAAAGAAGCTCATCGTATGTGTGTGTGTGTGTGTGTGTCTGTGTTTGTCCCCCATCACATGACAACCAATGGTGGTGTGTTTACGTCCCCGTAACTTAGCAGTTTGGCAAAAGAGACCGATAGAATAAGTACTGGGCTTCCAAAGAATAAGTCCTGGGGTTGATTTGCTCGACTAAAGGCGGTGCTCCAGCATGGCCACGGTCAAATGACTGAAACAAGTAAAAGAGTAAATGGTACCCCCACGATTGGCTAAGTGAACTATACTGGTTAGTATAAATGAGCATGCACAGAACAGTCTGAGAAGAGTGTCATTTGCACAGTCATAGTGTACGGGTCGTTGGAATTATTGAATAGAGATATCATGGAGTGCTTGTTGAAGATACACATTTGGAGAGTAATAAGAGAACATTAGGAACATTTGATATTATAACAGTTCAGATATAACAGTGATGACGAGAAGTTGTACATCATATCACTTTTCTTATATGTACCATAATTTTATTTCAGAAGTATGATTCTACAGTTGTTACTTATACTAGTAGTAAAAGTGATTGCACTGGTTTGGCACAATCAGTAGAGCACTCAGCAAGATGCATTGTGATATTTTAATTACACATCTTTAAATTCAGGGCCCAAATATTGCCTGGGTCAGTTAACCTTTCAATCCTCTGAAGCTGATAAAATAGATTCCATTTAAGTACTGATATTGATTATAATCGATTATTCCCTGCCTTTAAACATGAGGCTTTGTGCTTGTATTAGAAATCTGTGTGTGTGTGTATTTACTTTCTGCACTTGCATAAAAAATTGCAGAGCTATGGACAGTGATGTCTGTTGTCATTTTCCTGTCAATAAATCAGCTGGTATCTCTGTACTTTCAAAGATAAGTGGAATGAAAATATGAGGAAGAGCAAGGACCGATCAGGTAAAGGACCTGGGTATCTTGGTGGATTCCTCCTTTTCGCCTTCGGCCCAGTGCGTCCATGCTGCCAACAAAGCACGCGGAATTCTGTTCTTGATTCGACAGTCATTCGGAATGCTCACAGCAGCCATATTCCTACCACTCTATGTCACGCTGGTGAGACCCATATTGGAGTACGGGATTCAAGCCTCTTCTCCTTATCTCCTCAAAGACATACAGCATCTCGAAAGAGTCCAGAAGCTGGCTACCCGCATGGTTCTTGGTCTCAAGAATTTGTCTTTTGAAGAAAGGCTGAAGATGCTCGACCTTTATTCTCTAGAAAAACGCCACCGCTGTGGAGATCTCATTCTTGCTCACAACATCATAAGCGGAAAGTGTAACCTCTCGAAAGAGCTGTTCTTCACTCCTGCTCTAGAGCATCGGCTGCTGGGTCATTCCGAAAAGCTCTACCTGTGACGATTTCATCTCAACCGAAGGAGAGGGGCTTTCTCTGTCCGGGTTGCGGATCCGTGGAATAAGCTGCCAGACGAGATGGTGTAGATGCCGACGACTGCTCGGTTCAAAGTCTCCCTTGACCTCAAGTGGCCTGAACTCTTTACATGAACACCACCCTGTACATAACTCCATGTCCCCCTACATGGCCTTGCTTTTTGCTTTTTGAGTCAAAAAATTAACTAAACTTAATAACTAACTATAAAAACAATCTCTCAAGAACGTGCATTTGTGTAACCCATGCCAGCACAGAAAAATAAGCATAAAGATGAATGAATCTCACCAACATCATCATCATTAGCATCATCATCATTTCACATTTACTTTCCTTGCTGTTATGTGTTGGACAATTTGACAGGATCTGATCGGCTGAAAGACCACATCTTGCTCCAAAGTTTCAGTTTTGACAGGATTTCCATAGTTGGATGCTTTCCCTAACACCAACCATTTTACAGAGTGTACTGGTTGCTTGTTTTCATGGCACCATCACATTAGAGGTTGCCTTGCTCTTGGCAATACTAAAGAACTGTCTCTCAAGCCCTGTGCTGTCACTGCTTGATTTAATTTACCAACCATTTACAGAAAGTTCTGGGTGGGCTTTTTTTTTAGCTGCTCCTGCACTAGGGAATTACTTTGTGTCTCACAAAGTGAAAGAGAGCACCTGTGACTGAAAGAGCAGAAGTTATAGTATGATGGGAGAAATAGATTTGTTGTTGTAAGAGAATAGAAATGGATAGAAGAAATAGCATTGGTGGGGAATAATGGAGAAGACAGGGGGAAAAGAGGGTAGTGTGAAGGAAAGTGGTGGGTGAAGTGGTAAGAGTGATGGAATGGGTTGAGTTGTGAGTGCTCAGTGATGGAGTGGGTCAAATAGGAGGGACCCAGAGCTCTTCTATATAACATATAGTTCAGTAGTTCCCAAAGTGGGCAGTACTGCCTCTGTGGGAGCAGTGGAAAGATCCAGAGACACTGAAGAAAAGTGGGGGCAATAACGGGGTGACCAAAAGGGAGCGATTGATGTAAGAACAAATATTAGGTTGTCCCAAATGTTCGTAAACACTTGTGAAAATTGAATTTTTACTCGCCAAGTACTAACAAAAACAACAAAAATTATTCCTCAAAATAAAGACCATTATTTTCCAAGACTTTCTATGAACTTTTGGGACAACCTTATAAAATAATGGGTTAATTGGGTTAAGTTTTATTTGTGAAATACAGACGTTTTGAATTTGATGCAGTAAGTAGTCTATATTTGTAATGGTATGTGGAGTGGAGGCTCTAAAAATGTGGCCTGGGAGTCAAGTGGGCGGCAGCCTGAAAATGTTTGGGATCCACTGATATAGTTCATCATCATTTTATATCTGCTTCCCAAAGTAAACATCCTGTGTTTTTAGCACAACAGTCTCCATATTATAAATATTTATATACTAGTATTCGATGACTGGCATCTGTGCTAGTGGTGCACTAAGAGCACCATCCGAGCATGATCATCGCCAGAGCAGCTAACTGGCTTCCGTGCTGGTGGCACGTAAAAATCACCATTCAAGCGTGATCATAACCAGAGTCACCTTACTGGCACTTGTGTCGATGGCACATGAAAAAACATTCAAGCAAGGTCATTGCCAGTGCTGCTGGACTGGCTCCTGTGCAGGTGGCATGTAAAAAAAACACCATTTGAGAGTGGCCATTGCCAGTACCGCCTGACTGGCTCTCGTGCTGGTGGCACGTAAAAGCACCCACTACACTCTCGAAGTGGTTGACATTAGGAAAGGCATCCAGTTGTAGAAACTCTGCCAGATCAGATTGGAGCCTGGTGCAGCCATCTGGTTCGCCAGTCCTCAGTCCAATTGTCCAACCCATGCTAGCATGGAAAGCGGATGTTAAATGATGATGATGATGACTAGTGTGTATTTTAACTTTAATTCCTGCTGGATTAGTTCTTGCACAAATCAACAACTGCTTTGGTGACCAATTTCTATATTGGAACAAGCTTTTTTTTAAGCTTAACTTACAATGTATGGGGTATTCATCACTGAGAGGATCCAATCAGGTCAAAACATAGTCCACTGGCTTTCTGAGTAAAGCTCTGTGTTTTCAACACTTAATTCTCCTTCAGAGGTCTCTAAGCCAAAATATTACAGCTAGTGCCATTTGCCATTTCACATTTGTATACACATTATGTGTATATACTTCAATATTTTAATCAAAGGCTCAGTCAAGTGTATATATTAATTTAAAACGTTGCTTTTCTTAGTTGTCTTTATTCATCTCTGTATTGTTAAAATTGTTATTATTAAAAATCATTAATGAATTAAAGAATGAATTGTTATGGAACAAACTATAATTACTGTTGATTATTCTGAATTTGAAGGCAACGAACTAACAGAATCATTAGCACTCCAGACAAAATGCTTAGCAGCATTTCATCAGAGTTCAAATGCTACCAAGGTCGGCATTTCCTTTCATCCTTTCTGGGTCAATAAAAGAAGGATCATTTGAACTCTGGGGTCAATGTAATCAACTTACCCACACCCTTAAAATTGCTAGCCTTCTGCCAATATTTGACACCATTAATTCTGAACTTGAAAGAGTTAAATCTATACGATGCTATCATTGTGGTATATTCTGATTCTTACTCTGAAATTCAGCGAAAGAGAACTATGATACCAACCTTAGAGTTTTGTCAGAATTGACTCAACAACTCAATCAGTGTGAAACGCAAAAGAAGTTACAAGAATGCACCAAACTGGAGAAAGGCAAGTCATAACATTCTTGCATTTTTCATTTATTTATTTATTTATTTGTATTTTGTTCTGATGACTGGTGTCATTGGTAACTGTTAAACTTTTCTTTAATAAAACCTCAAATACTGAAATTAACACACTTTTAGTCACCCTCTATAAATGCAGGAAGAAAGGCATGATCTATTCCTTGTATTATAATCCTTTCTGCTATAGGCACAAGGCCTGAAATTTTGTGGGAGGGAGGTGACTGATAACAGCAACCCCTGTGCTCAACTGGTTCTTATTTTGTCAACCCCAAAAGCATGAATTTGAACCCAGAACATGAAGATAGACAAAATGCCACTAAGAATTCTGTCCAGCATGTTAGTGATTTTGCCAACTCACTGCCTTATATTCCTTGTAATATAATGAGAGGGAGATGTAAAAATTGTTTTGAGTTTACTGGCTTATGAAACCAGAGTTTATCGGGATCTCTAAGATATTTAGTTTGAATGTATGAAACTTCCCTACTAAGCAAGACATCAGTCCATCACAAGTTAATCCATAGGTTAATTGGTACTTATTTTCAGTTGAGTGTATTTGAGCAATGAGAATTGAAATGCTTTACTAAAAAAAGACTGTGCACTGCCCAGTCCGAGGATTGGACTGACAACCTGATAATCATGAGCCCAACATCCTAGCCACAAGGCAAGGCTACAGGCCTTCAAAAGGGGGAAGGGCAATTCATAGCCACAATATTTTTCAGGCTGTGGGCTTAGATTGTGAGGGGACAAGACAATTATATTAGATATTTGTTAAGTTGTCCATGATGGGTCAAATAGGAAGCACATTTGCTACAAAAGAGAGTAGTAAGCATAGAATAGGGATAGCTTTGACAGGTTGAAGTACCAGAAGAATCAGGGAAGTAGGTGTTGTGTGACAGGAGAATGTGAAGTGAAACTTTAAAATCTTGTCTTGTAGTATTTTTCAATCTGATATTTTCTTATTTCTTTTCTTTTTTACCCATCAGACATTTCAGAACTTTTGAAAATGTGCCAAAATGTACAAATGGCAACGATATTTCAAACCAAATTTGTTGCAGATGAAAAAGAGTAATTATTTGTTTTGTTTTTATTTGTTTTTCTAATTTCTGCTACTGCTGCTGCTGTAGTTGTTGTTGTTGCTGCTGTTGCTGTTGTTATCATTGTGCTAGTGCAGTTGTTTCTCCTCCTCCTTTGTCTTCTTCTTCTTCCAATCAGGACTCACACCATTAGCCACAAAGAATAATCCCTAATTCGAGCCTACTCTAAGCTACTAAGAATGCGTGTGGCAACTTGAAGATCCACCCACCACACGTGATAGACTGGCAGTTGCTCGGGTGCGAAAGCTACGTTGTTATCCTCATTCTGTAAACAGTGGCTTTTAACGGGTGGAGAGCTGAAGCATCTTGGGGTACAGAGGATTCGCAATCTGGACTAGGGGCTGAAAGTTTACCACACCATAGTGGGTTACACCATGGTTCCTCTGCTTTGTGGCAGAAGTAGGAAGAAAGAGTGAGAGAAAGTTGTGGTGAAAGACGACAGCAGGGTTCACCCCCTCCCCCCACCGGAGCCTCGTGGAGCTTAGGTGTTTTTGCTCAATAAACACTCACAATCCCCAGTCTGGGAATCGAAACCATGTTCTGATGACCACGAGTCCACTGCCCTAACCACTAGGGCCATTGCGCCTCCACTAGTGCTGTTGCTGCTAGTGTTGCTTCCATTACTGCTGTTATTGTTGCCATTGTTGCTGTTGCTACTGCTACTACCTATACAGACCTATACTGCAGACCCTAAAGTGTTGCCTCCATAAAAAGCATCACCTGAAGTAGACCTCACCCTCCTAGCTATGTATCTGGGTAGCTTTGTGGGTTATCTCTTTCTACAAGCCATAAAGCAGCTTCAGGATGATTGCTTAACTTGCAAGAAATAACAGTCAAATTTCTTGCTTACCACTCTTTACCTAAATAAAAAAAAATGTGAGGAAAAACACACTGTATAATGTAGTTCAAGATACATATCTGAGAAAAAAAAGAAATTGGTATGCCTCTGATTAGAGTTGGCTATAATCAGGATTGACCTAATTCTAAACAACAATAAGAACAACAACATCAACATTCTAGTGTCATCTTGCTGGTAGCTAACCTCTTACTTCATAGCAATTATCATTTTTCTCTTTAAAATATTATATTAAATTTTGGAAATGTCATAACTCTGTTCTGATTTGAAGCATACATTTAACTCCTTTGTTACCAACTGTTGTTCAAGGTTACATCTAGTTTTATGAGCCAATTGTAGACTCTGTACATGGTTACTGGAATTCTAGAAATAGCAAATCAAATCTTCAAATTGTATCCAGCCATCTTAAGAAAAGTCACACTGAATTAGATAGTCCTGTCTTCTGTGTGGTTTCATTTTATTTAACACACATACACACGCAATAACTGAAGGAAGGGAGTATGGGAGTTTCAGGGCATCCTCTTTTCCAAAGTGGATTAGCTCAAATTTATCCTCGTTCAGCAGCATATTGTTTTTTTCTGCCCATTGGATAACAGCCAGTAGATCTGACTGAAGGCATGTCCGGTCACTCGCCTCATTTATGACCTTCTGTAGCTTGGAGTTATCTGCAAAGATTTTTATGTTGCTGTGCTTGATGATGTCATTAATGTCATTAATGTAAATGATGAAAAGAAGTGGGCCCAGCACAGTGCCTTGCGGAACGCCACTACTGACTTTGGCTGGCTTGATTTTACCCCTTCAACTACAACATGTTGAGATCTGTCTGTCAGGAAACACTTGATCCATTTCAGTAACTTTCCAGAGACACCAATGTTGGATAGTTTTTTCAATAGGATCTTGTGATCGACCCTGTCGAAGGCCTTACTGAAATCAAGGTAGATGACATCGGTGTTGGAGCCCTCTCCCAAAGCTCTCAAAATGTCCTCAAAGTGATGCAGGAGCTGCGTTAGGCAGTCCCTTCCATTACGGAACCCATGTTGGTTGGAGATCAGCCGTCTGTTGTTTTCCAGAAATTGGGTTATTCGAGATCTCACCACCCTCTCAAATACCTTGATGATATGAGAGGTGAGTGAGATCGGACGGTAATTCACTGCAAGGGACTTGTTTCCCTTTTTGAAAACTGGGACAACAGACTGGGACAGAAGGTTTTTTGGAATATAGCCAGCATCCAGTGAGTTTCTCCACAGATTAGCAAGGGGAGATGCAAGTTGGTGTCGACACACCTTCAGGACACAAGCAGGGAACCTATCGGGGCCTACTGCTGAATTGTGTTTTATTTCGTTTATCGCCGCTAAGACATCAGGGGCACTAAACGTTATGTCCGATATAGTGTGTTGGGGGTTGACATCACTGATACAGCCCAGATCGGCCATATCAGGATTGCTGAAAACAGAGCAGTATTGTTTCTGCAGTATCTCGGCCATGGATTTGGCATTATCTTGGAGAGTGCCAGTTTTGTCAATTAGAGGGCCTACAGTGGAGACAGTGACCCTGCGTTTCCTCGCAAATGAAAAGAACACTTTGGGGTTGAGTTTGATTTTTTCAATGGCCCACTTCTCCTCAGCTGATCTTTGGTTATTGATGAGGGTCTTCATGCATTGTTGGAGGTTATATTTTTTGGATTCAAGCAGTGCGATAGCCGTCGAATGTGTGTGTTGCTGTTGGCAGTACTTTAGTTTGTTAATTTTTTGTTTGTTCTTTTTATTTTTCTGATAATGGTTTTTCTGTTTTGGGGGATTCTGCACTTTTTGTTCACAGGTCTTGGTGGGGATTGTTTTGCACATATGTCTGTGACGGTGTCTACAAAGATCTGCCAAGATGTTTTATGGTTGGTGGAGATGTGTGTATGTGTAAAGGACCAGTCAACATGTGATAGCTCGTTCCTGATTGCATCCCAGTTGGCATTATGGAGATCCATGTTGTCAAATGAGTGGGCTGGAGGAAGGTCACTAGGATTAGCTTTCGGCTGGTGGAATTTCATGTTACAGAGAACCATGTCATGGTCTGAAAGAAGGGTTTTTTCCACTGTAACGTTATGTATAGTGTTAGTGTGGTTACTAAACACTAGGTCCAAAATGTTCTGATGTCTTGTTGGTGCAAGGACAAGTTGGGACAAGAAAAACTCATTCGTAAAGTCGAAAAGTGACTCTGCTGCTTCTTTGTCAGCGGTTGAGGCGGGAGTGCTTGGTTTCAAACAGTTTGTAGTCCAGTCAACACAGGGTAGATTGAAGTCTCCCATCATGAGTATGTTGCTAGAATGGCACTGTTGAATAAAGCACTTAATGCTGTTGAGGCATTCTTTAAAGCACAGTATGGGTGTTTGGGGCGGCCTATAGAGCCCAATTACTGTCAGGTCATTGGCTTTGTTGTGCACGGTGACTGATTCACAGTAGCCGTTGGAGAATATACTATTTCCATCTGCCGTAAATGAATCATGCAGGAAAATGGCAGTTCCACCCTTCCTCCTGCCGATACGATCCGCGCGGATGGTTGTGAAATTCTTCACTCTCACTTCGGCTTCCAAGTGGGAGTTGTCAAGGTGGGTCTCAGTGAGAATGAAGAAAGGGATGTGGTGTGAATGGTTACCAACCCAGTCTTCAATGAATTGGACCTTCCATTTTTGTGCATTGATGGAAGGGCTGACACCTTGTGCATTGAGTAGGAATGTGGAGGTTAGTGTAGTGGCTGGTTTTGACTGTTGCAGGGGGCTTGGATTTTTTGTGTGTGTTAGTGGCAGCAATGTGGGGAATTGGTGCACTGGGGTAATAGCATAGGATGGTGTTGAGTGATGGCTAGAATGTTTTTGTGTATCTCTTTTGCCATGTTCAACATGGCTAAAAAAGAATTTTCCTGCTTAGGGAGCAGTTTTTGGCTGGAGGTGTGGTTGCACTGTTGGATAGGGTTGTAGTTTCCACTTTTGTTGTTGTTGTGTCTTCCTGAAAAGACTGGACCAGCATTACTGCAGCATGGTGTGTTTCTATTTTTATTTTTATTCAGGTTTGTGTGTTGGCTTGAAGCCCTGTTTCTGTTTGTGCGTCGGGTCCCTGGAAGATGAGTGAAGGGACAGTCACTCAGCAGACATGTTCTCTCATGTTGGGAATACCGGCAGATTTTGGGACTCCGAGTTGTGTGTGTTTTGAATTTCGATTTACTATTTGGTGGTGTTGATGTTATTGTGGGATGCGTACTTTGGCCTTGGCCGGTAGTGCGTCTAGTGCCGGGTAGATGCGTGAAGATGCAGTCACTATTTGTGCAGAGTCTCTGGCGCAGTGAATAGCAGCATATTTTGGGATTTCTTGTTTGTGCCGTGGGGGGCGCATTCTGCTTCCTATGTTTCTTTAAGTTTTTGTTACTGCAGTAGTATTGAGGTGGTGATGTGGGGGAAGAGGGCAGTGGTTTCTTATTTGGTTTTCTGTTGGTATTTTTGGTATTATATATATATACATATATATATATATACATATATATATATATACATATATACATATATATATATATACATATATATATATATGCGGACTGATGTTGCACATCCAACAGAGCATACTACCTTCATTTCTCTCCAGTCTATGCATGTCTTCTGCATTCAGAGCCCATATATATATATATATATATATATATATATGGGCTCTGAATGCAGAAGACATGCATAGACTGGAGAGAAATGAAGGTAGTATGCTCTGTTGGATGTGCAACATCAGTGCGCATATATGACAAACTGTAAATGTATTGAGAGAAAAGTTGGGCATGAGAGGAATCAAATGTAGCATGCAAGAGAGAAGACTATGTTGGTTTGTATATGTGATGCATATGAACGAGGACAGCTGCATAAAGAAGTACCAACCACTGAAAGTGGATGGTACCCACAGAAGAGGGGGACCTAGAAAGATGTGGGATGAAGTGGTAATGGAAAGCCTACTATTATAACTATAATATATCTAATCTTAATGATAGTATGAATGATAAT
The DNA here is from genome assembly GCF_006345805.1 of Octopus sinensis. Classification (NCBI taxonomy): domain Eukaryota; kingdom Metazoa; phylum Mollusca; class Cephalopoda; order Octopoda; family Octopodidae; genus Octopus; species Octopus sinensis. The sequence goes on along the minus strand of NC_042999.1, from coordinate 170,042,979 downwards.
TTTACTTCTAATTTTAAATCCAAAAATGAACCCCCATTTAATAGAGAATTACAAATACTAGAAGATAATATTTGGAAGGTGGTGAAAAACATTAAATTTCATAAATACCCAAACAGAAATAATGAATATTTAAGAAATTTAGCAATTAGAATTAAAGAAATGAGAAATATGGATGGTACAATCAGATAAAACTAGGAATCTCTATAAATTGGATGTTAAATTATATCATAACCTTTTAGAGAAAGAAATAATTAAAAAATATAAAATTGTTCCAGATAGTAAACTTTATAATATTAATAAGGCCTCTAAATTAGTAATGATAAACTATGAATTGGATAATGAAACTGAACCTTATGTACCTATGCACCCTAGAATTACTCTGAAAGACCATAAAGATAATTTTTATTCAGACCCTAAAGTTAGATTAATTTGTCCATGTAAATCTGACCTTGGTAAATTGAGTAAACTTATTTTAGATAAATATATTAATAAATTAAATAAACTTAATTACTTAAAATTATGGTTTAGTATTGATAATACTTTGAATTGGTTTAATAATATTAAAGATAAAAATCGATATAAATTTATTCAAATAGATATAGATAATTCTTCTATTAATGAAATTTTGTTTAATAAGGCCATTATTTTTGCAATGAATAAAGTGAGAATGACATTTGAAGAAGTTAATGTAATTAAAATGGCTAGGAAATCGTTTATTAAATATAAAAATAAATTATGGGCTAGGAAAGATACTAGGGACTTTTTTGATATACCTATGGGAGCACCTGATTCTGCACAAGCTACGGATTTAGTAGGTATTTATCTTTTATCTGAACTCCAATTAGAAAATTTAAAAATAGAGGGTGGTTTATATAGGGATGACCTTCTACTAATTACTAAGAATTGCACTAAAGGAACCTAGAAGTATATAAGAAAAAACTTTATAGTTTCTTTAAAAGATATGGTTTAAGTATTACTATATATAATGAGAATTTTAATGTTAATTATTTAGATGTTAATTTTAATCTAATTACAGGTAAAACACAACCATATCATAAACTTAATGAGAACCTTAGATATATAAATGTTAATAGTAATCACCCACCATCAATTAAAAAATTGTTGATTAATAATATAAGTAAACGTATATCATTACTTTCTTATGATTTAGAGATTTTTAATAAACATGCTCCTTAGTACAATGAGGCCCTTAGAGAGGCAGGTTATAATAGTAATATTAAATTTTTTATTAAAAATAAAGATATAACTAAAAATATTAGAGATAAAAATATTAATAATAATTATAATAATTTTGTTAGTAATAGTGGTAATAATATTATAAAAATAAAAATAATATAAATAAAAATAAGAATAAAAATAAAAATAAAATTAATAACTTTAATTATTCTTTAAATGTTAATTATAAATTTAAATCTAATAATAATAATAATAATAATAATATGATAAAGAAATATAATAATAATAATGGTAACAATAATAATGACAGTTTTAATAATAAGAAGACGGAAAATAAGAATAAAATTTGGTCAAACACTAAACTGCCATTGGGGCTCCACTCCGGATTTCTTTGAAGGTTGTCTCCTTTCCGTAACCCTGGATAGGGGCCCATACCAGGTACTGTCAGCCAGAGCCAGCTGAGCCCAGAACTCGTGTCAGGCAGGGTCATCACTCCCTGAAGTAGTGAAGAAGTTCGCTACCCACTACCTTTATATATATATATATATATATATATATATATATATATATATATATATATATATATATACATACATACATATATATATATTGTTGTATTTCGGAATGGTCATTTTGCCAGTTTAGCCAATAAAAACACACGCACTATATATTTGGTGTTACTTTGCTTCAGTGTTATTTATTTTTTACATTAATCTTAATCTTATTTCGGCCAGAGTTCTTTCGTCACACTCCTGTGACCTCATCAGTGGTCCTTTGCTTTCTTCTTTCTTATTTGTGTGTCTCTCCTTACTAACCGTCAGCCATTTTGTATTTCTATTGTATGTGTCTTCATTTGTGCACGTGTATATCTCTATGTGCATCTATGTTTAGTTAGTGTGTGTGTAGGGGGGATGCCTATAATTTTTGTATCTTCTGTTTATATCCATTTGTGTAATTTGTTTTTTGTTTATTCTTATTTTGTTCATGTGTTTACACCCACTTATTATTATCATTATTATTATTATGCATGCTTGTATGTATGTATAACAACAATACTAGTAATAATAATAATAATAATAAAAAAAAATTTTAATTAAAAAAATGTATACAGTTATTTACTTCCATTTGTTTATTTATCTGTGTATTTTATTTTATTATGTTTTCAGTTTTGTTTATATTGTAGCCAGTTTATGGGGATCGTCTTCTGTCATATGTTGTGGTGTGTGCCAGTGTTCCATTCCAGTTTCCTATTCAGGCTAGGTTTATCTTCTATTATGTGTGTAGCTTCCGTAATTTGTCTGATTGTTGCATCTGTTCTATATGCGGACAAGATTTTAACTTCTATGTTGTTGATTGAGCCCCCATGTTCTTGCTCGGCGTGTTGGTACAGAATCGATGAGCCCCTTCCTTCCTTAAGTTCTCTCCAATGTTCATTTACCCAGAGAAAAAAGGCAAGGTGGAGGTGTTGCTGTATATGTTAAATCTGATCTCAAACCGTCCAGCGGTATTCTACCCACTAATGCTCAACCTACAACAAAATTTGATGCCTGGTTTTGCCTGCCCATGTTAGCTGTCTACAGGCCGCCTCTTGCCGACTCCCAGGACGATGCTCTTTTACTCGAAGCGATAAGATTCATTTCAGCTTCTCAGGACTGTTTGATATTAGGAGACTTCAATGCTCCCACGATCGACTGGCCCTCATCAATTTGTACATCATATTCCCGGGTCGGCCAGGCCCTTCTTGACGTGGCTGAAGATTGTTTTCTATCGCAACATGTTGAATATCCGACAAGGCATCGGTCTGGGCTGCAGCCATCTATGCTGGATCTGGTATTCTCCCGCTATCCAAGATCAGTGTCAAGCTTATCTGTGTGCGCCCCTCTTGCCAAGAGTGATCATGCAGTCCTGAAGTTCAACATGCACACAACTTTTTCTACGCCCACAACTATTTCGCTTCCGTGCTTCTGGACTGGCGATCCCTGATGACAATGTCGTCAGTTCATGAACTATGGTCGTCCGTCAAAGCATATGTAATCTGGTTGACTGACCAAGCAGTTTCCGTTGGGCTTCCCAAGAAGAAGAAACACAAGCCCTGGGTGACGAAGAAGGTTAAACGAGAACTTCGACTCAGAGATATTGCTTGGGCTGAATTCAAAAATCTAGATTCGACTGCAGCTTTTGAGGTGTACAAAACTCAACAAGACCGAGCCGTGAAAATTGAAAAGGAAGAACGCTTCAGATATGAATACAGAATCGCGGCAAACGCCAGTAGCAATCCAAAAACCTTCTTTGCCCATGTCCAACTGAATTCCCACTTGAACAACCAAATTGCAACGTTGGTAGACTCAGCAGGCGTATCGATTGAGGACCCTTATCAGCAGAGTCAGTTATTTGCCGAGGCTTTTTCAACAATTTTCAAACAAGATGATGGTCGTGAACCCCCTCCATTTGATAGATCAGTACTTCCAATGCCTAGATTGGTCATCACTCGGGACAAAGTCGAACGCGTTATTCAAGGCCTCGATGTCAACAAGGGTCACAGCCCTGATGGCATACATCCACAGGTTATCAAAGTGTTGGCTCCGGTCATCTGCGAACCTTTAACACTTCTATTCAATATGTCATTGGCGACATATTGTTATACCTGCAGACTGGAGAACAGCGATAATCTGCCCAATTGTCAAGAAAGGGAGCCGCGAAGACCCGCTTAACTACCGACCGGTTTCCCTTACATCAATAATCAGCAAGATGTTCGAAACCATCCTTAAGAAAAGTATGATGCTCCACCTCCAAAACACAGCCTCTATCTCTGATTCCCAACACGGCTTCGTGCCGAAGAGATCATGCTTGACCAACTTACTGGTAATGGAAGAATTGGTGACGCGCATCCTCGATGATAGTGATGCTGTTGACATCATTTTATTGGACTTTGCCAAAGCTTTTGACTCGGTAAACCACCGCCTTCAAGCATATAGTTTCAAGCATATAGTTTCCATCCGGATATTGTACGATGGGTTGGTGCCTTCCTCTCAGATCGCTCCTTCCAAGTCCAAGTTAATGGTTCACTGTCGTCTCCAGTGCGAGCAGTGGCGTGCCTCAAGGTTTGGTGCTTGGGCCCTTACTGTTTTTAGTCTTCATAAATGACTTGCCCGATGACCTCACGCAACACACCCTTCTATTTGCCAATGATGTCAAACTGGTCACTCCTCGCGGTGATATAGATGATCTTTGTTGATGCCTCCACCAAGTTTGGAGATGGTCTGAACATGTCAAAGTGCTGTCATCTGCCTGTTGGCTATTCTCCTGCAACTCAACTTGATTTCGACCCGGGTCGTCTGCTGCTGGAGAGGACTGACCAGGTAAAGGAGCTGGGTATCTTGGTGGATTCTTCCTTTTCACCTTCGGTCCAGTGCGTCCATGCTGCCAACAAAGCACGCAGAGTTCTGTTTTTGATTCGACGGTCATTTGGAATGCTCACAGCAGCCATATTCCTACCGCTCTATTTCACGCTGGTGAGACCCATATTGGAGTACAGGATTCAAACCTCTTCTCCTTATCTCCTCAAAGACATACATCATCTACCCGCATGGTTCTTGGTCTCAAGCATTTGTCTTATGAAGAAAGGCTGAAGACGCTCGACCTTTATTCTCTAGAAAAACGACGCCGCCGTGGTGATCTCATTCTTGCTAACAACATCATAAGCAGAAAGTGTAACCTCTCGAAAGAGCTGTTCTTCACTCCTGCTCCATCTGCGACGATTTCATCTCAATCAAAGGAGAGGGGCTTTCTCCGTCCGGGTTGCGGATCTGTGGAATAAGCTGCTGGATGAGATAGTGAAGATGCCGACGACCACTT
>NC_042999.1:170025427-170027927 GCF_006345805.1 Octopus sinensis | reverse complement strand
TATGACTGGGTGTTGAAACAGCTACTAAATGGCTCAAATGTGGATGTAATATATCTCGACTTTGCAAAAGCCTTTGATAAAGTCGACCATGGTATGATCTGTCACAAACTGCGTGGTCTCGGCATAGGCAGAAAACTTGGAGAGTGGCTGCACAACTTCCTAAAAGACAGAAAACAGGCAGTTGTGAGCAATGGAGCCACTTCCAAGGAAACGCAAATAACAAGCGGTGTCCCACAGGGCACTGTCTTGGGGCCACTGATGTTCATAGTGGCCCTTTCATACATGCCTTCAGTTGCTACGATGACCACCCTTGCTAGCTATGCAGATGCCACAAAAGTCTCCCACGCAATACAAAACACTGAAAATATTGCGCATCTGCAACATGAGCTGGACACAATACACAGGTGGGCTGAAGACAACAACATGCAGTTTAATGCAGGTAAGTTCCAGGCCCTGCGCTACTGGCACACAAAGGTAAATGACGTGAAGACTGGATACACTGGCCCAGGAAGAATTGCAATCCCTGAGTCAAAATCAGTGCGTGACCTGGGCATTGACATGAGCAATGATGCATCTTTCCAAATGCATATTGCTAATCTGGTGATAAAATGCAGACGGCTAGCTGGATGGGTTCTCCGAACTTTCAGAACAAGAGAGAAGGAGACACTGATGGTCCTATGGAAAACATTCGTCCTCAGCCGCTTGGACTACTGCTCCCAACTTTGGTCACCACACAATATAAAACTAACAGCAGAACTCGAAGCAATTCAGAGAAGCTACACAAAGAAAATCGTCTCAATGCAAAATATCAGCTACTGGGAAAGACTGAAGGTATTAAACCTCTTCTCCCTAGAGGGGAGGCGGGAGAGATATGCGGTGATATACATCTGGAAAATCCTGGAGGGTCTTGTCCCAAACTTTGGCATTCAAAGTTACCCCAAATGCAGAACGGGGCGCCACTGCATGGTGCCAAGGATTCCAACATCACCATCAAAATACAGGTCCAGATACTGCAACAGCTTGGGTTTCAGAGGACCACAGCTCTTTAACATCCTCCCTAAATACCTTAGAGACTTACATGGTGTGGATGTGGGTTTCTTTAAAACTAAACTGGATCTCTTCTTGTTGGGAGTCCCAGATGAACCTACCTCACGACAGGAGACGCAGATGCAGGCAGCAGCATCAAACTCCCTTTTTGATCAAGTGCCACATATCAGAGGTGGATTCACAAATTAGTGTAGCTAATTCGGCGGTGGTGCCCCAGCATGGCCGCGGCCTTCGGGCGAGAACATTTTTAAGGATTTAAGGATAAGATGGCTGCTTATAAATGCCAAAACCTTCCCAGGCGAAGAATGTACCCCACAACATAGACTGGTAGTTAGTGACTTTAGGATCAGGACTAAGAGGACAACTAGAAGACGAGCAACATGGAGAAGAAGGGTCTGGAAGCTTAAAGACCCTGCGAATGGACAGAGATTTAGAGACATGTTACTTGAAGCCTTTGACAAAATAGCTACACATGGGGTAGAAGACAACTGGACGCTTCTGAGGGACAACCTGCTGAAAGCCACTGACCAGATCTGTGGCTGGTGCAAAGTCCCCTCAAGACCCAAAATAACGTAGTGGTGGAACAATATTGTTGACAGGGCTATTAGACAAAAGAAACAGGCTTGGAAGGACTGGAAGAACGGTGGTAGCAGGGAAGTGTATCAGACTGCCAGAAGAGAAGCTAGGAGGCAGGTGTATTTAGCCAGAGGGGAAGCAGATAAGAAAAAATTTGCCAATGTTCTGCGCCGTGAGGATGAAAGACTTGAGGTATTTCGTGTTGCAAGACAGTGTGTGAGAGAGAGTCATGACATGGTAGGAGAGAAATGTGTTCGCAAGGATGATAGTGCACTTGCACTAAATGAGGATGCAAAGAGAGAGGTTTGGAGATGCCACTATGAAAGGTTGCCGAATGAGGAAAATGAATGGGATAAAGAGAGTCTGCCGAATGTCGACCCAACAGAGGGACCAGCAATCCGAGTTGACAGTTCCTTAGTAGTTAAGGCAATAGACTGTATGATGCATGTGTACGTACAGCCATGCTACATGGTAGTGAAACATGGGCTGTGACTGCTGAGGATATGCGTAAGCTCGCAAGAAATGAAGCCAGTATGCTCCGATGGATGTGTAACGTCAGTGTTCATAATCGACAGAGTGTAAGTACCTTGAGAGAAAAGTTGGACCTAAGAAGCATCAGTTGTGGTGTGCAAGAGAGACGTTTGCGCTGGTATGGTCATATGACGAGAATGGCTGAAGATAGTTGTGTGCAAAAGTGCCACACCCTAGCAGTTGAGGGAACCTGTGGAAGAGGTAGACCCAGGAAAACCTGGGACGAGGTGGTGAAGCACGACCTTCGAACTTTAGGTCTCACCAAGGAAATGACTAGAGACCGAGACCTTTGGAAGTATGCTGTGCGTGAGAGGGCCCGGCAAGACTAATGAAACCATGGCCCGTG
>NC_042999.1:170002927-170022927 GCF_006345805.1 Octopus sinensis | reverse complement strand
GAGGAGTAAATCGTTATGTATTTATTTGTTTCTGTTTGCTGTGTTTTTTTTTTTTAGCAGTGGTTTAAGCTACACTTCTCTCGTTTTATCGAAATAGTTTCACTTTAATCGTTGCAAACTTGCAAAGAGAAAGTCGTAGAAATTAGAGTGATAGCGTGAGTGAATCAGATCGCTCCCTTTTTGTGTGTGTGTGTGTGCGTGTGCTATAGCCCACACTAAGAAAAGCACTTGACTCACATACCACAATGTGAGTTTTCTCTAAATTTTGCTTAATTGGGGTTGAAATTTTAAAAACTGGACCTGGCACGACCCGATGCATTCTACTCTTAAAAATGCTAGGTAAATTGTAATTGAAGAAATCCTATATTGTAGATTTCTATAAGAGACAAAGGGAGGCAGATAAAATCTGCCTTTTATAATAAGAGATATATATATATAATAAATATAGATATATATTCATATATATATATATATATATATATTCATATATATATATATATATATATATATATATATATATATATATATATATATATATAAACTGAGATAAACTTAGATATGTTTCGACCAAAGATTGGTCCAGGCCATGTCTAACTTAATAGCACCACCTGATAGGATTATTCGAATCCTGTTTAAGTCAAGTTTTGTTTATGGTCCATTCAAGTAGTGAGTTCTTGTTGGGTGAGTTGTATCCAATTATGGGTGGCTTATCTGGTATTCTTTGAAGGAATCTATCCAGACTCCATTTAAAGTTGATGGGATCCTTTTCCTCTTTGATCTCTTTCTGGACAATGTTAAATAGGAAAGGGCCTGTTGAGGAAAAGAAATTATGTTGCAGTGTACATGTATGCTGTGATCTTGAATTGGGCAGGGACGTATGGCCCGTGGTCCCAGTCTTGGATGAACCTTGAAGCTAATGTTCATGTCGTTTGGGCAAAGTTGGCGGTATAATCTCCACATCATACAAATGATGTACCGCTCATGGCGAAGCTGGAGAGAGTAAAGTTTCCTGTGTCCTTATATACATATACAAAGGGGAGACAAACACCCCCGGCTGCCAAAGCTGCATCTATGGACACGTGTTTCAGGATTGTTGTCCTTCATTGGCCTAGAGTAGCAGACACCAGTCAGCTGGTGATATTTGTCTCGACTTCGTAATTGTATATATCTATAACTCAGTGAAGTCTATTCACTGATTATCAAAACAAGAAATATTGAATTTCTAAATCTCTCGTAGAGACATGTACGGTGGTGGGGCGATAGAATGGTTGTATACTGTCAATCTAACAAGAACGTGACAGTAGGGGGGTACACCACCGCTGTATAGCCCTAGGAAGCATCGAACGCCTCCTGATGGCTTTGACTTATTTTTCCTGTGTCCTTATATACATATTCGAAGGGGAGACAAACACCCCCGGCTGCCGAAGGACAACGATCCTGAAACACATGTCCCTAGATGCAGCTTCGGCAGCCGGGGGTATTTGTCTCCCCTTCGTATATGTATATAAGGACACAGGAAAAATGTGTCAAAGCCATCAGGAGGCGTTCGATGCTTCCTAGGGCTATACAGCGGTGGTGTACCCCCCTACTGTCACGTTCTTGTTAGATTGACAGTATACAACCATTCTATCGCCCCACCACCGTACATGTCTCTACGAGAGATTTAGAAATTCAATATTTCTTATATATATATATATATATATATATATATATATATATATGTATATGTCTATAGCAAAAATTTACCTCAAATATTCTTAAAATTTAAATCCACATCTTTGTCTATATATCTACCTTCTCTATAATGTTGCCACTTGATATGAACATTTTTGCATTAATGGAAAACCTCTATAATTGGCTGATGAGTACTCAGCATTTTAAAACTGTTGTAATACTTACAACATTTAATAAAATGATGTAGTACGAAATGATTGTACCAAATTACCAGAGTCATTCTTGTTGCTTATTTTGATTATAATCACCCCGAGGATTTTTATGGATAACACCATACAGAATTCTGGTGCATCTAAATTAAGTACCATATTCATTCAAATCTAAATTTTTGCTGAACTTATAATTCCATACATTATATATGTATATATATATATACATACATACATATATATGTGTGTGTGTCTGTGCGTATCTTTGTGTTTGTGTTTGTCCCCTCATTGTCGCTTTACAAACTGGTGTTGGTGTGTTTATGTCCCTGTAACTTAGCGGTTCGGCAAAAGAGCCTGATAGAATAAGTACCAGGCTTAAAAAATAAGTACTGTGGGGTGGATGGGTGTGATTCATTTGACTAAAAATTCAACATGGCTGCAGTCTAATGACTGAAACAAGTAAAAGAGAAAAGAAACAGTTTCTGTATTCTGGTTTCTTTTTCATTCTTTTACTTGTATCAGTCATTGGAGTGCAGCCATGCTGGAGCACCACCTTGAAGGGTTTAGTTGAACAAACAAGCCTCGGTATTTATTTTAAGTCTGGTACTTGTTGTATTGGTCTCTTTTATGGGGATGTAAACAAACCAACATCTATTGTTATACTGTGGGGGGGAGGTACAAACACAAAAATGCACACATACACCGCCACTATTTTATATCATCATCTTCATCATCATTTAATGTCTGTTTTGTCTGGTTTGACAGGAGCTCGTAAGGCTGGGGGCTGTGCCAGGCTCCATTGTCTGTTTCCATCTACCAAACTCACTCACAAGGCATTGGTTGCCCTGGGCCTATTGTAGAAGACACTTGTCCAAGGTGACATGTTGTGGGACTGAACCTGAAACCATGAGATTACTGCAAAGTAAACTTCTTAATCACAGAGCCATACCTGCGCCTGTAAGAAATATCCAAGATTTTTCTTGTTATGCTACTGTTTAGCTTCAAGCTAGACACAACTGAATAAATCCTTGATCAGAGTCATTCCAGTTGTGACCATTCCATCTTTTGTATATCTGCAACTATAGTGTTCAATATGTCCTTTTCATTTTTTAATTTTTAAGGTGGAAGAGTGTGATAAGAGGAAGATTAGGTTGCTATTTCTAGCAGGTTGAGGAAGTGTGTTGAAGCTCTCTTAACCAGCTGTCACCCACAAGAGAGTATGGCTTTGTAATATATACATATTTATACCATTTGTTTTGGGTATCAATATAGTAACATGCAGAAGGCAGCGAGCTGGCAGAAACATTAGCACGCTGGTCGAAATGCTTAGCGGTATTTCATCTGCTATTACGTTCTGAGTTCAAATTCCACTGAGGTTGACTTTGCCTTTCATCCTTTCGGGGTTGATAAATTAAGTACCAGTCAAGCACTGGGGTTGATGTAATTGACTTAATCCCTTTGTCTTTCCTTATTTATCCCCTCTATGTTTAGCCCCTTGTGGGCAATAAAGAAATAAGAAACATTAGCACACCGGGCAAAATGCTTAGCGGTATTACGTTCTGAGTTCAAATTCCACCAAGGTTGACTTTACCGTTCATCCTTTCGGGGTGATAAATTAAGTACCAGTTACGCACTGGGGTCGATGTAATCGACTTAATACCTATGTCTGTCCTTGTTTGTCCCCTCTGTGTTTAGCCCCTTGTGGGTAATAAAGAAATAGGTATTACGTTCTGAGTTCAAATTCCACCAAGGTTGACTTTACCGTTCATCCTTTTGGGGTTGATAAATTAAGTACCAGTTGCATACTGGGATCGATCTAATTGACTGACCCCCTCTCCAAAAAATTTCGGGCCTTGTGCCTAGAGTAGAAAAGAATGTAGTCACATGTAGACAGGCACCTTCCAGTAAGATGTAAGAATTGTAAGAGTCGTTCTAGCACAGCTGTTTTGGGGCATTTGTTGGCATGGGTTGGACACTGAATTATTTGACACCTGTCATTTTAATGTTTCTCTCATTCTCTCTGCTCCCCACCCTCTCTCTCTCTCCCCACTCTCCCTCTCTATTTCCCTTCGCTTTCTCTCTCTCTCTCTCTCTGCCCTCTCTCTTGTTCTCTCCATTTACATCCATGAGTATCTAGTTATGTTTGAATGCATGTGTAACGTCCCCCTCTCTCCCCCTCTTTTTCTATCTTTCTATATGTATCTATATATAGGGAAAATTCACAGAAAAACAAAAGACAGAGACAGATGGTGTAGACAACAAACAGAAGTATTAGTATAACGCTCGGGAAGTGAAAAAGTCTTTAATGTTTAATGTTTCAAGCCTCTGCTCTTCCACAGAAAAGAAGACAGAAAAAAACAGGGAGAGAAAATAAAGAATGTGTAGAGGCTAGCATGTACATCTTTGTGCATATGCATGTGTGTGTGTGTGTTTCCCTTCCAGGCTGAAATGTACTATTGGTTTCAAATTTTGGCACAAGGTCAGCAACTTTGGAGGAAGGGGTAAGTCAGTTAGATTGACCTTCCGGTACTCAAGTGGTACTTTTTTTATCGATCCTGAAAGGATGAAAGATGAAATCAACCTCAGCAGAATTTGAACTCAGAATGTAAAAGACAGGCCAAACATTTTGCTAAACATTTTGCCCAACATGCTTATGATTCAACCCCACCAAATCATTAGCACCCAAACAGCCATACCCATTCATCTCATGCCAGTTACTCTCTTGGTTTCCTTACCCTTGTGGAGTCATGTGGCTTAGTGGTTAGGGTGTTGGACTCATGAGTGTAAGATCGTGGTTTCGATTCCTGAACCAGGTGAGGCATTGTGTTCTTGAGCAAAACACTTCATTTCATATTTTTGTCGCTCAATCAGCTGTTAATCTTGTAATGGACTAGCATCCCATCCAGGGGTGAATATATACATCATGAAAACTGGGAAACTGGCCCTATGAGTCTATATAACTTAGGAAGGGTCTTTATTCTTTCTTATCTTATCTTATCCCCTTATCCTTGACTCTGTAGAACATCAAGAATGTGACGTTGGGAAGGAGAAAGGACTGTCCCAGCACCTGGCTGGTACACATTACAGCTCTAGACTGGAGCAACACAAAAGTTGCTTAAGGGCACAACCTACCACCCAACCCAGGAATTGAACTTATGATCTTATGATCATGGGCCAGCTACCTTACCTGCTAGCCTAAGTGTCTATGTGTCCTCAAATAAAATGCTTTAGTCTAATGTTAAAATGATTCACATTGATTTTGAAGATTCTGCGTGAGTCAATATATTGCATGTTGTTTTTTGTTTAGTCCCTGTTCTATGATATAGTGTTCCAGCCATGACCTTCTTGTGATATGTGGTTTGAAAGATATTTGACTGCTATTCCTAGCTAATAGATTGATCACATAGTACTCATAGAGATAGATAGAAAGATATATATATATATATATCTTTCTATCTATCACTCTATCTTTCTAGCTATCTATCTTTCTATCTATCTTTCTATCTTTCTATCTCTATCTATCTACCTATCTATATATCTATCTATCTATCTACCTTTCTATCTATCTATCTTTCTATCTATCTGTATATGTATGAATGCATTGTTTTAATTAAAACCTTATTGTCAGTTTTATTCGTTTATTACTTACTTACATTCCATTCTGAAGTTCCAAGCCCCACCAAAACATTGCCAAGGTTCACTAATGAGGTATGCAAATCATCTCGAAAAATACTGATTTACATCAGTAAAAAGTGGACATTAATCTCTGGGAAATATATTTTCTTTCTTTCCTTTTTAAAATAGTTTTATACACAGAGGGTATGAAAAAAAATAAAACAGAACAGTCATAGTTAGAATGATTTTGGTCAGAGGTTTGACCTGACCTGACCTGGTGTTAAACAACAAAATCCCTCAACCAATAACCGATACTAAATTGGATGTGATATATTAAATAGGGAAAGGTGGCAAGCTGACAGAATCATTAGCACATTGAGCAAAATGCTTACCAGCATTTCATCCATCTTTACAATCTGAGTTCAAATTCTGCTGAGGCTTGACCTTTCATCCTTTCAGGGTTGATAAAATAAGTAACAATTGAGCAAGGGGTCAATGTAATTATAGCAAGGGCCATAAATACTGAAAGGAACATGGTGGAGTAATATTCCCTCATTCTGTCGTCAGAAGGTGATGCTGCAATGGCACTTCTGCTAGGGACATATTTAAAACCCCAAAGGGACAACTATCTTTCTTTTTTTCGTCTTTTCCCCTTCTAGGCAGGCCACTTGTCAACTGACACAGCCAGCTAGGACTGCTAATTCACTTCGCCTTTGGCCATTACTGCTAAAGCATTATGTAGCAGGCGCCATTCTTACTCTCTTCTGTTTCAGCATCAATCACATAAGTTGTAACCACATTTGTACAACTTTTATTTATTCACATCCACTTTTGTATGAACACTGTTATAAATACTTGTTGTTGAACTTTGACTCGATGTTCTTTGTCACACCAGTACACGCACCTTAACACAAACAAGAACACAGGATTCGTGTTTACTCTTCACTAAATAATGAACTTAATCTCCCCTGCCCCCACGAAATTGCTGGTCTTCTGCTAACATTTGAAATTGATATATTAAACAGGGAAAGAGATAGAAGCCAGAGAAGACACAGATGCTGTACTAAGTGGGCTGGCAGTGAAAGAAAAGGAAGAAGAATGTGATGCACTGAAAGAAGCAGCAGAGAAGAAAGTAATAGAAAGTCAAGAGATCAAAAGTCAAGTAAGCATTCACTCTGTTCTATGTTCATTTGTTCGGTACATATCCTAGTAGGTAGTTGTGACGGTGTGTGGCTTAGTGGTATGGGTTATCTGCTCGTGATAGTATGGACTTGAATTCAATTCCTGCAGTGTGTTGTCCTTGAGCAAGATACTTTATTTTTTTTCATGTTACTCCAGGTCCACTCAGCTGGCAAAAATGAGTAGGATCTGTATTTCAAAGGACCAGCTTTGTTACATTCCGTGTCACGCTGAATCTCCCTGTGAAGTATGTTAAGGGTATGTGTGTCTATGGAGGGCTCAGCCATTGTAGAGTGCTAGTAAGTAACATAAGACCCATACTCTGCGGTAGAAGTGTTAAGACTGGTCATTCTGGTGGTGTAAAGCACATGTGATGGTGCAATTCCACGTAAAAGTGCCTGTGCAGTGTCATGTAAAAGTGCCTCCTGTGTGGCGCCATGTAAAAGCACCTAGTACACTCTGTAAAGTGGTTGGCATTAGGAAGGGCATCCAGTTGTAGAAACCATCCAAAATCAGACTGGAGTCTGGTGTAGCTCCCCAGCTTGCCAGCTCTGGTCAAACTGTCCAACCCATGGACAACAGACGTTAAATGATGATGATGATGATGATGATGAAATATATAAAGACCAAAAATGGCTTGAAAGTCATAACATGCCGGCAGGAAAATAACATCACTAGGTGAGACAGGCTGACACTGAAGTAGCTTCACTGATTGACAAGTGACAATCGCGCCCTCCATTGGTCAGTTAAAGTTGAGACAGTGTCACGTGACAACTTGCTAGGGCTGCCTGCTGGAGCCTAGCAGTAGGTATTTAATGGGAAATTTGACAAGACAGGCAGTCGCCTGCTAACACTCGTTGACGCTACATCAAAGAGGCCAGGGAACAGAAGAAAGAAGACATTCACCAGAGCTGAAGACACCTCCGAAAGGAGGTGGGGGGCGCCATGTCAAAACGGTAGAGGAGTAGGGGCCGAAACCAGGCATGGTTCCTCCTGATGATGTCTTGAGCTAACTAGATCCTGTAAAGAAACTTTTGTGGTAGCAGACCACAAAACATGGTTGAAATTTCCCCTATATATATATATATATATATATATATATATATATATATATATATATATATATATATATATATACTAGCTGAAGGTGACCCGCTCTACGCGCGGGTAAGAGTGTGGTATATATATATAAATGTATACAAATTATATATATATATATATAAATACAGATATATGCACTTTGTATATATAAAAATTATTATATATACATATTTATATATAGATACACACACACATATATAAATTAACCCAATAAATATCTGATTCATAATATTTGTTGTCATGATTGAGTGGTGGTGGTGGCGATGATAATTCTCTCTATGAATGCAGACAGTGAGAGTGAGAGTGTGTGAAAGCGCTGTGGAAGGCAGGGAGGGGGGATAACGGATGCTGTGAAACGACGTTATAAAGAGAAAGTGAATGTAAGGGAGGTAGACGCTGTGAAATGACGTTATAGATAGAAAGTGAAAGGAAGGGAGAAAAGTGAGTGAGTGATGGAGGAAGACAGATACATAAAAGAATGAGAGTGTTGGATGTTTTGTTTGTTGGACCAATGTATTAAGGTAGTATTGTTTTATTGTTTTAAAACGAAAGAGGCAATGTGTTTGTTTCAAAAATTAAAAAATCTGTAATAGTGAATGAAATTAGAATTCACACCCAGCTCAGTTTTGTAGAAAGAGTATCACGATGTGAACTCATGAGTTGGGAGTTTGACTGACAGAGTTTATATGGTGACACATGCCAGTCCTTTCGACACCACCTAAACAATGGAATAGTGTATAAAATGTAATTAACAACTCATTCACTTTATGAATGTCTTATGTTAGCGAAGAAACAATAACTTGACAAAACCGTTTAATGGAGACGTAGAAGGAATCGGAAAATGAGGAATAAAGACAATGAGTTGGATCAAATGTTTGCAAACATCTGAACCCAACGTTCTTTATGAACCATGTTCTTTTTAATGTCTTTATTTTCAAGAATGAAGAGATAATGAAGAGGTGCAAAATAAAAAATCAAGCAAAATTTCATGACTTACAATCAGTTTTCTTTTGTCAGAGCCTCCTGATAAACCACGTTCCTTGTGCGCTCATGATTGCCAAGAATGAAGAGTTTATGTGGATTTCCAACACGAGAACAGGCTACGTACAATTGACCATGACTGAAAACCGGTTGTGACAGGTTAATGCCTACAATGTCCAGTGATTGTCCCTGTGACCTGTTGATTGTCATCGCGAAGCATAGTTTTATCGGAAATTGAAAGCGTTTAAACTGAATGGGAACATCAGAGGGTGAAATACTCATTTTATGTATCATCTTGATTGTTCCTACAAATGGTCCACTCAAACTTTCAGCAGTTATAACATGGCTTTGAATCCTCCTTATAACCATTCGGGTTCCATTGCATATTTCAGGCGTTTCCATATTTCTGAGCACCATGATTGGAGCACCAACTTTCAAACACAAATGATGAGGTGGAAGTCCCGGAGGTGTTAGCTTGTTGAGTAGCTCGGGTGGATATTTGACTGCATCATTCTCATCTTTATTTGTATCGATGGACATGAAAGAAACTATCTCACCAGGATTCATATCAAGTACTTGTTTATTTGTAGCATGAGCTGTTGTATTATGAGGCGATAGAATAGCTCTTGCTCTTAGCCAATCGAGATCCTGGAAGTTGGTTTCGACGTCAGGTAAAACGGCTCTTATAAGTTCTTCTACATTTGGAACAAAATTCCCAAAAGGCAACCGAATATGCTCATCATCAACGAAAGGCAAAACTCCATCACCAAGATCTAATAGGTGTTTTGCGAAAGCCTCAGACTCCACATCACCATGTAGGTGGACTCTCATGTTTGTTTGAAGATGGCGACTGATAACACTGTGCCACACATAAGAATGCTTTATACATGCGTTAACCTCATCGGCTCTAGTGCCTACTCGGACAACAGGAAGAGTTTGTCGAAAATCTCCTGCCATGAGAAACGTAGCTCCACCCATTATTTTTGTATTGTGACGCAAATCTTGGAGAGTTCTGTCAAGAGCCTCAAACATGGCCTTATTACTCATTCTAGCCTCATCCCAAATAAAAAGACTGCATTCACGAAGAAGTCTTGCTCTTGAGGAACTACGATGTATATTACATATAGGATTATCTTTCTTTCCAATGTCCATGGGCAATTTGAATGCACTATGTGCCGTACGGCCGCCTTGAAGTAGTGTCGCTGCAATACCACTTGAGGCACATGCAATGGCAATTCGACGTTCAGCGCGCAGCTTTGCGAGAATCAAATTGATAACGAAAGTTTTACCAGTACCACCTGGAGCATTCAAAAAGAAAAGCTTTCCTTGGTTCAATCTAACACTGTCAATAATTTCATTATAAATCTCTCTTTGTTCAGGCAAAAGTCTTGGTTCATCTCGCGTAATTGTTTCCGTCAATTCGGCAATGTTGTAGTTTTTTTCTGACATGTATTCAACATCCAAAGGCGCTTCATGATGGACAGGTGTTGGCAGATGGAATTCACTTAAACCGCGTATAACATAGCGTCTGATGTGTCTGTCCATGTCGATTAATATCTCATTATAAACATCGTCGTTGCCATCACGTAGCGCTAAATTAGCCTGTATGTCCTTTGATAGGCTCTGTCTGAACGATTCCCAAAGGTTAAGAGGGCTGCTGGGATTACAGTGGATTAATATGCTACGAAACAATCGACGCATTTGCCATGGCAGTTTACAATTTGAGGCCTCTGCTAATGTTCTGTGTAAGTGGTCGTCATTGAGAAGAAGTCCGCGCCTCAAACATGCTTCCCTGTAAGTGGCGCAGATGATACCATCAACCGTGCGAAGATCAGCAGAAGACTTCAGTCCAGTAACTACATGAAGTAGCATTCTCAAAAAGATTTCCTGTTTGGTAGGATGAATATTATACACACGCCCAATGACGTTCTTCCTAGAAACATCGGGCCAATTGTCAAGTTCTGTTCCATGTGACCTGCGCTTCCAATTATTGTTGTTGTATGGGTAATATTCCGGTACTTCAGGGTAAATGAGAGTAGCAGCAAACTCATCAACTGAACACAATTTTAAAAATGCTGTAAGCGTAGTCCATTTTGGATTTTCAATGACTTGACGTGCATTTTTCTCTGTGAAGTAAACCAGCTGTCTCTTCTGTAAATGAACATTCAGGTGGAAAACTGATGGTGAGCTGAGATGAATCTCGTATCCAAAAATGCGCCACGCTGCATAATCGGAGGATACAACGAATTGTTTAATTTCGTCATGTCTAAGGTCTTCATCACTGAACACAAACACGGCCATATCATCGCCTTTATTAATGTACATGCAGAGGTATTGTATGCATCTCACCGAACTGCAGTACTCAACATTAATGTGTACATTAAATGTTTTGGAAAGCAAAGGGTTGAATGGAATGATCCAGACATTATCAACATCGAATGTTTTTAGCCGTTGTCTAATTGTAGCTGTGCGGCCACCCAAACCTGGGTCACATATATGAAAGAGAGGACGGGAAAATGAAATATTTTGCAATGTAAACATGATTTGTTTTAAGAGAAAGATTGTCATGATTGTGTGTTGGTGGTGGCGATGATAATTATCATTAGGAAAAACATAAGTTGTGGCGATGATAATTCTAGACCCCTTTTCACATTTTGATGAAGAGAACCCGATTTCATTCGGGTCTACTGGGGCCACATATAGGGGTGTGTGTGTGTGTGTGTGTGTGTGCACGCTGTAGAAATTAAATTAGAGATCAAACCACTAATAGGGAAATGAAACAGTAAAAAAACAAAAACATAAAAATATAATATTAAGAAATGAAGCCAGTATGCTCCGATGGATGTGTAATGTCAGTGTTCATAATCGTCAGAGTGTAAGTACTTTGAGAGAAAAGTTGAACCTAAGAAGTGTCAGTTGTGGTGTGCAAGAGAGACGGCTGCGCTGGTATGGTCATGTGACGAGAATGGCTGAAGATAGTTGTGTGCAAAAGTGCTACAACCTAGCAGTTGAGGGAACCTGTGGAAGAGGTAGACCCAGGAAAACCTGGGACGAGGTGGTGAAGCACGACCTTCGAACTTTAGGTCTCACCAAGGAAATGACTGAAGACCGAGTCCTATGGAAGTGTGCTGTGCATGAGAGGACCCGGCAGGACTAGTCAGGCCATATCCCGTGGCCCCTACCTGGGACGTAGTCGATCCACCTGTGCATACCTTCCTTCTTGTGACACTTGTGAAGACCTGCTGAGGCAAGTGAAAATCAATCAAAATAGATGAACATCAATGGAATTTGTATCTTTGTGGTACCAGTGCCTGTGGCACACAAGAAAACCATCCGAACGTGGCCGTAGCCAGTACCGCATCGACTGGCCTCCGTGCTGTGGGAACATGGTGGCACATAAAAACACCATCCGAAGACCCGGCAAGACTAGTCAGGTCATAACCCGTGGGCCCTACCTGGGACGTAGTCAGTCCACCTGTACATACCTTCCGACTTGTGAAGACCTGCTGAGGCAAGTGAAAATCAAATCAAATCAAAACAAATCAAAATAGATGAACATCAATGGAATTTGTATCCTTGTGGTACCAGTGCCAGTGGCACACAAGAATCCATCCGAACGTGGCCATAGTCAGTACCGCTTGTGGTACCAGTGCCGGTGGCACACAAGAATCCATCCGAACGTGGCCGTAGTCAGTACCGCTTGTGGTACCAGTGCCGGTGGCACACAAGAATCCATCCGATCGTGGCCGTAGTCAGTACCGCATCACTGGCCATCGTGCTGTGGGCACATAACAAACACCATCCGGTCGTGGCCGTTCGCCAGCCTCATCTAGCACCTGTGTCGGTGGCACATAAAAACACCTTCCGAAGACCCGGCAAGACTAGTCAGGCCATAAACCATGGCCCCTACCTGGGACGTAGTCAGTCCACCTGTGCATACCTTCCTCCTTGTGATACTTGTGAAGGCCTGTTGAGGCAAGTGAAAATCAAAGGCCTGTTGAGGCAAGTGAAAATCAAAATCAAAATCAAATCAAAACAAATCAAAATAGATGAACATCAATGGAATTTGTATCTTTGTGGTACCAGTGCCGGTGGCACACAAGAGAAAGCCATCCGAAAGTGGCCGTAGCCAGTACCGCATCGACTGGCCTCCGTTCTGTGGGCACATGACAAACACCATCCGATCGTGGCCGTTCGCCAGCCTCATCTAGCACCTGTGTCGGTGGCACATAAAAACACCATCCGAAGACCCGGCAAGACTAGTCAGGCCATAACCCATGGCCCCTACCTGGGACGTAGTCAGTCCACCTGTGCATACCTTCCTTCTTGTGACACTTGTGAAGACCTGTTGAGGCAAGTGAAAATCAAATCAAAACAAATCAAAATAGATGAACATCAATGGAATCTGTATCTTTGTGGTACCAGTGCCAGTGGCACACATGAGAACCATCCGAACGTGGCCGTAGCCAGTTCCGCATCGACCGGCCTCCGTGCTGTGGGCACGTAACAAACACCATCCGATCATGGCCGTTCGCCAGCCTCATCTGGCACCTGTCGGTGGCACATAAAAACACCTTCCGAAGACCCGGCAAGACTAGTCAGTCCACCTGTGCATACCTTCCTTCCTTCTTGTGACACTTGTGAAGACCGGTTGAGGCAAGTGAAAATCAAATCAAAATAGACAAAATAGATGAACATCAATGGAATTTGTATCTTGTGGTACCAGTGCCTGTGGCACACAAGAAATCCATCAGTGCCGTAGTCAGTGCGGTGGGCACATGACAAACACCATCCGATCGTGGCCGTTCGCCAGCCTCATCTAGCACCTGTGTCGGTGGCACATAAAAACACCATCCGAAGACCCGGCAAGACTAGTCAGGCCATAACCCATGGCCCCTACCTGGGACGTAGTCAGTCCACCTGTGCATACCTTCCTTCTTGTGACACTTGTGAAGACCTGTTGAGGCAAGTGAAAATCAAATCAAAACAAATCAAAATAGATGAACATCAATGGAATTTGTATCTTTGTGGTACCAGTGCCGGTGGCACGTGGCACATAAGAAAACCATCCGAATGTGGCCGTAGCCAGTACCGCATCGGCTGGCCTCCGTGCTGTGGGCACGTAACAAGCACCATCCGATCGTGGCCGTTTGCCAGCCTCATCTGGCACCTGTGTCGGTGGCACATAAAAACACCATCCGAGCGTGGCCGTCTGCCAGCCTCGTCTGGCACCTGTGTCGGTGGCACATAAAAACACCATCCGAGCGTGGCCGTCTGCCAGCCTCGTCTGGCACCTGTGTCGGTGGCACATAAAAAACACCATCCGAGCGTGGCCGTCTGCCAGCCTCGTCTGGCACCTGTGTCGGTGGCACATAAAAAACACCATCCGAGCGTGGCCGTTTGTCAGCCTCGTCTGGCACCTGTGTCGGTGGCACATAAAATCACCCACTACACTCTCGGAGTGGTTGGCGTTAGGAAGGGCATCCAGCTGTAGAAACACTGCCAGATCTGACTGGACTGGTGCAGCTTTCGGGCTCCCCAGACCCCAGTTGAACCGTCCAACCCATGCTAGCATGGAAAGCGGACGTTAAATGATGATGATGATGATGATGATATGTATATATGTGTGTGTGTGTGTTGACAGGTAGACAATAGAATGTGATGGCGATGGCGTTGTAATATTTGTTTCTGTCTATGAACGCAGATAGATACATGAGTAAAATGTATAGGAAGCTAAGAGACAGAGTGAGTGAAAATGTTCTTGGAAGAGAGGAAATAGTGAGAGAGTGATTTGAGGAAGACTTTACATTAAATAACGGTAGTGGCATGTCACATGAAGAGGAGTGAGAGGGTACTGGAGGAAATAGGGTGAGTGAGGAAGATGGCCCCTAGCAACCACACCTTTTAAGATAGGGATTTCTACGGTAGCCCACGCGCATCGTCACCTCATTCTACATGTCCCTGTAAATTTTGGATCGAATCGGACGGGATGTAGTGGCATTGAAAGCGATCCAAGCGGTAAAAACGCATTTCAGTTTTATATATAGAGATATATATAATAATAATAATATGAGGGAATATTATTCGAAACTTACAGGGAAAAATTCATATGTATGTAATTCAAATTTACAGAAAACAAAAGATGAAGACAGGTGAAGGAACAACAAACACGTGTATTTGTTTAAACTTGGAAAGGATAGAAAAGTCTTTGACATTCTTAGCCGATGCTCTTCTACAGAAAGGATTAAGAGGTAAAAAAATGGAGAAAGCAAAAAATATATGTATGAGAGTAAATGTTTTTGTGTGAAACCTTGTCTCATCATATAAGCAAGGTTGTTCATTTTTAGTCTGCTGTAAAAGAAAAAAAAATGTATCACATTCTTCTTCCTTTTGTTTTACTTCCAGCCCACTTAGTACAGCATCTGTGTCTTCTCTGGCTGCTATCTCTTTCCCTGTTTAATATATCAATTTCAAATGTTAGCAGAAGACCAGCAATTTTGTTGGGGCAGGAGGAAATAAGTTCATTATTTACATGAGGATCTACAGGAGGTAGTTACTTGCTCTTATCCACTATACCATTGATGTATGTACTTGCAATCATGCAATCAGCTTGTCGACGCAGACCTGTCCGGTGGTAACACACCCTTCCATGTGGCCCGACCTGAATGCTAAAAATAGCAGCTGTTGTCCCTCACCTTGTCAAAGCGCTCACATGTCCAGCACTCTCAGCTGCCCCGATCGAAAAAGCCCAATCGTCCCCTGCCTGCATGCACATCACCACCGCGTCCTTGCTTTTCCGGTCAGCTCCCCAGCTGCTGATGTCATCCCACACTTCCATAAAATTTGTAGCTTTGTACATATATTATAAGCAGAAAATACAGCTTTACAATTTTCTGGTGTGTATTGTATGTTGTGTGTGTGTGTTCAGTCGCTCTCTTTCTCATTTTAATTTAGGATAAATTTTGACTGGCCCCCTGCTTGACTGGGAAGTTGTGAAGGAAAGCATCTTGTTTTGTTCATTATCCTTTAAATCTTAAAATCTTGTAGATGTTTATAGTCCCAGGTACTGAGATCATTTGTGGTGTATGGATTAAGGATTTGCATTCTCTCCAAGATCCCCGGTTCAGCCATACATTGCTCTTGATGGGTTGGTATGTTTCTAACTGTTCCAATAGCAATAAGTATGAAGCTGAATGTGTATTTTGGGTATTGCATCTGCAGACACTTTATCAATGATCCATAGATGCCCCTTGTCTCTTGTATTTTTTTAACTACATTGGTGTCCAGAAGGCAGCCGATTTCCACAACAGAACATATCTTTTCCTTATCACATACCAATATCTGGTCAGTTGTGTTTTAACTTGGTTGCTGTTTTGATTTTTACGCTCTATCAACATACTTTTGACCTATTGGTCTAAATTCAACTTTCTCTATAGGTGTTTTCTGTTTATATATGTACAGTCATGCCCATCCATCCATTATGTGTGTGTGTGTGTGTATTACATTTTGATTGTTTCATTGTTTTACCAGGTGGAAGAACTGAAAAAAGAACTCCAACAACTTGAACTCTCAATAAGTGTTTTACATGTAAGTTTTATCTTTATTAGGAAATTAACATGAATATAATGCATCCAAGGTAGTAGGTGGTGGTGTTAAATGAGGTGAAAGGCAAACAATGATCTTAGCAGGATTTGAACTCAGAATTTAAAGAGCCAGAACAAGCACTGTAATGTGCTAATGGTTCAGCCGATCCTTTCTAATACAGGTACAAGGCCTGAAATTTTGTGGGAGGGTGCTCGTCAATTACACTGACCCCTGTGTTCAACTGTTACTTATTGCAATGGCCCTGAAAAGATGCAAGGTAAAGTTGACCTCAGTGGAATTCCAACTCAGAATGTAAAGTTGAATAAAATATTGATAAACATTTATAGGTGCAGGAGTGGCTGTGTGGTAAGTAGCTTGCTTACCAACCACATGGTCCTGGGTTCAGTCCCACTGCGTGGGACCTTGGGCAAGTGTCTTCTACTATGGCTTCAAGCCGACCAAAGCCTTGTGAGTGGATTTCGCAGACGGAAACTGAAAGAAGCTCATTATGTATGTACATATATATATATAATATGTATGTATGTGTTTGTGTATCTGTGTTTGTCCCCCAACATCGCTTGACAACCGATGCTGGTGTGTTTACATCCCCCGTAACTTAGTGGTTCAGCAAAAGAGACCGATAGAATAAGTACTACGCTTTCAAAGAATAAGTCCCGGGGTCGATTTGTTCAATTAAAGGCGGAGTCAAATGACTGAAACAGCATGGCCGCAGTCAAATGACTGAAACAATTAAAAGAGTAAAGAGTAAAAAGAGTAACTGGATTCTGTCCAGCATGCCAGAAATTCTGCCAGCTCACAGCCTTATTAATTACAAATGATGAAGTTGATCTATATCATTGCTGTTGGTTTGTTGAACCAAAGACGAAGCTTTAACATGGTCACTCCACCTAATAAAAATAGCGCCCAGATCTCCCTCAAATCACAGCTGATCAACTTTAAAAAAGGGAGTCTTGGATACAATGAGTAAAGAATAAGATGGAATAGAGGTTGTATCTGGAATACCTTTGATTATAGATTTCTTTGGTCAGGTTTGGCTTGAGCTGTTAAACAACAACAATAACAGTTGTTTAGTGACTAATTCAACAACAAAATATAACCTACAATTTATGAAGCAACATGGTTTCTAGGTTTTGCTCTTCCACTTCGATGTTTGTCAACCAACGAGAAAGAAACAAAACTAGATTTCCTCAAATATACCCTACTGTCTTAAAAATAAGTAAGGACTCATTGGACATAGTAGTCTCTGATATACTGAAAGATGGTATGGTCATGTTGGAGCACAGCTCCTGATTATAGTTCTATTTTCATTAAGATATATCTGAGGTTAAATAACAACAACAATCTTAAATATTTGGGAGTTTCTTTGTGAAATTAACATCAAAGTAGTCAAAATGATTTTTATTATTAACAGTTCTAATTAATTTACCCACTTT
The DNA here is from genome assembly GCF_006345805.1 of Octopus sinensis. NCBI lineage: Eukaryota > Metazoa > Mollusca > Cephalopoda > Octopoda > Octopodidae > Octopus > Octopus sinensis. Next base: position 170,005,130 of record NC_042999.1, on the reverse strand, counting down.
TTTTTCAGAAACGTAACAAAGCCCAGTTAATAAGACTGAAGAAGCAATTCAATGTAATGAAGAACCAGAATGCAAACCTCAAAGAACAAGAATCTCTGTTAAACAAACAGATTATTGATATGCAACAAGGGATGTGTGTGAAGAAAGAGAACCTTAACATGTAATATATAGGAAGATGGTTGAAAAAATTTAGACACAGACATGGCTGTATGGTTAAGAAGGCGAGCTGGCAGAAACGTTAGCATGCCGGCCAGAATGCTTAGCAGTATTTCGGCTGCCATTACATTCTGAGTTCAAATTCCGCCGAGGTCGACTTTGCCATTCATCCTTTCGAGGTCAATTAAATAAATACCAGTTACACACTGGGGTCGATATAATCGACTTAATCCATTTGTCTGTCCTTGTTTGTCCCTTGTGGGCAGTAAAGAAATATGTATGGTTAAGAAGTTTTCTGCAGGCCATGTGGTTTGGGGTTTGGTCCCACCTTCTGTGTTAAGCTTTAGATAAACAATACTTTCTGAGTGAAATTTGGTACATGAAAACTGTTCAGAAGCCTGCCATATAATAACAACAACAATAATAATAATAATAAATGTTCCAATATAGAACCAGGTAGTGGCTGTCATGGCATCTGATCTTAACTAATTGGAAGTGTTATGTACATGTTTTGTCTTGGTATAAAAGATGGGCCACAGCAAATATTCTGCTCAATACCACAGATTTGCTTGTCAGTTGTTTAACCTTAACCAGTTGAGCATGTCCCTTAGTGACTGACGATATGTGCATCTCTGATCATGAGCAGAAGTGGAAATGCATCATAGACATGTGCTGAGAGGAATTCTTTAGGGTTTGGATAATTCACCTCTGGAAACATGGGTGTTTCATTCATCATCATTAAACAAACCTTATTCAGGGACCTTTTGAGCAGGATGGGCTACTCAACCTGAAGAAAATTCTGACTGGGCTCCACCTGCAAGGTCATGTGCTGTTTATCTTGATATGACATGACTATGTTGTGCACATATGGTTGTGATGCATGTGCCTGGTGTACTCTTATCATGCTGGGTATACTGGGATTCATATATTCGCACCCCAGTGTGACTTTGATGGCATGCACTGCTCTCTCACTCAATGATAATAATAATAATGATTTCTTTTATTGGCCACAAGGCCCCAGGACATGGAGGACAATATCAAAGGATGCGTTACAGCACAAAAAAATTATAAAAACATGTAGGGTTAACATCAATCAAGAGGAGATACTACCGCGTTAAAGGATGTAACAGTGGATATATAATACAAAGTAGAGAAATAATAAATAAATAAATAGGGTCATCAGGGGTAAACTCTACACAAAAATACCAGATTATTCTGCCATCTTCAAGGCATGGGAAAATGCCCTCTTCCGATTTCTTTCCTTCTGCTTAGAAAAGCATATTCAGAGTAGATCCATTCAGTCTTACCAGTCTTGCCACTGTCGACCACCTTTTGATAAACACACTAGAAGGTAGCACCTCCCTTTCTACCCTCACTTTCCTCTTCAAATGATATTTGAAGAAATTGATATGGGCTTGAGCAGATGGGAATATGCCAGTCTTCAAACCTTTCAGACTGGTCCGCTACACAGCTTCTTTTACCACAGCCACTAAGCAGAGAAAGATCCACTTGGAGTTAAGAGCACGGGCTACTAACTCCAAGATTGCATGTTCAATTCCAGGCAGTGCCTTGAATAAATAATAATAATAAGAAGAAGAAGAAGAAGAACAACAACAACAACAACAACAACATCAGCATAAAAAGTAACTTAGGAATGAGAACCCGGGGTTGGGTTCAAAATTCTACCAGGACACTTGATGAAGGCTGGGGAGTAAATCAGCCGAAACATTGTGGTAGCAACAAACAAGATGAGGACAAATATCCGTAATATATATATATATATATATATATTATATTATATATATATATATATATATATATATATATATATATATATATATATATATATATATATATATATTATATATATATATATATATATATATATATATATATATATATATATATATATATATATATATATATATATATTATATTATATGTATATATTATATATTATATATATATATATTGTATATATATATATATATTATATATAAATATTATATATATATTTATTTTATATATATATATATATATATATATT
>NC_042999.1:169985427-169987927 GCF_006345805.1 Octopus sinensis | reverse complement strand
TACCCAATGACTGGTGTAGCAGCATAATAGTCAACTGCTACAAAGGTAAAGGCGACGCCCTAGAGACAAATAACTACAGGGGCATCAAGCTGCTGGATCAGGTAATGAAGGTTACGGAGAGGGTTATAGCCCAACTAATTAGAGAGAGAGTTAGCTTAGATGATATGCAGTTTGGGTTCGTGCCAGGGAAAAGTACTACTGATGCTATATTCCTGGTAAGACAGCTGCAGGAGAAATACCTAGCCAAAGATAAGCCCTTGTACCTGGCTTTTGTTGACTTGGAGAAAGCCTTTGACAGGGTCCCCCGGTCCCTTATCTGGTGGTCAATGAGGAAACTAGGGATAGAAGAATGGTTGGTGAGAGCTGTGCAAGCCATGTACAGAGACGCTGCTAGTAAGGTGAGGGTTGGCAACGAGTACAGTGAAGAATTCCGGGTAGAGGTTGGGGTCCACCAAGGTTCAGTCCTCAGTCCCCTCCTATTTATCATAGTCCTCCAGGCAATAACGGAGGAATTCAAGACAGGTTGCCCCTGGGAGCTCCTCTATGCTGACGACCTTGCTCTAATTGCTGAGTCACTATCAGAACTGGAGGAGAAGTTTCAGGTGTGGAAACAAGGATTAGAATCGAAGGGCCTTAGAATCAACCTAGCCAAAACCAAAGTCCTAATAAGTAGGAAGGTAGATCAATCACAAACGCCTTCAGGTAGATGGCCCTGCTCGATCTGTAAAAAAGGTGTAGGTAGAAACTCTATAAGATGCACCAAGTGTAAGCTATGGACACATAAGAGGTGCAGCAATGTCAAAGGAAGGCTAACTAGGAAAATAGTTTTTGTCTGTGGCAAATGCTCAGGAGCAATAAACACTGGAAATGTGCAGAGACCAACTTCTGCCACGTTCCAGGGAGACAAACTAGAAGTAGTTGATAGCTTCCGCTACCTAGGAGACCAAGTCAGTAGCGGGGGTGGGTGTGCTGAAAGTGTAACTGCTAGAGTAAGAATAGCCTGGGCAAAGTTTAGAGAGCTCTTACCCCTGCTGGTGACAAAAGGCCTCTCGCTAAGAGTAAAAGGCAGACTATATGATGCGTGTGTACGTACAGCCATGCTACATGGTAGTGAAACATGGGCCGTGACTGCTGAGGATATGCGTAAGCTTGCAAGAAATGAAGCCAGTATGCTCCGATGGATGTGTAATGTCAGTGTTCATAATCGTCAGAGTGTAAGTTCCTTGAGAGAAAAGTTGAACCTAAGAAGCGTCAGTTGTGGCGTGCAAGAGACGGCTGCGCTGGTATGGTCATGTGACGAGAAAGGCTGAAGATAGTTGTGTGCAAAAGTGCTACACCCTAGCAGTTGAGGGAACCTGTGGAAGAGGTAGACCCAGGAAAACCTGGGACGAGGTGGTGAAGCACGACCTTCGAACTTTAGGTCTCACTAAGGAAATGTCTAGAGACCGAGACCTATGGAAGTATGCTGTGCGTGAGAAGACCCGGCAAGACTAGTCAGGCCATAACCCGTGGCCCCTACCTGGGACGTAGTCAGTCCTGTGCATACCTTCCTTCTTGTGACACTTATGAAGACCTGTTGAGGCAAGTGAAAATCAAATCAAATCAAAACAAATCAAAATAGATGAACATCAGTGGAATTGTATTCTTTGTGGTACCAGTGCCGGTGGCACACAAGAAACCCACCCAAAGGTGGCCGTAGCCAGTACCGCATCGACTGGCCTCCGTGCTGTGGGCACAACAAACACCATCCGATCGTGGCCGTTTGCCAGCCTCATCTGGCACCTGTGCCGGTGGCACATAAAGACACCATCCGAAGACCCGGCGACGTAGTCAGTCCACCTGTGCATACCTTCCCTCTTATGACACTTGTGAAGACCTGTTGAGGCAAGTGTGTGACACTTGTGAAGACCTGTTGAGGCAGAGGCAAGTGTGTGACACTTGTGGAGACCTGTTGAGGCAAGTGTGTGACCCTTGTGAAGACCTGTTGAGGCAAGTGAAAATCAAAATCAAACCAAATCAAAATAGATGAATATCAATGGAATTTGTATCTTTGTGGTTCCAGTACCGGTGGCACACAAGAAAACCATCCGAACGTGGCCGTAGCCAGTACCGCATCGACTGGCCTCCGTGCTATGGGCACAACAAACACCATCTGATCGTGGCCGTTCGCCAGCCTCACCTGGCACCTGTGTCGGTGCACATAAAAACACCATCCAAAGACCCGGCGACGTAGTCAGTCCACCTGTGCATACCTTCCCTCTTATGACACTTGTGAAGACCTTGAGGCAGAGGCAAGTGTGTGACACTTTGTGAAGACCTGTTGAGGCAGAGGCAAGTGTGTGACACTTGTGGAGACCTGTTGAGGCAAGTGTGTGACACGTGTGACACTTGTGAAGACCTGTTGAGGCAAGTGAAAATCAAACCAAATCAAAATAGATGAACATCAATGGAATTTGTATCTTTGTGGTTCCAGTACCGGTGGCACACAAGAAAACCATCC
>NC_042999.1:169922927-169977927 GCF_006345805.1 Octopus sinensis | reverse complement strand
GAGAAGACCAGGCAGGACAAGTGAGCCCAGCCCACATATGAATGCCTTTCCTCCCTTGGACACAAAGACCTGTTGAGGCAAGCGAAGTCGATATAGAACCTCATCCGACGACAGACCAGCGCCGCTTCGACTGGCTTCCGTGCCGGTGGCACGTAAAATACTCCAATCCGACCATACGACAGGCACCCATGCCAACCCCCTTGCTTGTGAAGACATGTTGGGGCAAGCGAAATCGAAATCGAAATCGAATTGAACCAGCCAGGATCCCTGATCTGGTGGTACGTAAAAAGCACTATCCGACTTGTGGCCGATGCCAGCACCGCCTCGACTGGCTTCCGTGCCGGTGGCACATAAAATACACCAATCCGACCGTGGCCGTTGCCAGCCTCGCCTGGCACCTGTGCAGGTGGCACGTAAAAAGCACCCACTACACTCACGGAGTGGTTGGCGTTAGGAAGGGCATCCAGCTGTAGAAACATTGTAGAAACATTAGACTGGAGCCTGGTGCAGCCTTCTGGCTTCCCAGAACCCCGGTCGAACCGTCCAACCCATGCTAGCATGGAGAACGGACGTTAAACGATGATGATGATGATGATGATAATATATATATATATAATATATATATATATATATATATAATATATATATATATATATATATATATATAATATATATATATAATATATATATATATATAATATATATAATATTATATATATATATATAATATCTATATATATATATATATATATATATATATATATATATATATATATATATATATATATATATATAATATATATATATTATATAATATATATATATATATATATATATATATATATAATATATATATAGATATATATACAGATATATATATATATATATATATATATATATATATATATATACATATATATAAACGGCAGTTGTCTGTCTCTGTGTCTGTCAGGTTGTACCCTCACCCTGACCACGGCTTTCAACCGATTCTGATGAAACTTGACACACACATAGCCCAATATCGTAATTCAATAACTTAATAGCACCACCTGGCGGTTTTGGGCACCGAGGCCCATGAGGATTTGGGCACCGAGGCCCATTCAAGAGAGTTATTGTTTGCGGAGACATATCCAGGTGTGGGTGGTTTGTCCGGGACTGTTTGAAGGAATTTGTCCAAAGACTTCTTGAATTCTGTGTGGTCAGTTTCTTTTTTGACGTGTCCTGGTGTAATGTTGAAGAGAGCGGGTCCAATTGAGGTGAAATAATTGTGCCGTATTGTTGTTATGAGATGCGATTTAGATATTTGTTGTGGACGGATGGCATGTGGTCTAAGCCTTGGATGTCTTTTGAAGGTGATGCCAACATCATTCGGACAGTGCTGATGGAATATTTTCCACATCATACAGATAATGTAGCGTTCACGGCGTCGTTGGAGTGAATACAGTTTCAGCTTCTCTAGTCTACACCAGTAGTCAAGGTCTGACATGCCATCTATCTTTTTTGTGATTGACCTTTGGGGAGCTTCAATTCTCATAATATTTTGTTTCGTGTAGGGAGACCACAATGGGCAGCAGTATTCAAGGTGGGGTCGGGCAAAAGTGGAGAAGAGAAAGATAATGGTGTGGGAATCTCTCGACTGGAAGGTTCTGAGAATCCAGGAACACATTCTGCGGGCCATGTCAACTTTGCTGCTTATATGTGTAGCCCAGCTTATGTTGTTGTCCACAGTTACTCCCAAGTCTCTGATGTTGTTGGATGCCATGAGAATTTCTCTAGAAGGAAGGGAGTATGGGAGTTTCAGAGCGTCCTCCCTTCCAAAGTGGATCAGTTCAAATTTGTCTTCGTTTAGCAACATGTTGTTCTTTTCTGCCCATTGGACAACAGCCAGTAGGTCTGACTGAAGGCTTATTCGGTCATCCACGCCATTGATGACCTTCTGGAGCTTGGAATCATCAGCGAAGGTTCTGATGTTACTGTGTTTGATGGTGTCTGTAATATCATTTATGTAGATGATGAAGAGAAGTGGGCCCAACACAGTGCCTTGTGGGACACCACTGCTGACTTTGGCTGGGCTGGATTTGACTCCTTCGACTACAACATGTTGGGTTCTGTTAGACAGGAAGCACTTGATCCACTGCAGCAGCTTTCCAGTTACACCAATATTGGACAGCTTTCTCAAAATATCAACCCTGTCAAAGGCCTTGCTGAAATCAAGGTAGATGACATCAGTGTTGGAACTATCTCCCAAGGCTCTCAAAATGTCATCAAAATGATGCAGTAGCTGTGTCAGGCAATCTCTTCCATGCTGTTTAAATATACGTTTAAATATTTGTTGTGCAAGATTTTTTACGTGAAGTCGTGTGTTGAAACAGATATTGTTATATTACGGAATGGTCATGTTGCCAGTTTAGCCAATAAAAACACACGCACTATATATTTGGTGTTATTTTGCTTCAGTGTTATTTATTTTTTACATTAATCTTAATCTTATTTCGGCCAGAGTTCTTTCGTCACACTCCTGTGACCGCATCAGCGGTCCTTTGTTTTCTTCTTTCTTATTTGTGTCTCTCCTTACTAACCGTCAGCCATTTTGTATTTCTATTGTATGTCTTCATTTGCGCATGCTTATATCTCTATGTGCGTCTATGTTTATTTAGTGTGTGTATGTAGGGGGATGCCTGTAATATCTTCTGTTTATATATACAAAGGAGCCATGAAGAAATTTGATAATATATTATGTAATGATAGGAATGGGATTTGCCCACTCTATAGGAACAAGACATGGAACACTATAGAAAGGGCAAAAAAGAAAATAGGGAAGGCCAACTCTTGGTGTGATAGCCATAAATACCAGAGTGTCATGTTCGTTGACACCACCCCTGGAGGTGAACTGGCGTACCGCTTTTGAAGGACCCTAGACAAACTTAGGCTAAGAATTAAGGTTGTTGAAAAGCCAGGCAACCCTATCAAATCTATAATTGGTAGAACCTATCCTTTTAGTAGAACCCCCTGTATGGATAGGTACTGTACTGTATGTAGATTTAGCCCACAAATAAACTGTAAAGCCAGAAATGAAGTCTATAGTATAAGATGTATAGAGGGACGATGCAGTAACAAGACAATGACATACGTAGGGGAAACGGCACGAAGCATAGGAGAGCGGGTAAATGAACATTGGAGACAACTTAAGGAAGGTAAAAGCTCATCGATTCTGTACCAACACGGGGGCTCAATCAACAACATAGAAATTAAAATATTATCAACACATAGATCAGATGCAACAATTAGACAAATTACAGAAGCTACACACATAATAGAAAATAAACCTAGCCTGAATAGCAAACTAGAATGGAGCACTAACACACACCACAACATATGACGATAGAGGATCCTGAAAACATAATAAATACACAGATAAATAAACTAATAGAAATAAATTACTACATATATATATATATATAATTTTTTTTTTATTCGGTTTATTATTATTATTGTTGTTATACATACATACATACAAGCATATGTAATGATAATAATAAGTGGGTGTAAACACATGAACAAAATAAGAATAAACAAAAAACAAATTACACGAATGTATATAAACAGAAGATACAAAAATTATAGGCATCCCCCCCCACACACACACACTAACTAAACATAGATGCACATAGAGATATACGCGTGCGCAAATGAAGACATACACTAGAAATACAAAATGGCTGACGGTTAGTAAGGAGAGACACACAAATAAGAAAGAAGAAAACAAAGGACCACTGATGAGGTCACAGGAGTGTGACGAAAGAACTCTGGCCAAAATAAGATTAAGATTAATGTAAAAAATAAATAACACTGAAGCAAAATAACACCAAATATATACTGCGTGTGTTTTTATTGGCTAAACTGGCAATATGACCATTCCAAAATATAACAATATATTATAAATATAGCGGTTCGGCAAAAAGAGACCGATAGGATAAGTACTGGGCTTACAAAAAGAATAAGTCCCGGGGTCGATTTGCTCGACTAAAGGCGGTGCTCCAGCATGGCCGCAGTCAAATGACTGAAACAAGTACAAAAAAAAAAAAAAAATATATATATATATATATATACGATTGGCCTCCGTACTGTGGGCATGTAACAAACACGATCCGAGCATGCCCGTTCACCAGCCTCGTCTGGCACCTGTGTCGGTGGCACATAAGAAAACACCATCCGAGCGTGGCCGTCTGCCAGCCTTGTCTGGCACCTGTGTCGGTGGCACATAAAAAACACCATCCGAGCATGGCCGTCTGCCAGCCTCGTCTGGCACCTGTGTCGGTGGCACATAAAATCACCCACTGCACTCTCGGAGTGGTTGGCGTTAGGAAGGGTATCCAGCTGTAGAAGCACTGCCAGATCTGACTGGCCTGGTGCAGCCTTCGGGCTCCTCAGACCCCAGTTGAACCGTCCAACCCTTGCTAGCATGGAAAGCAGACGTTAAACGATGATGATGATGATGATGATACGATATATATACCAACCACATGGTTCCGGGTTCAGTCCCACTGCGTGGCACCTCGGGCCGACCAAAGCCTTGTGAGTGGATTTGGTAGACGGAAACTGAAAGAAGCCCGTTGTATGTATGTATATATATGTGTGTGTGTGCATGTTTGTGTGTCTGTGTTTGTCCCCCTAGCATTGCTAGACAACCGATGCTGGTGTGTTCATGTCCCCGTTACTTCGCGGTTCGGCAAAAAAGACCGATAGAATAAGTACTGGGCTTACAAAAGAATAAGTCCCGGGGTCGAGTTGCCCGATTAAAGGCGGTGCTCCAGCATGGCCGCAGTCAAATAACTGAAACAAGTAAAGAGTAAAAGAGAATATAAATAATATGTATGTATATAAATATATATATATATATATATATAATATAATATATATATATATATAATATATATATATATATAAATAATATATATATATATATATATATATATATATACACACATATATATATATATAATATATATATATAATATATATATATATATATATATATATATATATATAAATATATATATATATATATATATATTTTCGTTTTTGATGTATATCTGCGTGTTCTGAAAAAAGCCTCTGAAAAATTTGCTGCTTAATACCAAATCGCTTAGGAAAATACAGAAAGTATCGTCAAACTGTTGCATGTGCTAAATCGAAACTCAAATCCCTTTTGTTTACAAAATACGATTAAGGAATATAAAAGGTCTGTCTTGTCTATCTATCTTCCTTTCTTATAAAAAGGAATCACGTAAGTACTCTCTCAGCCGGTAAGGTAAGGAAGATATTATTTATTTTGTTATCATTAGTGTTCTTTCAAACAGAAAATAATAATAATAAAAAAATTTAAAAAAAGATATAAAAATATAAAAATACGCGCTATTCTATCTTTATAATCTTTATAATTTCGTCCTCCGTGCCTGCCACGCACTCTCTCTTTCTTCTTCTTACATTTCTATTTCTATCTCTCTCATACATTTTTATTATTTGTTATCATTAGTGTTCTTTCAAACAGAAAATAATAATTAAAAAGATATAAAAATACGCGCTATTCTATCTTTATAATCTCTCCTCTTTCTTACATTTCTATTTCTATCTCTCTCATACAGTTTATACCTTATCTGTCTCCCCATCCACCAGACCCTCTATTTCCGCTCTCACTCTCCCCTCCTCCCTCTCTCTCCCTCTGCCATCGTTTCTCTTTCTGCATCTCTCTCAGATCAACTTTCTCTCACCTCACCCCCTCTCTCAGTTCCTCAACTTCACTCATTCTCTCTTGTATCTATATACCGCCCTCTTTCTCTCTCTCTCTGTTACTCCCCCTCCCTCTCTCTGCCTCTTCCCTCTCCGCTCCTTCACAGGTCAAACCCCTTTTCCTCTTCCCCTTCTGTCCCCTTATTTCTTTCTCTACACCACCCTCCCTGTCCCTTTACTACACTCTGTTGCGCCTCTCTCTTCCTCTTCCCCCTTTTTTCTTCCTACCTTTCCTCTCCCTGTTCCCTCTAAGGCTCACCACCCCCTGTCTCTTTTTTCCTCTCTCTGTCTCCTTCCTCCACACCACCCTCTCTGTCCCTTTACTTCACTCCCTGGTACCTCTATCCTGCCCTCTCTCTCTCTCCCTCTCCATTTCATCTCTCTCTCTCTCTTCCTCTCCATTTTATCTCTCCGCCTTTCTTCTCCCTGCTCCCCCTAGGGTCCACCCTCTTGTCTCTCTTTTCCACCCTGTCCCTTTCTACTACACCTCTATCCCGCTCACTCTCCCCCTGCTGACCTGCCATTCTTTCTCCTTTCTCTTTTTTCCCTCTTATTTTCTCTCTTTCTCTCTTCTCTCAGGACAATCCCCTCGTCTCTCTCTATTCCCCCCCGGCTTTTCTCCTTTCTCTTCTCCCTCTCCATCTTATCTCTCCTTCTCTATCTCTCTCTCTGTTCCTATATTTCACTAGAAGAAAATGGCAAGAAACTGGTCTGCGAGAGAGGTGCAATTGTTTGTCCGCGCTTGGTGGATCGCTGAGGACGACTCGCCGAACGACATTATTGCTGCGGCGCTGAAAAGCAACAATTTTTCGAGAACCACCGCCCAGATAGAGCGAAAGAAGAGAGAAGTTATCCGTTCGTACGCTCTAATCAGGCAACATGTGGACACCCTGGACATCATCCTGGGAGGTGACGGCAGCAGGGAGGGCCAAAGGGATGAGGAAAGCATCCAGAGCCAAATGAAGAAGCCTGGAACACAGGGAAACGATGACACATGTCCAGCTTCCAACACCACAACTGAAGACCAAAGAGGTGCGATGGCCGCAAGAAAGGAAAGGCACCCTGGAATTGATGGGAAGCAGGAGGTAAAGGGTGACAGAATCAAGGCTAAAGGAAGCCCTGTCCAGAGAAAGCAGAGGGACCCCAGCAAAAACTGTAAGGGCAGGGAAAGAAACACCTGCAAATTCTACCTGAGGGGGGACTGCTGGTACGGCGTTGAAGGTGCAAACTGTCGCTTTGCACATCGGAGGCCCTACCAAAACCGCACGGACGCGAGACAGAGGTCCCTCCCTCAGGGAGAACAAAAACAAAAACAAAAAGAAAAAGTTAAAAGAAGGGAAAAAAGCGCACTGACCACTACTGAAAGACGGTATGCAGATGTGGTGCGCGGAAACCCAACAGGTGGCCAGCTTCACCCAGATGTGAGAAGGGCGGCAGCTGAACAGCAGTCGTTTTTGTGCATGGCACAAAAATTGTTCAGCAGCTGACCTGGCTACAAGCACAAAGCTGGAACTACCACCACATAAGGCCACCTCCAACAGATGCAGGATGGCCACCACAGACACCAACACCAACACACACACCACAAAAATATTTCTACTGAATGTAGGAGGGCTGCTGCGCGGAAACTGTAAAAAGAAAATTTCATTCCTGAGAGACCTTGTGACATGCAATCAAGCTATATGCATGGCACTCACAGAAACGCATCTTGAACCCGATATAGGTGATGCAGAAATACACATGCCGCAATATGCAGTCATACGCACAGATAGAAAAGGGAGGAGCCATGGTGGAGTTGCAATGTACATCCGAGATGACCTCACGCCCCAGGTCCTGCTGTCATATTCAAACTCAGTATGTGAAACTCAAATTGTACACATAAGACAACTGAATATCGTCATATGCACTACATATCGCCCACCAGATGCCCCAAAACATTCAGGCATGTTTGAAGACTGCCTAACAAAAATAGGAGAAGTCCTCACCAACCTTGAACAGCAAACAGTGTATTCTTCATGGGTGACTTTAACCTCCCCAATGTGGAATGGCCTGGGGGGCAGATGCTCCCAGGGATGACACACCATCAGCAGGCACAGGTGGAGTCCCTGCTCCATCTCACAAATGTCTCTTTCATGGAGCAAATAGTTCTGCAACCAACAAGGGCAGATAATATACTGGATCTCTGCTTCACAAACAATATGGATATTATCCATAATGTTAATGTGATGCCGACAATGATCTCGGATCACAACATAATAGAGCTGTCTATGTATGGAACAAAAGCCCCCGCAGACACACAGCCTATACGAAGCACCCACCATCTCTCCAACTTAAACTTTCATAAAGCCAACTGGAAGTCGATTGAGAAAGAGATCCTCAAACAGGATTGGCCTGAATGTCTCTCCACACCGGACATAAACATGAAACACAAACACTTCATGTCCATAATACAAGCCATATGTGACAAATATGTCCCAGTGTGCAGGGCCAGCACACACAAGAACAAAAACAGGATCCCTAGAGAAAGGAGGATTCTTATGAGACGACGGACAAGGATTGCAAACCGCCTGAGCAAGCACACCAAAAGTGGTGAGAAGTCTCGGCTCGAAAGAATGCTAATGGAAACTGAGAAAAGTCTACATCAGTCCCATGAAAAGGAGAGAGCAGATAAAGAAGCTTGGGTAATAGAAAATATAAAGTCAAACCCTAAAGCTTTCTTTAAGTTTGCCAAAGAGACAGCCACAGTGCACCAGAGAATAGGACCTCTCTTCCAAAAAGATGACTCTCTCACAGGAAATCCCACGAGGATAAGTGAAATACTGAACGAACAGTTCCAAAGTGTGTTCACTACACCTCTAGGACACAGGCAAGTAAACAACCCAGAAGAATTCTTTGCCACTTTACCAGCGGCCAAAGAGACAAAAATTGAGTACATCAACATCGAAGAAGATGATATCACACTAGCCATTGATGAGATTGACACAAACTCAGCTGCTGGACCTGATGGATTCCCAGCGATCCTTCTCAAATCGTGCAAACGAGCCCTTGCAAAACCGCTACAGCTTCTTTTTCAGAGCTTTCTTGCAAGTGGTAAGCTCCTAGTCAAACTGAAAGAGGGGGTAATATGCCCTATCCATAAGGGAGGTAGCAGAGCAGATGCTAAAAATTATAGGCCTATCTCTCTGACCTCACACATCAGCAAAGTCATGGAACGAATAGTCCGTAAGAAACTAATCATGTTCCTTGAAGAAAATGACTTACTGTCTGACACCCAGCATGGATTTCGACCAGGTAGAGGCTGCCTAACACAGCTCCTGCAACACTATGACTGGGTGTTGAAACAGCTACTAAATGGCTCAAATGTGGATGTAATACATCTCGACTTTGCAAAAGCCTTTGATAAAGTCGACCATGGTATGATCTGTCACAAACTGCGTGGTCTCGGCATAGGCGGGAAACTTGGAGAGTGGCTGCACAACTTCCTAAAAGACAGAAAACAGGCAGTTGTGAGCAATGGAGCCACCTCCAAGGAAACGCAAATAACAAGCGGTGTCCCACAGGGCACTGTCTTGGGGCCACTGATGTTCATAGTGGCCCTTTCAGACATGCCTTCAGTTGCTACGATGACCACCCTTGCTAGCTATGCAGATGACACAAAAGTCTCCCACGCAATACAAAACCCTGAAAATATTGCGCATCTGCAACATGAGCTGGACATAATATACAGGTGGGCTGAGGACAACAACATGCAGTTTAATGCAGGTAAGTTCCAGGCCCTGCGCTACTGGCACACAAAGGTAAATGACGTGAAGACTGGATACACTGGCCCAGGAAGAATTGCAATCCCTGAGTCAAAATCAGTGCGTGACCTGGGCATTGACATGAGCAATGATGCATCTTTCCAAATGCATATTGCTAATCTGGTGAAAAAATGCAGACGGCTAGCTGGATGGATTCTCCGAACTTTCAGAACAAGAGAGAAGGAGACACTGATGGTCCTATGGAAAACATTTGTCCTCAGCTGCTTGGACTACTGCTCCCAACTTTGGTCACCACACAATATAAAACAAACAGCAGAACTCGAAGCAACTCAGAGAAGCTACACAAAGAAAATCGTCTCAATGCAAAATGTCAGCTACTGGAAAGACTGAAGGTATTAAACCTCTTCTCCCTGGAGCGGAGGCGGGAGAGATATGCAGTGATATACATCTGGAAAATCCTGGAGGGTCTTGTCCCAAACTTTGGCATTCAAAGTTACTCCAACCGCAGAACGGGGCGCCGCTGCGTGGTGCCAAGGATTCCAACATCACCATCAAAATACAGGTCCAGATACTGCAACAGCTTGGGTTTCAGAGGCCCACAGCTCTTTAACATCCTCCCTAAATGCCTGAGAGACTTACATGGTGTGGATGTGGGTTTCTTTAAAACTAAACTGGATCTCTTCTTGTTGGGAGTCCCAGATGAACCTACCTCACGACAGGAGACACGGATGCGGGCAGTAGCATCGAACAACCTTGTTGATCAAGTGCCACGTATCAGAGGTGGATTCACAAACTAGTGTAGTTCATTCAGTGGTGGTGCCCCAGCATGGCCGCGGCCTTCGGGCTAAAACATTTTTAAGGATTTAAGGATTTATATATATATAAATATATTTATGTATGTAATATATATATGTATATATATATAATATATATATATATAATATATAACATATATATAAATATATGTATATATAATATATAACATATATAAATAATATGTATATATATATATATATATATATATATTTATTATATAGAAGGAGCTTCTACAGGACTAGAACTGTTTCATTCAAGAGAGATCTTCAGGAAGCTTCCTGAAGATCTCTCTTGAATGAAACAGTTCTAGTCCTGTAGAAGCTCCTTCTATATAATAAATTAATTTTACTCTGCTATGTATTGAGTACCTTATTTACTGTGGTTAACCCCGAATCAACCCGGGACCTACATATATATATATATATATATATATATATATACATATATATAATATATAACATATATATAATTAATCTATATATAATATATAACATATATAAATAATATGTATATATATATATATATATATATATATATATATATATATATCATCATCATCATCATCATCATCGTTTAACATCCGTTCTCCATGCTAGCATGGGTTGGACGGTTCGACCGGGGATTTGGGAAGCGAGAAGGCTGCACCAGGCTCCAGTCTTATCTGGCAATGTTTCTACAGCTGGATGCCCTTCCTATATATATATATATATATATATATATATATATATATATATATATATATATATATATATATATATATATATATATATATATTTATATAATATATAACATATATATATATAAATAATATGTATATATATATATATATGTATAATATATATATTTCTTTTATATATTTTTTTTTCCTTAGTTTCAGCTCAGAGCTGCGGCCATGCTGATGCACCGCCGTTTTGTGCTACACTGTTATTGCGAAGAACCTCGTCTAATATGTGGCACTTGGTGAAGAATGGAGTTTGATACAGCTACTCTTATTTGCACCTCTTGCTGTGAGGTAGGTTCATCTGGGACTCTTGACTGGAAGATGTCCAGTTTTGATTTAAAAACCGCTACATCTACTCTGTGCAAGTTCCTCAGACTCTTATATATATTTCTTTTATATATATATATATATATATATATATATATATAATACATATATATATATTATATATATATAATACATACATATATATATATATATATTATTTATATATATATATATACTATTTATGTATGTGCGATTGATCTGTGGATGTGCGTGTGCGTATGTGCGTTTCTTGACTAACTAACCGTAAAATTTCTTTTGTGATTCAAATTTTAAACTATAAGCCAATCAAATTAATCTAGAATAATCAATATCAAGCGGACAGAATAATCAGACTCATAGATATGTCGATGTCTGATGGATGTACTTGGTACAGACATAATTGTATCTATTATTATTATTATTCTATGTTTGATTTTTGCTTTATATTTGTACAA
This sequence comes from Octopus sinensis, assembly GCF_006345805.1. Lineage (NCBI taxonomy): Eukaryota > Metazoa > Mollusca > Cephalopoda > Octopoda > Octopodidae > Octopus > Octopus sinensis. Next base: position 169,966,078 of record NC_042999.1, on the reverse strand, counting down.
GTTGGCTCCAAGTCTCACCCAGAGACCTCAAGAGACAACAGAGTTGGAAGTTCATGTTGTTGTTATGCCTAGTGTGCCATATATTTGGGGGGTGGGGGTGTTGTACTAATGAATGTCTAAAAAAAGTTTTTTTTTTTTTTTTTTTTAAACCGAAAATTATGTTTGTTTTAGACCTTGAGATTACATAGAAAGTATTTTGCGTAGGATATGAGCAGTTCCCATGAGCACTATCTTTTGAATTTCTGCCATTTTGGGGTTTCCTGGTATCTGAGTTAGGTAGCTATCTGCCCCTTTTGCTATCATTCCCAGGGCACCTATGACAACAGGTATTGTTTTAGTCTTCAGGTTCCACATTTTGCTGATTTCTATTTCAAGATCTTTATATTTGCTCAGTTTTTGGTAGGTCTTGACTGATACATTTATATCGATTGGGACAGTCATATCAATGAGGAGGCATGTTCTTTGTCTGAAGTCTTTCAATATGATGTCTGGCCTATTTGCATCTATCTTTCTGTCAGTTTGAATGGCGAAGTTCCAGAGGAGTGAGAGGTGGTCATTTTCAAGCACTGGGGGTGGTTTGTGTTCCCACCAGTTTATTATTATTATTATTATTATTATTATTATTATTATTATTATTAATATCAATAGTAATTTTTATTGACTTTTTCAGGTTTATAATTTTATGAACTGAACTGTGTGTTTTTTTATTATATTTCATGTATAGGTCTGATTTTAATTTAAATGTGAGTGTGCATATATTTTCCTGTGTGTTAGTTTTTAGAACTAGTAGCCCAATATGTAGAATAACTGTGTTTGTTAATATATATTGATATATTTTGTTTTGTTTATTTTGTATTATTGTATTAATGAGTATATATATATGTGTAGTATTATGAGTGTCTATGCACACGTTTTTATATTTTATATTTTTATATTTATATGTATAAAAAAAATTTTTTTCACACTTATAATAAATTAAATTCTCTGAAGAGGCCGTGGGGCATCCTTGTTAATGTATCATTTATACCTGCCTTATATGGCTTATAGGTTAAATGAGGCATGCTTGCCCTTACGGCCGAAACAGCTGTCAGATATGTTATAATTATATATTATATTTTATATGTCTATTTCATTGTCTAATTATATTTACTATATATTTTGTATAATGCCTTTACTGTTATGTAATGGTGTAATAAAGTATTGATTGGGTATCATCTGATGGTTGATATTTGATTGATTTAAGTATGTTTCTCCATTTTCTAATTTTATATATATATATATATATATATATATATATTACATATATATAATATATATATAAACTTAGATAAAACTTAGATATGTTTCGACCAATGATTGGTCCAGGCCATGTCTAACTTAATAGCACCACCTGATAGGATTATTTGAATCCTGTTTAAGTCAAGTTTTGTTTATGGTCCATTCAAGTAGTGAGTTCTTGTTGGGTGAGTTGTATCCAATTATGGGTGGCTTATCTGGTATTCCTTGAAGGGATCTATCCAGACTCCGTTTAAAGTTGATGGGATCCTGTTTCTCTTTGATCTCTTTCGGGACAATGTTAAATAGGGCAGGGCCTGAGGAGGAAAAGAAATTATGTTGTAGTGTACATGTATGCTGTGATCTTGAATTGGACAGGGGACGTATGGCCTGTGGTCCCAGTCTTGGATGAACCTTGAAGCTAATGTTCAGGTCGTTTGGGCAAAGTTGGCGGTATATTCTCCACATCAAACATATGATGTACCGCTCACGGCGACGCTGGAGAGAGTAGAGTTTCAAGGCTTTAATCGAGAGCAGCCATGCCTTCAATTTGTTTAGTGAGTGCTCTCTGGGGTGATTCAATCCTCAAGATGTTTTGTCTTGGATGGGGAGACCACAGTGGGCAGCAGTATTCGAGGTGTGGCCATACAAAGGAGGAGATATATAATACATATATATAGTATATATATATATATATATATATATATATATATATATATATATATATATATATATATATATATGATTGATTGATTGATTAATTGATTCTAGTTTCAGCTCAAGAGCTGTGGCCATGCTGGTGCACCGCCATTTGGTGTTGCTACATGGTTTTACTTCATGAATGCTTTTTAGCAACTGCCATTTGGTGCATGAGAGAGTTTGATGCAGCTGCCCTCATCTGCACCTCCTGCCGTGAAGTTGGTTCATCTGGGATACCTGACAAGAAGAGATCCAGTTTCATTTTAAAGACATCTGCATCCACCCCATGCAGGTCTCTTAGGTTCTTCCGGAGGATATTGAAGAGCTGTGGGCCTCGGAAGCCCAGGCTATCACAGTTTCTTGTCCTACATCTTGATGGCAAATTTGGAGACCTAGGCAACACGCAGTGGCGCCCAGTTCTGGCATTTGTGTAACTCTCGATGCCAAAGTTTGGGACAAGTCCTTCCAGGATCTTCCAGATGTATATTATGGCATGTCTTTCTTGCCTACGCTCCAAGGAATAGAGTTTAAATCTCTTGAGTCTTTCCCAGTTGCTTATATTCTGCACAGAGGCTATCTTCTTCGTGTAGCTATGTTGGATTGCCTCAAGTTCTGTGATCAACTTGACACTGGATGGTGACCATAGCTGAGAGCAATAGTCAAAGTGGCTTAGGACAAGTGTCCTCCAGAGGATCATCATGGTTTCTTGTTCTCTTGTTCTAAAGGTGGCCATGCTGGGGCACCGCCATTTGGTTTGCTACACGATTTTACCTCACGGATGCTTTTTAGCAAATGCCATCTGATGCATGAGAGAGTTCGATGCAGCTGCCCTCATCTGCACCTCCTGCCGTGAAGTCGGTTCATCGGGGACACCTGACAGGAAGAGATCCAGTCCTACTTTAAAGACATCCGCATCTACACCATGCAGGTCCCTCAGGTTCTTCGGGAGGATATTGAAGAGCTGTGGGCCTCTGAAGCCCAAGCTATCACAATATCTTGTCCTACATCTTGATGGCAAATTTGGAGTCCTTGGTACTACGCAGTGGCGTCCGGTTCTGGCATTTGTGTGACTCTCGATGCCAAAGTTTGGGACAAGTCCTTCCAGGATCTTCCAGATATATATTATGGCATATCTTTCTCGCCTACGCTCCAGGGAATAGAGTTTTAATCTCTTGAGTCTTTCCCAGTAGCTTATATGCTGCACTGAGGCCATCTTCTTCGTGTAGCTTCGTTGGATCGCCTCAAGTTCTGTGATCAACTTGACACTGGATGGTGACCATAGCTGAGAGCAATAGTCAAAGTGGCTTAGGACAAGTGTCTTCCAGAGGACCATCATGGTTTCTTGTTCTCTTGTTCTAAAGGTTCTAAGAATCCAGCCAGCCAGCCGTCTACATTTCATTGCCAGTTTAGCAACATGTACATGAAAGGTCGCGTCATCACGCATATGAATACCCAGGTCACGCACTGATTGTGCCTCTGGGATTGCTATTCCTCCGGGTCCAGTGTATTCATTGGGTATTGCATTTAGTTTTGCATGCTGATAGTATAGAGCTTGAAACTTTTCAGCATTGAACTGCATGCTATTCTTTTCAGCCCACTTGTATATTTCGTCCAGCTCATATTGCAGGCGTTTAGTGTCCTCTGGGTTCTGTATTGCCTGTGAAACTTTTGTATCATCTGCATAACTTGTGATCGTGGCTCTCTGCGTGACTGAGGGCATGTCTGAGAGGGCCATTATGAATATTATATATATTACGTATATATATATAATATGCTTTTTTTTGCTATTTTTTTGCTATAACTCTCTAAAAATGCTTATATAGTTATTTCCATTACAAGCCCGAGCAACGCCAGGCGATACTGCTAGTATGTATATATAATACATATATATTATATATATATATATATATATATATATATATATATATATATATATAATATATATATATATATATATATAATGCAAGAAATAAGGTGGAGAGGAGGATCTGCTAGGGTCCTCACAGGCAAGGAACACAGGTACAAGATTTTCTGGGCAGGGAACACTGACGGGGTTGGTGGCGTGGGTATACTCATCGCTGAGAAATGGATAGATAGAGTAATTGAGGTAATCAGAGTAAGTGACAGAATACTTAAGATTAGAATAGTGCTTCATAATAGATTAGCAACCATTATATCGGCCTATGCCCCTCAGCCAGGGCTACCCGATGGACAGAAAGACAGTTTCTATGACACCCTACTGCAGACCACCTCATCGACGAACGACAGGGACCTTCTCTTTGTGGCTGGTGATTTCAATGGGCATGTTGGACGACATGCTGGGGGCTTCCATGGCGTACATGGAGGCTACGGTTATGGTTCCCGCAACGAGGAGGGAACCAGGCTGCTGGAGTTCTGCGATGCGAATAGTCTTATGGTCTGCAACACTAACTTCAGGAAACCAACAAGCCACCTGGTCACCTACCGATCGGGCCGGCATACTAGCCAAATCGACTACATCCTTGCCAAAAAAGGGAAAGATGGCTGCTTATAAATGCCAAAACCTTCCCAGGCGAAGAATGCACCCCACAACATAGACTGGTAGTTAGTGACTTTAGGATCAGGACTAAGAGGGCGACTAGAAGACGACCAACATGGAGAAGAAGGGTCTGGAAGCTTAAAGCCCCTGCGAATGGACAGAGATTTAGAGATATGTTACTTGAAGCCTTTGACGAAGTGGAAGGGGGTATAGCTACACATGGGGTAGAAGACAACTGGACGTTTCTGAGGGACAACCTGCTGAAAGCCGCTGACCAGATCTGTGGCTGGTGCAAAGTCCCCTTAAGACCCAAAATAACGTGGTGGTGGAACAATATTGTTGACAGGGCTATTAGACAAAAGAAACAGGCTTGGAAGGCCTGGAAGAACGGTGGTAGCAGGGAAGGGTATCAGACTGCCAGAAGGGAAGCTAGGAGACAGGTCTATCTAGCCAGAGGGGAAGCAGATAAGAGAAAATTTGCCAATGTCCTGCGCCGTGAGGATGAAAGACTTGAGGTATTTCGTGTTGCAAGACAGTGTGTGAGAGAGAATCGTGATGTGGTAGGAGAGAAATGTGTTCGCATGGAGGATGGTTCACTTGCGCTAAATGAGGATGCAAAGAGAGAAGCTTGGAGACGCCACTATGAAAGGTTACTGAATGAGAAAATGAATGGGATAAAGAGAGTCTGCCGAATGCTGACCCTACAGAGGGACCAGCTATCCGAGTTGATAGTTCCGTGGTAGCTAAGGCAATTAGAAGCATGAAGACAGGGAAAGCCCCAGGCCCATCAGGAATTACTGCAGAGATGCTCAAAATATCTGGCAGTGTCGGCTATAACCTAGTCACCCGTATAGTCAACCAGGTGATACACGAAGGAGTCATACCCAATGACTGGTGCAGCAGCATACTAGTCAACTGCTACAAAGGTAAAGGTGATGCCCTAGATACAAATAATTACAGAGGTATCAAGCTGTTGGATCAAGTAATGAAGGTTACGGAGAGGGTCATAGCCCAACTAATAGAGAGAGAGTTAGTTTAGATGAGATGCAGTTTGGGTTCGTGCCAGGAAAAAGTACCACTGATGCTATATTCCTGGTAAGGCAGCTGCAGGAGAAATACCTAGCCAAAGATAAGCCCCTGTACCTGGCTTTCGTTGACATGGAGAAAGCTTTTGATAGGGTCCCCCGATCCCTTATCTGGTGGTCAATGAGGAAACTAGGGATAGATGAATGGCTGGTGAGGACTGTGCAAGCCATGTACAGAGATGCCGTAAGTAAGGTTAGGGTTGGCAACATGTACACAGAAGAATTCAAAGTAGAGGTTGGGGTCCACCAGGGTTCAGTACTCAGCCCCCTCCTATTTATCATAGTACTCCAGGCAATTACGGAGGAATTCAAGACAGGCTGTCCCTGGGAGCTCCTCTACGCTGACGACCTTGCTCTTATTGCTGAGTCACTATCAGAACTGGAGGAGAAGTTCCAGGTGTGGAAGGAGGGTTTAGAATCAAGGGGCCTTAGAGTCAACCTAGCTAAAACCAAAGTACTAATAAGTAGAAAGGTAGACAATCCACAAATATCTTCAGGAAGATGGCCCTGCTCGATCTGTAGAAAAGGTGTAGGTAGAAACTCTATAAGATGTACCCAGTGTAAGCTATGGACACATAAGAGGTGCAGCAATGTCAAAGGTAGGCTAACTGGGAAGATAGTTTTTGTATGTGGCAGATGCTCGGGAGCATTAACCTCCGAAAATCTGCAGAAAACAACTTCCGTCACTTTCCAGGGGAAAAAACTAGAAGTAGTTGATAGCTTCCGTTATCTAGGTGACCAAGTCAGTAGTGGGGGTGGGTGCGCTGAAAGTGTAACTGCTAGAATAAGAATAGCCTGGGCAAAGTTTAGGGAGCTCTTACCTCTGCTGGTGACTAAAGGCCTCTCGCTCAGAGTAAAAGGCAGACTGTATGATGCGTGGGTACGAACAGCCATGCTACATGGCAGCGAAACATGGGCCGTGACTGCTGAGGACATGCGTAAGCTCGTGAGGAATGAAGCCAGTATGCTCCGATGGATGTGTAATGTCAGTGTACATGCTCGACAGAGCGTTAGCACCTTGAGAGAAATGTTGTACCTAAGAAGCATCAGTTGTGGTGTGCAAGAGAGACGATTGCGCTGGTATGGTCATGTGGCGAGAATGGATGAAGATAGGTGTGTGAGAAAGTGCCAATCCCTAGCAGTTGAGGGAACCCGTGGAAGAGGTAGACCCAGGAAAACCTGGGACGAGGTGGTGAAGCACGACCTTCGAACTTTAGGCCTCACTGAGGAAATGACCAGAGACCGAGACCTTTGGAAATATTCTGTACGTGAGAAGACCAGGCAGGACAAGTGAGCCCAGCCCACTTATGAATGCCTTTCCTCCCTTGGACACAAAGACCGGTTGAGGCAAGCGAAGTCGATATAGAACCTCATCCGACGACAGACACCCATGCTTGCGAAGACATGTTGGGGCAAGCGAAATCGAAATCGAAACCGAATTGAACCAGCCAGGACCCCTGGCCTGGTGGTACGTAAAAAGCACTATCCGACTCGTGGCCGTGGCACGTAAAATACTCCAATGCGACCGTACGACAGGCACCCATGCCAACCCCCTTTGCTTGTGAAGACATGTTGGGGCAAGCGAAATCGAAATCGAATTGAACCAGCCAGGATCCCTGGTCTGGTGGTACGTAAAAAGCACTATCCGACTCGTGGCCGTGGCACGTAAAATACTCCAATGCGACCGTACGACAGGCACCCATGCCAACCCCCTTTGCTTTGAAGACATGTTGGGGCAAGCGAAATCGAAATCGAATTGAACCAGCCAGGATCCCTGGTCTGGTGGTACGTAAAAAGCACTATCCGACTCGTGGCCAATGCCAGCACCGCCTCGACTGGCTTCCGTACACCAATCTGACCGTGGCCGTTGCCAGCCCCGCCTGGCACCTGTGCAGGTGGCACGTAAAAAGCACCCACTACACTCACGGAGTGGTTGGCGTTAGGAAGGGCATCCAGCTGTAGAAACATTGCCAGATTAGACTGGAGCCTGGTGCAGCCTTCTGGCTTCCCAGAACCCCGGTCGAACCGTCCAACCCATGCTAGCATGGAGAACGGACGTTAAACGACGATGATGATGATGATGATATATATATATTATATGTGTATATTATATTTACTATTTTACTTCTTTTAGTCATTTTGACTGCGGCCATACTGGAGAACCACATTTAGTCGAGCAAATCTTTGTAAGCCCAGTACTTACTCTATCGGTCTCTTTTGCCAAATCGCTAAGTGACGGGGACGTAAACACACCCGCATCAGTTGTCAAGCAATGCTAGTGGTAAAGAAGTCAGTTGGATTGCTGACTTAAAAATGCCCTAGGGGTGGAGTGAAAATACTTTTGAATTGCTCATTTAGTATTTCACTTACTCTCATTGGATTTCCTGTGAGTGTACCCTCTTTTTCAAGGAGTGGCCCTATCCTACAGTGCACCATAGCTGTTTCTTTGGCAAACTTGTAGAAATCTCTGGGGTTAGATTTTATGTTGTCTATAGCCCAGGCTTCTTTGTCTGCTCTTTCTTTTTCATGGGAGAGTTGCAGACATTTTTCAATTTCCAGCAGTTTTATTTTCAGGCGGGACTTTTCACTGCTTTCAATTTGTTTGTTTAGGCGATTTGAAACTTTTGTATGCCGTCTCATAAGAATTTTCCTCTCTCTGGGGATTTTGTTCTTGTATACAGTGGCCTTTCTCTCTGGGACACATTTGTAGCATATGGCTTGCATTACAGACATGAATTGTTGAAGTTTCACATCGATGTCTGGCGAGGAGAGACATTCAGGCCAGTTTTGTTTGAGGATCTCTTCCTCAATTTGTTTCCAGTTTGCCTTATGGAAGTTCAAGCTGGAAAGATTCTGAGAGTTTCTTGTAGGCTGCATGTCCATGCTTTCCTTTGGCCCGTACATGGTCAGCTCTACCATGTTGTGATCCGAGAGTAGTGTCGGTGTCACTTTCACATTATGGATGAGATCCATATTATTTGTGAAGCAGAGATCCAGTGTGTAACCTGCCCTGGTTGGTTGGAGTATTATTTTCTCCATGTACAGAGTGTTGATGAGGTTCAGGAGGTACCTCACCTGTCCTCGTTCACATTGTGTCATTCCTGGGAGAGAAAGGCCCTTGGGCCATCTGACACTAGGCAGATTGAAGTCTCCCATAAGAAGTACACTTATGTGTTGTTCTAATGTGACTAGAACTTCTATTTTTGTAAGGCAATCTTCATACTTGCCTATATGACTTGGAGCATCTGGAGGGCGATATGTAGCACATAATACTACACCAAGTTGTCTTATATGTACAATTAGTGTGTCACACACCGAATTTGAGTATGACAAAAGGACCTGGGGTGTGAGGTCCTCGCGGATGTACATAGCAACTCCTCCATGACTCCTTTCTTTTCTGTCGGTCCGTAGTACAACATACTGTGGTATGTGTATTTCCGCATCTGCTATGTCCAGTTTCAGGTGTGTTACTGAGTGTTTGCAGTCCTCTGATGTTCAGTAGGAGCGTTGAGGTAATGTGTATGTTGTTGTTAGTGGTGTCCCCCCTGAGTTTATTTGCTGTGGTGGTCTTGTGTATTGTGTATAGTCCCATCTGTGAGTTTGAGTTTGATGGAGCCAGGTTAGCTGCTGTACAATATTTTGTGCCATGCACAAAAAAAATTTTTGTTCAGCAGCTGCCCTTTGAATAACATGTTGATGGTTTATAACACGCACTACATCTGCGTACCTCCATTTTGGGGCAGGTGGTGCGTGGTCCTTTCCCTTTCCTTTTGGCTGGTGGTTTAAATATATATTATGTATATATTATCTCTATATATATATAAAACTGAGAATGTGTGTCTGTCTGTCTGTCTGTGTGTTTCCCTAAAACTTGAGAACTACACAACCAATTTCATTCAATTTTTACACATGCCTTACTTTTTCCCTAGGGCGACCCCACAGCAATATCATATCTTCTCCACTATTTCAGTATTACGTGTTAAAAGTGATCACCTGAGCCCTGATATAGAGGACACAGAAGTACTCATACCAAACTATGCCATACTGCGAACAGACAGAAGGGAAAGGAGCCATAGTGGAGTTGCTGCATACATCCGAGATGACCTCACCCCAGGTCTTAATGACATACTTAAATTCGGTATGTGACACTTTAATTGTATACATAAGACAACATAATATAGTCATATGCAATACATATTGCCTACCGGATGCTTCAAATCACATAGGCAAGTTTGAAGACTGCCTCACAAGAATGAAAGAAATCCTCATGAATCTGGAACACCACATGACCATATTTCTTATGGGTGATTTCAACTTCCCCAACATCGAATGACCTGAAGGTCTCATGCTCTCAGGAATGAATCATTGCAAGAAAGTACAGGTGGAGTCCCTGCTCAACCTCACCAACGCCTTATTCATGGAACAAGTTGTACTCAAACCAATTAGGGCGAATAATATTCTGGATCTCTGCTTCACGAACAATATGGACATCATTCATGATGTGAAAGTGACACCGACATTAGTTTCGGATCACAACATAATAGAGCTGTCTATGTTTGGGCCGAAAGTAACCAGAGACATAAAGGAAGCATCCGAAATCTCTCCAATCTGAACTTCCACAAAGCAGATTGGAAATCGATCCAAAAAGAGATGCTCAGAGAGGACTGGCCGGAATGTCTCTCCACACCAGACATTGACTTGAAACTAAAATGTTTCATATCTTCTGTGCAAGCCGTATGCCAGAAATATGTCCCAGAGCACAAGGCCAAAACAAATAGGAGCAAGATTCCAAGAGACAGGAAGATCCTCATGAGACGACGGACGACAGTTGCAAATCGACTCAACCAACATCCCAAAAGTAGCGAAACGTCCCGCCTAAAAACAACACTGATGGAGATCGAAAAAGGCTGCAACAATCCTATGTGAGGGAGAAAGCAGGCAAAGAAGCCTGGGTTATAAAAAACATTAAATCAAACCCAAAGGCCTTCTTTCATTACGCGAAAGAAACAGTCTCAGTGCACTACAAGATAGGACCCCTCCTCCAAAAGGATGGCTCCTTCACAGGCAGTCCAACTAAGATCAGTGAGATACTGACTGACCAGTTCAAAAGTGTCTTTACCACCCCGTTGGAACACAGACAAGTGAATGAACAAGTGGACTTCTTTGCCGCCACACCTATAACCAGCGAGGCGGTTACAATAGAATGTATTGACATTAGTGAAGAAGATGTCCTACTAGCCATAGATGAAGTGGACACAAACTCAACTGCTGGTCCTGATGGTTTCCCAGCCATCCTCCTCAAAGCGTGTAAGCATGCCCTGGCAAAACCCCTCAAGATTCTCTTCCAGAGATTTCTTTACAAATGGCAAACTGCCAAGCAAGCTGAAGGAGGGAATAATATGCCCAATACATAAAGGGGGAAGTAGAGCAGATGCCAAAACCTATAGCCCTATCTCTCTGACTTCACACATCTGCAAAGTCATGGAACGGATAGTCAGAGGGAAACTAATCGCATTCCTTGAAGAAAATAACTTGCTGAGTGGTACCCAGCATGGTTTTCGACCAGGTAGGAGCTGCCTGACCCAGCTCTTACAGCATTATGACTGGGTGTTGAGGCAGTTACTCAACAAATCAAATGTGGACGTAATCTACCTTGATTTTGCAAAAGCTTTTGACAAGGTGGATCATGGTATGATATGCTACAAACTACGTGACCTCGGCATAGCTGGAAAACTTGGAGTGTGGTTACATGACTTCCTGAAAGATAGAAGTCAGGCAGTAGTGGTTAATGGAACCACCTCTATGAACACACAAATAGTGAGTGGCGTTCCACAGGGCACTGTCTTGGGACCACTGCTTTTTATAGTGGCCCTCTCAGATATGCCCTCAAATGCCTGGATAGCCACTCTGGCTAGCTATGCAGACGATACGAAAGTTTCACAGAAAATACAGAACCCCAGCGATGTTGCACACCTGCAGCAGGAGTTGGACTCAATCTACAGATGAGCTGAGGATAATAATATGCAGTTTAATGCTGAAAAATTCCAGCCCCTGCGCTACCAGCGTCCAAAACTGAATATTAAACTTACAGGGTACACCGGTACACAGGGAATTTCAATCCCAGAGCCTAAGTCTGTGAAGGACCTGGGTATCGACATGAGTGATGATACCTCTTTCCGAGTGCACATTACCAGGATGGCGACAAAGTACAGACAACTGGCTGGATGGATCCTAAAAACATTCAGAACCAGAGATAAGGAAACCATGATGGTCCTCTGGCGGACATTCGTCCTCAGTCGCCTGGATTACTGCTCACAGCTATGGTCACCCACTAGTGTAAAATTAACAGTGGACCTTGAAGCAATCCAGAGAAGATTCACAAAGAAGATCATCTCTTTGCAACAGCTCAGCTACTGGGAAAGGTTGAAACAGCTAAGACTCTACTCCCTGGAGAGAAGACGGGAGAGGTATGCAGTAATATATGTCTGGAAGATCCTGGAAGGAAATGTGCCAAATTTTGGCATTGTAAGCTACACCAATACTAGAAGGGGACGACACTGCATAGTACCAAAGATCCCAGCAATGCCATCATGCTTCAGGACCAGCTTCTGCAACAGCCTGGGTTTCAAGGGCCCACAGCTTTTTAATATTCTCCCAAAGAGTCTGAGGAACTTGCACAAAGTAGATGTAGCGGTTTTTAAATCAAAACTGGACATCTTCCTGTCAAGAGTCCCAGATGAACCTACCTCACGGCAAGAGGTGCAAATGAGGGTAGCTATATCAAACTCCATTCTTCACCAAGTGCCACATATAAGAGGAGGCTCTTCGTAAACACAGTGTAGCACAAAACGGCAGTGCATCAGCATGGCCGCAGCTCTGAGCTGAAACAAGAAAAACGAAATATATATATATATATTATATATCATCATCATCATCATGATATATATATATATATATATATATATATATATATATATATATATATATATATATATGTATGTATTTTATATATATGCATTATATATATATATATATATATATATATATATATATATATATATAAAGTATTAGTTATCGCCATACTAATATGGCATTCTTATAAAAATAAGAAAAAAGCTGACCGCTTATTAGCTCCATGAGGCCATCGCCTTAAGTTAGCTATTTGATACACAAACTGTATCCATATAACCTTTGAACAAGGGAGGTCAGTCGCTCCACACTACTTGTTCAAAGGTTATATGGATACAGTTTGTGTATCAAATAGCTAACTTAAGGCGATGGCCTCATGGAGCTAATAAGCGGTCAGCTTTTTTCTTATTTTTATAAGAATGCCATATTAGTATGGCGATAACTAATATTTTCCGGGAACGCTGCCGTTGTTCTCTTTTAGAGAGACTTAGTAATTTTAATATTTCTATTATTGAAAACAAGTGGATGTATTCCACCGAAGCTAGGTAAATAAAACCTTTGAACAGAGATTGTCGGAAGCGACACCTACTGGTTTGGCTACGCTGCATTGAAAAGGGGCAATACCCCGAAACGCGTCTGTAGCTGCCGGCCAAGTAGTGTGGAGCGACTGACCTCCCTTGTTCAAGGTTATATGGATACAGTTTGTGTATCAAATAGCTAACTTAAGGCGATGGCCTCATGGAGCTAATAAGCGGTCAGCTTTTTTCTTATTTTTATAAGAATGCCATATTAGTATGGCGATAACTAATATTTTCCGGGAACGCTGCCGTTGTTCTCTTTTAGAGAGACTTAGTAATTTTAATATTTCTATTATATATATATATATTTATTTTATAGAAGGAGCTTCTACAGGACTAGAACTGTTTCATTCAAAAGAAATCATCAGGAAGCTCCTGATGATTTCTTTTGAATGAAACAGTTCTAGTCCTGTAGAAGCTCCTTCTATAAAATAAATTAATTTACTCTGCTATGTATTGAGTACCTTATTTACTGTGGTTAACCCCGACTCTACCCGGGACCTACATATATATATATATATATATATATATATATATATATATATATATATATATATATATATATATATATATATATGTATGTATGTATATGTATATATATATATATATATATGTATGTATATATATATATGTATGAATATATATATATATATATATATGTATGTATATATATATATATGTATGTATTATATATATATGCATTATATATATATATGTATATATATGTATTATATATATATGCATTATATATATATATTATATATATATATATATATATATAAATATATATATATATATATTCTTGTGAGTGGATTTGGTAGACGGAAACTGAAAGAAGCTCGTCGTATATATGTATATATATATATGCATGTGTGTGTTTGGGTGTCTGTGTTTGTCCCACTAGCATTGCTTGACAGCCGATGCTGGTGTGTTTATGTCCCCGTTACTTAGCGGTTCGGCAAAAGAGACTGATAGAATAAGTACTGGGCTTACAAAAAAGAATAAGTCCCGGGGTCGAGTTGCTCGATTAAAGGTGGTGCTCCAGCATGGCCACAGTCAAATGACTGAAACAAGTAAAAGAGTAAAAGAGGATATATGTATTATATATGTATTATATATATAATATATATATCATATATATATATATATATATATATATATATATATATATATATATATATATACAAAATGGAGAAATATATCTAAATCATTCATCAACTATCAGATAATACCGAATCATATACTTTATTAAAACACTACACAAGAGCATTAAGATTAGACATTAATACAGTACAATAATTACAATCAATATAATGAGATATAACTAAATAAATATAACAAGATATAAAAATACATATACATTATAATTAACAGCTGTCAGTTATAATGTATATGTATTTTTATATCTTGTTATATTTATTTAGTTATATCTCATTATATTGATTGTAATTATTGTACTGTATTAATGTCTAATCTTAATGCTCTTGTGTAGTGTTTTAATAAAGTATATGATTCGGTATTATCTGATAGTTGATGAATGATTTAGATATATTTCTCCATTTTCTTTTTTTGTATTATTAATTTATGGTAAAAATAATTTTACCTTTGCCTACCTAATACAGTAAATGAATTAATTGCATCGCAATTTCTTAACATTTATGTATTAGCATTGTTGGGTACTTCTCTAGCAGTATATTGGATATATGTTATCCCATGGAATTTGGTGATACTAGTTGTGGCTTCTAGCTCGCTCTGATACTGAGTTGAGTTGGTGCCTTCTAGTATCTCAAAATTCAATATACAATCATTCATGATTGTTTGTATCCTGCGCTGATGAGAGAAGAAGTTTGGGTAAGGTAGAATTATCTAATTCTTATGCTTTCCTAAGACTTGATTTCGAAACGTACGTCCGTAGGTGACTTAAAACTGTATGATAGATTGCCGTCAATTCATTCTCTCTTACCTGTTTGTGTTTGCCTTTCAAATGCTGTGTTTTTACTGAGATCTCCCTTTTAGTAGAAGAAATAGCTATAATCTCTTTGACTGCTATTTCTAAATTCGGTGTGCGGTAAGGCAATTCGTTGCTAAACCCTTAATTGCTTAGTATTACTTCATTTTATATATATATATATATATATATATATAT
The DNA here is from genome assembly GCF_006345805.1 of Octopus sinensis. NCBI lineage: Eukaryota > Metazoa > Mollusca > Cephalopoda > Octopoda > Octopodidae > Octopus > Octopus sinensis. Next base: position 169,950,868 of record NC_042999.1, on the reverse strand, counting down.
ATATGTATTATATATCTAATATATATATATATTATATATATGTATTATGTATATAATATATATATTACAGGATGTATGGTGGGTAGCATGGATGTGGTATCCCTATACCCATCGATCGACGTAGATTTTGCGGTGGAGAAGTGCGTGGAGATGATCAACGAGAGCAAGGTGGAGTTCCGCAATGTCAACACAGAGGAACTGGACCTCCTACTTAGACTGACATGTGACAATGAATACCTAGATAAATAATGATCTTAGTAGTTTCTGCCCCAGTAGACGTTTAAGAGGTAGACCACCCACAATTACTTCTATGGCTAGGAAGACCCATATAGAGAGATGGAGCAGATGGACCAGAACCATACAGACCCCGCAAATGTCCATCAGGTAAAGAAAATGATCGCACATGCACTAGGAGCTAGTATAAGAGTTACCCTAAAAGGCCACACGTTTAAGTTTAACAATAAAATATATGCCCAGGACGAGGGGGTAGCCATCGGCGTTAGTATCGCCGGTGATGTGGCCAACCTTTTCATGGTATGTTGGGACAGAAGGCTTAAAGAACGCCTAACACAGAACTCCATACTCGTGAACATGTACTCTCGCTATGTTGATGATATCAACATAGTGGTAAAGGCACCCCCACAAGAGAGTACTGTTGAAATAGAAATAGAAACTAATACTATGGAGAGTATTCAGCAAATAGCTAACTCCATCCACCAGAGTATTAAGGTCACAATAGACTACCCCACTAAACACCCTAACCATAGACTAGCAGTACTAGACACAGAACTCTGGCTGGAAACTGAGAATAATAAAACCCAAATCCTTCATTTGTACTATGCCAAACCTATGGCCTCAAAATACTTGATCCACCAGATCTCAGCTATCGTGGACAATGCCAAATTCAATATTTTGATAGCAGACCTCGCCAGAATAATGCGAAATGTGTCCCACATGTGCGAGCCTACAGAGTTAAAGAGACACATACAACATTTCGTTCACCGCATGCAGTTCTCAGGTTACAGCCATAAAGAAAGGATCAGAGTATACAAAGGAGCCATGAAGAAATTTGATACTATCTTATGTAATGATAGGAATGGGATTTGCCCACTCTATAGGAGCAAGTCATGGAACACTATGGAAAGGACAAAGAAAAAAATAGTGAAGGCCAACTCTTGGTATGGTAGCCACAAATACCAGAGTGTCATGTTCGTTGACACCACCCCTAGAGGTGAACTGGTGTACCGCTTTAGAAGGACCCTAGACAAACTTAAGCTAAGGATTAAGGTTGTTGAAAAACCAGGCAACCCTATCAAATCCATAATCAGTAGAACCTACCCTTTTAGTAGAACCCCCTGTATGGATAGGTACTGTACTGTGTGTAGATTTAGCCCACAAACAAACTGTAAAGCCAGAAATGTAGTCTATAGTATAAGATGTATAGAGGGACGATGCAGTAACAAGACAACGACATACGTAGGGGAAACGGCACGAAGCATAGGAGAGCGGGTAAATGAACATTGGAGACAACTTAAGGAAGGTAAAAGCTCATCGATTTAGTAGAACCCCCTGTATGGATAGGTACTGTACTGTGTGTAGATTTAGCCCACAAACAAACTGTAAAGCCAGAAATGTAGTCTATAGTATAAGATGTATAGAGGGACGATGCAGTAACAAGACAACGACATACGTAGGGGAAACGGCACGAAGCATAGGAGAGCGGGTAAATGAACATTGGAGACAACTTAAGGAAGGTAAAAGCTCAACACGGGGGCTCAATCAACAACATAGAAGTTAAAATCTTGTCCGCATATAGAACAGATGCAACAATCAGACAAATTACGGAAGCTACACACATAATAGAAGATAAACCTAGCCTGAATAGGAAACTGGAATGGAACACTGGCACACACCACAACATGACAGAAGACGATCCCCATAAACTGGCTACAATATAAACAAAACTGAAAACATAATAAAATAAAATACACAGATAAATAAACAAATGGAAGTAAATAACTGTATACATTTTTTTAATTAAAATTTTTTTTTATTATTATTATTATTATTACTAGTATTGTTGTTATACATACATACAAGCATGCATAATAATAATAATGATAATAATAAGTGGGTGTAAACACATGAACAAAATAAGAATAAACAAAAAACAAATTACACAAATGGATATAAACAGAAGATACAAAAATTATAGGCATCCCCCCTACACACACACTAACTAAACATAGATGCACATAGAGATATACACGTGCACAAATGAAGACACATACAATAGAAATACAAAATGGCTGACGGTTAGTAAGGAGAGACACACAAATAAGAAAGAAGAAAGCAAAGGACCACTGATGAGGTCACAGGAGTGTGACGAAAGAACTCTGGCCGAAATAAGATTAAGATTAATGTAAAAAATAAATAACACTGAAGCAAAGTAACACCAAATATATAGTGCGTGTGTTTTTATTGGCTAAACTGGCAAAATGACCATTCCGAAATACAACAATATATATATATGTATGTATGTATATATATATATATATATATATATATATATATATATATATATATATATATATATATATATATATATATATATGTATAAAGGTAGTGGGTAGCGAACTTCTTCACTACTTCAGGGAGTGATGACCCTGCCTGACACGAGTTCTGGGCTCAGCTGGCTCTGGCTGACAGTACCTGGTATGGGCCCCTATCCAGGGTTACGGAAAGGAGACAACCTTCAAAGAAATCCGGAGTGGAGCCCCAATGGCAGTTTAGTGTTTGACTCGACACTCTTCCGGCAGCTCTTGCAACCAAGCTGGTGCCAAACGTAATGCACTGCACTCCTTTGGACTACATCAGCAAGGTCAAGAGAGGAAACCTGACAATTGGGCTACCCAGGACTTTCTTATCTCTAGCCCAGGCCTGCGCAAAACTGGAGAGGACACTTCAGTGCTGCTGTAAAAACCTGCAGAAACAACACGGGAGGTAACAGTCACGAGTGATAAGTCCATTCAGACTGGCGTAAAATATGGGCGCTACAGGTTACCTCTGACGGTGGGAGGGACCTCCGTGTCCTATCAGTTAGCTACTGCCCACCTCAAGCTGGGCAGCCCCCAGTTAATAAGGTGCTGACCCGCCACAGGCCGCCTGCTTCATTGGGTGCTTGGAGCTAAGAGTATGACTTGAAAAGCAGCCTACAACCTCTGCACCAGGCAAACAACTAAAAGTCAAGAAACCACCAGTTCTGCGGTTGGCAAGCTGGAATGTCAGGACCATGTGCCCTGGAATATCTGATGATCTACTCAGGGTTGAAGACACAAGGAAAACGGCCATCATTGACCGTGAACTAAAGAGGCTCAACATAGACATTGCTGGGCTACAGGAGACAAGACTTCCCTCAAACGGCAAACTCAAAGAGCAGGATTTCACCTTCTTTTGGCAGGGAAGCGATCCAGAAGAACCTTGTCAACATGGCGTTGGCTTTGCAGTGAGAAACTCATTATTCTCCTCAATAGAACCACCATCAGGAGGCACTGAGCGTATCCTCTCACTGTGCCTCTCGACTTCTTCTGGCTCAGTACATCTACTCAGCATCTATGCTCCCACTCTCTACAGCTCAGAGGAGACCAAGGGCCAGTTCTACAAAGATCTCAACTGTGTCATAGAAAATATACCAACAACAGAAATTATCTACCTTCTAGGGGATTTTAATGCTCACGTGGGATCTGACCATGATTCGTGGCCCATTTGTGTTGGACACTTTGGTATTGGCAACATGAATGACAATGGTCAGAGACTACTCGAATTCTGCACATACCACAACCTGTGCATCACAAACACATTCTTTACCAACAAGCCATCCCACAAGGCATCTTGGAGACATCCAAGATCTCACCACTGGCATCAGCTGGATCTCATCATTACACGGAGATCCTTTCTGAATTCTATTCTATTGACCCGCAGTTACCACAGCGCGGATTGTGACACAGACCACTCACTAATTAGAAGTAGGGTGAGGATTCTACCTAAAAAAGTCCATCGCTCCAAGAAAGTGGGCCGACCACGCATTAACACTGCCAGAACCTCGGACCCTACACTGCAAAAATGTTTTGCTGCTTCTATCAAGGTTGCCCTCAGTAGCTGCCCAACCTCCTCTGCTGAAGGTAGGTGGAACTATATCAGGGAAGCTTTGTATACGACATCAATAGATACTTTTGGCATGAGAGAAAGGCAAAACCCAGATTGGCTCAATGCTGGGCTCTCAGAGCTGGAGCCAGTTATCGAAGCAAAGCGTACAGCTCTGGTGCAATACAAGAGTGACTCTTCTACAAAGTCACTCGAAGAACTCAGAAAGGCACGAAATAAAACCCAACTGACAGCCAGATGCTGTGCAAATAGGTATTGGCAGGAAATCTGTCAGAGTATCCAGTCAGCTGCTGACAGGGGCAACACCCGTGGGATGTATGCCGGTTTGAAGAAGGCCCTCGGTCCATCCGCAACCAAGTCAGCCCCTCGGAAATCAACTACTGGAGATCTCATCAGGGATCAAGGCAAGCAAATGGATAGACGGGTGGAGCACTACCAGGATCTCTACTCACGGGAGACTACAGTGGCTGAGGCTGCAGTCGAGAGTGTCAAGATCTTGCCAGTCATGTGCGAACTTGACAGTCCGCCATCTATAGCAGAGCTCACCAAGGCTATTGACTCCCTAGCAAGAAACAAGGCTCCGGGAAAAGACGGCATCCCCTCAGAGATCATCAAAGCCAGCAAAAACACCATCCTGCTTCGGCACCTTCATGAGCTTCTGTGTCAGTGCTGGGAAGAGGGTGCAGTCCCTCAGGATGTGCGGGATGCTAACATCATTACGCTTTACAAAAACAAAGGTGACCGTGGTGATTGTAACAATTACTGTGGAATATCTCTTCTAAGCACTGTTGGAAAGACCTTTGCTTGCGTTATCCTGGCCAGGCTACAACTACTTGCTTCTCGAATCTATCCGAATTTGCAGTGTGGCTTTAGAAGAAGCAGATCAACTATCGATATGATATTCTCCATACGCCAACTTCAGGAGAAGTCCAGAGAGCAGAAAATGCCATTATATATGGCCTTCATTGATCTAACAAAGGCTTTTGACTCGGTAAGCAGAACAGGCCTCTTCCTCCTGCTCCAAAAAATCGGATGTCCACCAAAGCTGCTGAGGATCATCAAGTCTTTCCATGATGACATGCAAGGCACCATACAGCACAACGGTTCAACATCAGCCGCCTTCCATATAAAAAACGGGGTAAAGCAAGGCTGTGTCCTCGCTCCTACATTGTTTGGCATCTTCTTCTCGCTCTTACTCTCACATGCCTTTCAGACATCAGATGATGGAGTGTTTCTGCACAGTAGAAGTGACAGGAAACTGTTCAATCTCTTGCGCCTGTGTGCCAAGACCAAAATCAGAAACGTCCTGATCAAGGAGATACTATTTGCTGATGATGCCGCTCTGGTATCACACACAGAAGAAGCCCTCCAAAGGCTCATTAACTGTTTTGAGCAAGCATGTAACGACTTTGGCTTACATCATGGGTCAGGCTACATCGGACATCCCAAACATACATATTGGAGACCACAGATTACAAGAGGTGGAGAAGTTTACCTATCTTGGCTCTACCATCACCTACAACATATCCCTTGACGCTGAGCTCAATATACGCATTGGCAAGGCAGCTGCTGTGATGGCCCAACTCTCCAAACGGGCATGGGACAACAATAAGCTGACCAAGATCACGAAAATGAAGATCTACCAGGCATGTGTACTTAGCACTCTACTGTATGGAAGTGAGACTTGGACGCTATACACACACCAAGAGTGTCACCTAAACATCTTTCACCTGCGCTGCCTCCGGAAAATCCTCCGCATCAAATGGCAGAATCATATCCCCAACAAAGATGTCCTCAAGCAAGCAGGAATACCAAGCATGTTTGCACTCCTCACACAAAGACGTGTGAGATGGCTTGGACATGTTAGCCGTATGAAACGTGGCAGAATCCCTAAGGACATACTCTACAGAGAGCTGGCTAGGGGTACAAGTTCTGTGGGTAGACCGTTCTTACGTTACAAGGATGTTTGCAAAAGGGACATGAAGGCCTCCAACATCAATATTAGCAAGTGGGAAGCAGCTGCCGGCAACCGTGGAGATTGGCGACGTACCGTAAAAGAGGGAATACAAAAGAGTGACAGAGAGAGAGAGGAGAAATGGAAAGACAAGAAAAGATGTCAACAAGAAACTATGGCATTACAACCAGCCAGGAACAACCTTCGCTACATTTGCGGCACCTGCCAGAGGGAGTGTTTGTCCAGGATAGGACTACACAGCCACAGCAGGAGATGTATTAGGACATGAAATGTAAAAGCCTGACTAGTCTATTTTATGCGCAACTCCATTGTCTCCCGAGACAAAAAGGATGCCAACCAACCAACCATATATGTATATATATGTACATATACGTATATATATATGTGTGTATATATATGTATATATATATGTATGTATATATATATGTATGTATATATATATATATATATATATATATATATATATATATATATATATATATATATATATATATATGTATATATATATATATATATATGTATATATATCTATATGTTTATATATATGTATGTATATATATGTATATATATATGTATATATATGTATGTGTATATCATCATCATCATCATCATCATCATCATTTAACGTCCGCTTTCCATGTATATATATATGTATATATATATGTATACATATGTATATGTGTATATATATATATATATATATATATATATATATATATATATATATATTCTTGAAAGCCTTTGACAGGGTCCCCCGATCACTTATCTGGTGGTCAAGGAGGAAACTATGGATAGATGAATGGTGAGTGAGAGCTGTGCGAGCCATGTACAGAGACGCTGCTAGTAAGGTGAGGGTTGGCAACGAGTACAGTGAAGAATTTCAGGTAGAGGTAGGGGTCCACCAAGGTTTAGTCCTCAGCCCGCTCCTATTTATCATAGTCCTCCAGGCAATAACAGAGGAATTCAAGACAGGATGCCCCTGGGAGCTCCTCTATGCTGACGACCTTGCTCTAATTGCTGAGTCACTATCAGAACTGGAGGAGGTTTCAGGTGTGGAAACAAGAAATAGAATCGAAGGGCCTTAGAGTCAACCTAGCTAAAACCAAAGTCCTAATATGTAGGAAGGCAGGCAAACCACAAATCCCTTCAGGTAGATGGCCCTGCTCGATCTGTAGTAGAGGCGTATGTAGAAACTCTATAAGATGCACCAAGTGTAAGCTATAAGATGCACCAAGGTGCAGCAATGTCAAAGGAAGGCTAAGTGGGAAGATAGTTTTTGTATGAGGCAGATGCACAGGAGCAATAAACACTGAAAATGCGCAGAGACTAACTTCCGCCACATTCCAGGGAGAAAAACTAGAAATAGTTGATAGCTTCCGTTACCTAGGTGACCAAGTCAGAAGCGGGGACGGGTGTGTTGAAAGTGTAACTGCTAGAGTAAGAATAGCTCAGAGAGCTCTTACCTCTGCTGGTGACAAAAGGCCTCTCGCTCAGAGTAAAAGGCTGACTGTATGACGCATGTGTATGAACAGCCATGCTACATGGCAGTGAAACATGGGCCGTGACTGCTGAGGATATGCGTAAGCTCACAAGAAATGAAGCCAGTATGCTCCGAAGGATGTGTAATGTCAGTGTTCATACTCGACAGAGTGTAAGTACCTTGAGAGAAAAGTTGGATCTAAGAAGCATCAGTTATAATGTGTAAGAGAGACGTTTGTGCTGGTATGGTCATGTGGTGAGAATGGATGAAGATAGTTGTGTGAAAAAGTGCCACACCCTAGCGGTTGAGGGAACCTGTGGAAGAGGTAGACCCAGGAAAACCTGGGATGAGGTGGTGAAGCACAACTTTCGAACTTTAGGTCTCACCGAGGAAATGACTAGAGACCGAGACCTTTGGAAGTATGCTGTGCGTGGGAAGACCCGGCAGAACAAGTGAGACCATAAGGCGTGGCCTCTACCTGGGATGTAGCCAGTCCACTTATGACTAGTGTCCCTTCTTGGGACACAAAACTCTGCTTGTGAAGACCTGTTGAGGCAAGTGAAAATCAAAATCGAAATCGATCAACATCAATGGAAATTGTAACTGTGATACCAGTGCCGGTGGCACATAAGAGAACCATCCGAATGTGGCCGTTGCCTGCGCCGCCCTGACTGACCTCCGTGCCGGTGGCACGTAAAAAGCACCATCCAATCATGGCTGTTGCCAGCCTCATCTTGCACCTGTGCCGGTGGCATGTAAAAAGCACCCACTACACTCACGGAGTGGTTGGCGTTAGGAAGGGCATCCTGCTGTAGAAACACTGCCAGATCAGACTGGGCCTGGTGCAGCCTTCTGGCTTCCCAGATCCCCGGTCGAACCATCCAACCCATGCTAGCATGGAAAGCGGATGCTAAACGATGATGATGATATGTATTTTATATATATATATATATGTATTATATATATATATGTATTATATATATATATATATATATATATGTATTATATATATATATGTATTATATATATATATATATATATGTATTATATATATATATATATATATATATATATATATATGTATTATACAATAAACACTGAAAATGCTCTGAGACCAACTTCCGTCACTTTCCAGGGAGAAAAACTAGAAGTAGTTGATAGTTTCCGTTACCTAGGTGACCAAGTCAGTAGCGGGGGAGGGTGTGCTGAAAGTATAACTGCTAGAGTAAGAATAGCCTGGACAAAGTTTAGAGAGCTCTTACCCCTTACTATCTTTTAAAGCCTTATTATAAACTGGGGCAACGCTATTGAAGATGTCCTCATCAGATGAGAGGCTAGAAATCCTCTTACTAATATTTTTAACTAAATTTTTGAATACTATAGGGGGATGGCATGAACCTACATTAATATAACTTAGTCTATCATTGGGCTTCCTATAAGGCTTATAAATATTCTTATTAAGATCTAAGGAAACGTCTAAGAAATTGACAACCGTCAGGTTAGTATCTATAGTTATACTAAGTCCGAAGTGTTTCATTAACTGGATAATATCCTTCCTAAAACGATCTTGTGCTGGTCCATTTGTATTAGCTGTTAAGGTGAGGGCATCATCTTTGTAGATGGCGAAATGTACGTTAGGGAATGTCTTACCTAAGGTATCTAGGAGAAAAAGTCCAATTAGATCACAGATGCCTGCCCCATCATATGAACCCATGCTCACATCGAAAGCGCCCTCTGTGTCGGTGTTTTTTACCCACTTTGCGTCCTCACTGAAAAGTAAGGTCTTTCTAGCATGGAAGATTATTTCCTTATCATTGGTACTAATTTCTATGAAGTCACTAGCGAAGATGAGGGCTTTATCTAGCAGTTCTTTAGAGATAGAGGCATAAAAATCAACAATATCGAATTGTGTAAACCTCGCTTTTTTCTTATTCTTAATAGCTTTAAACCAGTCTACGACTTCTATACTATTGGACCATTGTACTAGCCTAGTATCGGTCTTAATTTTCGTATTTATTTTATCTAAAATTTCTTTGCTAATAATCCCAAGTTCTGACTTGGCTGGGTTGATAAGCCTACATTTAGGGTTGGAAAGGAAGTTTTCTTTATGATCTTTAATAGTAATAAAGGCCTCTTTTTGGGGAAGGGCTTCTATTTTTTTATCTAATTTAAGTTTAGCGGCAATGACGCTAGCTTCTTTATTGATTTCGTTATATGTCTGTGCCCTAGCCTTAGTATAATTATTAATGATGCTGTTGTGTAAGAGTTGTGTGTATTTGCTGTTATCTACCAGGTATAAGTTCTTGGTTTTATCCGAAAAAAGTGCTTTTTTCTTGGAGCTCTTTATATGATTAATATCTTTTTTCAATCTATGTTGGAAATCATTAAAAGACTTACGAAATTTTATTTTGCTCATAATTTTCAGCAGGTCCGCTTCGAAATCTTCCAAGCCTTTAATCCTGGGAGGGAATTTTTTGGATTTTATTCGATAGAAAATGTTTTCCTTGGTTCATGCCATCCCCCTATAGTATTCAAAAATTTAGTTAAAAATATTAGTAAGAGGATTTCTAGCCTCTCATCTGATGAGGACATCTTCAATAGCGTTGCCCCAGTTTATAATAAGGCTTTAAAAGATAGTAGTTTTAGCGATAAAATAAAATATACACCTATCACTAGCCCAACAGTAAGGAAAAGGAATAATAGAAATAGGAAGGTCATCTGGTTTACGCCCCCTTACTCACCCGAGGTGGCCTTCAATATAGGTAAATATTTCCTAGCACTGATAGACAGACATTTTCCAGTTAACCATACTTACAGGAAACTCTTCAATAGACACAATTTAAAAATTAGTTTTAGTTCAACTACCAATTTTAAAAACATAATCAAACATAACATACAAAAAACACAAGAAGAAAACAGCTGTTCATGCAGGAATAAAGAATTGTGCCCGCTAAATGGAGCTTGCATGTCCAAGACCATCATATATGAAGCTACCGTAAACTCTATAACCACTAAAGACACCGGTTCGACGAAGAAATACATGGGCCTTACAGAGAGTAATTTCAAGGCCAGGTTCAATAACCAACACTTTGAGCTTTAGGCACTGGAACAAAAGAAAAGCGACACAATTGTCTAATCATATTTGGTCTTTAAGAGATAAAGGTGTCGATTATAACATACAATGGAAGATTTTGGCCAGATGTAAGCCCTATACTAACGGCAGCGGAAGGTGTGGTCTATGCGACATGGAGAGATGGCTTATCTGGAAAAGCAGCTTAGACCCTACTACATGTCTAAATACAAGGACAGAGCTTTTCGGATCATGCCCACATGTGACTAAATTTCTGTTACGTTTTTGGTCCCCTAAAGAAAACAGATAGAACATGCTTTCTATGTTATGTCCCAAGAAGAATTTATATATTTTTATATATTTTTTATGTATTTTTATATAATTTTTATGACGAAAAATGCGAGCGATGTATAAGTACACAGGCAAGCAGAGTTATAACAGAGTAATTTCCCTTTATTTAACGGTATTTTTTCATAAGGTTTTCAAATAGCCAGATAACCGAAGAGATGGTGTTGTGGATTTCCACTTCGGCATCTGAAACTCAGAGTTTTATCTTGACTACCGAGTAATGTAACATATTGTATAGATAAATTTCCTCTATTTACATAATATTGAGGTCTCTTTCTTTCTTTTGTTATCTTACCGTTTTATCAATATATATATATATATATATATATATTATTTATGTTTTATATATAAAATATCATCATCGTTTAATGCCTGCTTTTCATGCTAGCATGGGTTGGACGGTTCAACTGGGGTCTGTGAAGCCAGAAGGCTGCACCAGGCTCCAGTCTGATCTGGCAGTGTTTCTACAGCAGGATGCCCTTCCTAATGCCAACTACTCCGTGAGTGTAGTGGGTGCTTTTTACATGCCACCGGCACAGGTGCAAGATGAGGCTGGCAACAGCCATGATTGGATGGTGCTTTTTACGTGCCACCGGCACGGAGGTCAGTCAGGGCAGCGCAGGCAACGGCCACATTCGGATGGATCTCTTATGTGCCACCGGCACTGGTATCACAGTTACAATTTCCATTGATGTTGATCGATTTCGATTTTCACTTGCCTCAACAGGTCTTCACAAGCAGAGTTTTGTGTCCCAAGAAGGGACACTAGTCATAAGTGGACTGGCTACATCCCAGGTAGAGGCCACGCCTTATGGTCTCACTTGTTCTGCCGGGTCTTCCCACGCACAGCATACTTCCAAAGGTCTCGGTCTCTAGTCATTTCCTCGGTGAGACCTAAAGTTCGAAGTTGTGCTTCACCACCTCGTCCCAGATTTTCCACAGGTTCCCTCAACCGCTAAGGTGTGGCACTTTTTCACACAACTATCTTCATCCATTCTCACCACATGACCATACCAGCACAAACGTCTCTCTTGCACACCACAACTGATGCTTCTTAGGTCCAACTTTTCTCTCAAGGTACTTACACTCTGTCGAGTATGAACACTGACATTACACATCCTTCGGAGCATACTGGCTTCATTTCTTGCGAGCTTACGCATATCCTCAGCAGTCACGGCCCATGTTTCACTGCCATGTAGCATGGCTGTTCGTACACATGCGTCATACAGTCAGCCTTTTACTCTGAGCGAGAGGCCTTTTGTCACCAGCAGGGGTAAGAGCTCTCTGAACTTTGCCCAGGCTATTCTTACTCTAGCAGTTACACTTTCAGCACACCCTCCCCTGCTACTGACTTGGTCACCTAGGTAACGGAAGCTATCAACAATATATTATATATGTATTATATTTATATAGTGGCTGTGTGGTAAGTAGCTTGTTTACCAACCACATGGTTCTGGGTTCAGTCCCACTGCGTGGCACCTTGGGCAAGTGTCTTCTACTATAGCCTTGGGCCAACCAAAGCCTTGTGAGTGGATTTGGTAGATAGAAACTGAAAGAAGCCCATCGTATATATGTATGTATAAATATATATATGTGTGTATATGTTTGTGTTTGTCCCCCCGACATCACTTGACAACCAATGCTGGTGTGTTTACGTCCCCGTAACTTAGCGGTTCGGCAAAAGAGACTGATAGAATAAGTACTAGGCTTACAAAGAATAAGTCCTGGGGTCAGTTTGCTCAACTAAAGGCAGTGCTCCAGCATGGCTGCAGTCAAATGACTGAAACAAATAAAAGAGCATGGATAAATTTTTCACTATGGACCTTCATGGTTGATAGACTAAAAAAGGGCTTCATAGAGAAAACTGTCCCTGTTCCCACTGCAGACGACCGATATACAGCATTACAAACATGAACCCGCACACCCACCTTTACGTTCCATGACTATCTTTGGAATCTATCTGGTACTGGACAAGGATTCTGGATTACTTTGCTGGTTTATTTTTACTTTATTCTTGAGAGCGGTTGGGTTCATTTTTAATATTCTTGTTTGTGAGAGCAGTCAGGTTTATTTCAGATATTCTCATTTTAAAAATGGCTAATCGTTGAGAGGAAGTTGGTTTTTTGCCTTGGTGAAGGTTTGCATTCTCTGAGTGCTCTTGTTACATATATTCTTTCACTTGTTTTAGTCATTTGACTGTGGCCATGCTGGAGCACTACCTTTAGTCAAAAAAATCAACCCCAGGACTTATTCTTTGTAAGCTTAGTACTTGTTCTGTCAGACACTTTTGCCGAACTGCTAAGTTATGGGGATGTAAACACACCAACATCGTTTGTCAAGCAACGGTAGGGAGACAAACACATAAATATATGCACATACATACATATATATATATATATATACATACACACACAACAGGCTTCTTTCAGTTTCCGTCTACCAAAATCCACTCACAAGGCTTTGGTCTGCCCGAGGCTATAGTAGAGGACATTTGCACGTGCCACAAAGCGGGACCAAACCCAGAACCATGTAATTGGGAAGCAAGCTTCTTACCACACAGCCACGAATTCTCCTTGCTATACAAGAACAATATTACTTTTATTTGTTTAAAATTGCTAACTGATAGCAATATTGTGTTTTGTTGGGCATACCTACACAAATGTGCTCCATCCCAACCGATTTTATTTCGTCATAACTTTCAGAAAAATGGACATTATTCAATGTCGAAATTAGTTGTGAAAAAAACTTTTCCGACAAGTAGGGAGAGAAGTTTCGGGAAATTCACAAGAGTTGGCTTTGTTTCCTCATAAAAATGGGTATTTTTAGATAAAAATTTATACAAATACTTTACGGAATTCAATGTGCAAAATAAAATTGTTGCGGAAGCACACACTGAGACAAGGAACAAGTTTTTCCGAAATTTCAAGTTCCGATCAGTAGATATATGTGATGTGTGTCAGTTTGTATGTGAGGGAGCACAACAGTTTTTTTCCATATTAAATATAATCCTAATCTACACCATCTAAAAGGTATTTGTAGAAATTTCATTAAAAATTACCCATTTTTCTGAAAGTTATGAGGAAACAAAACCGACTCGTGGGAATTTTCCGAGACTCCTCTCCCCACCCTCGGAAAATATTTTCATAACAAATTCCGATATAATCGAAATCTACACCGTTGAAACGTATTCATAGAAAATTTTATGAGAAAACAAAGTTGAGGAGGCACAATTGTATAGGTTTTACATTTAGTATTATTTTGCGAAAGTAAAAGTAAGGTACGCTATACTCCAAGACTGCTCTCATCTGAATATTTTGCAGGATTTATCAATTATGGGAATATAACTTCGGGATAAATAAAAAACGACACAAATTCTTTCTCTACCTTGTTGTTCTATAACACAAACTGGAATTACATACAGGCAAAACATGCAAGCCTACTCGGTCGCTCTACCTAGTAGAAATAGCAGCTAAATTTTTCTTAAACTACAAGGACAAATTTGTTAATGCAGTCTTAAATATCCAAATATACTATGAATGGAAAAGAGACAGAAAAAAAGAGTGGTACGACCCTTGATGCTCTGAGTTCAAATCCCTGTGAGGACAATTTAGTTTTCACCCATCCTACATAAAATACCAGTCGACTATAAGGATGAATATGAAATTCCTGTAATGCATTTCACGTGAATAAAATTATAAAAGAAGACAAAACATGCGAAGATCGCTTCGTTTCTTTCGTTATAAGTGCCTGGGACAAAACAGGGAAAAACACCAAAATTAAGGCCATCGTATAACAGCGACGCACTTATAAATTAGTTGTGACCGACATTTATCAAATGTGTTATATGCAAGCTGACGTGTTCGTTCGTATACGAAATTAAATCACTTCTGTGATTCTTAAAACTAATTAATAAATGTAAATATTCAAATCAAACAAAAAATAAAACGCATTTAGTAATAGAATATTGTTTATATACAATAAATCTGCACACTTCTAATCAGAGGACGAGGTGGCCGAGTGGTTAAGGCGATGGACTGCTAATCCATTGGGGTCTCCCCGCGTGAGTTCGAATCTCATCCTCGTCGATTACATTTTATTTTTTTATCACGCATTTTAAGCAATTACATAGTGGAAAGGTATTTTAGTGATTTAGAAGCACAGTAAAGCAATTTTCATTTTGATTTTATTTCTCTAAGTGTCAAAAGTTTCATTCAGTTCCTATGATCGTCTCCTTTTCCAGCGTCTGTGAGACTTGAGAACAAAGAAAAAGTAAACGTAATTAATTTTCAAGATTAGGACGCATATTATTCTGGTCCATAGATCGACTGTCTCTTCTCTGTGCCTCCTCAACTAGCCTCTAATCTTTAGAACTAGCCAGTTTTGTACTGCCTCCATTGAAACCGTCTCAACACTGCTCCCCACCTCCTTCCTTCTCTTCCCCCCCCAGTCCTCCCCACCCTGGTGTTCTTGCACCCCCAAACATCAACCCTTTGAAATTTCCTACTAGCTCATGTTATTATTTAGCCCCAGGTCAAACCTAAACGAACAGACATGATCAAAAGTAGGTTCGAACTGATGCTGCCTTAAGCGACCCAATAATTCTGCTCCTTACCCCATTCCATTCTTCATTTCAGAAAGTGGTCCGCAAAATTCACGAGGAAAACTTCACGGATCGTCCATATAGTTATTTTTAACTGCTTCATGTAATAACACAGTAGGATATATAACTGGCATAACTACTAAAGTGTGCTCTCCTGCTCGACTTTGTTTCCTCATAACCTTTTGAAAAATGGATATTTTAAAATGAAATTTTCAACAAATATGTTTTAGAGGGAGCAGATTACGATTATATCGATATTTGTAGTGAAAAACATTTTGGAGGTGTAGGGGAGAAGAGGAGTTTCGGGAGATTCACACTCCTTCATTTTATTTCCTAACTTTCAGAAAAAATGGGTACTTTTTAATTAAATTCTCTACAAATACGTTTCAGGTTTGTTCCTTCTCGAGCCATGCCTGACTCATAAGGGCCGGTTTCCCGCTTTCCTTGGCGTATAGGTTTTTGTGTGCCAAGTGCATAATCAAGTTTTGAATGTCACAAAATACATAAACCAGTGAATAGACCAGTATAATGTAGTCCTCGATTTATCATCATGAAATCACAGTGAGGTTGTCACAGCTGAAGAGGCTTTGACCATACACAGGACTGCGAAGCAGGATTACAGCTATCCTGGGACTAAACAACAACGATGATAACGACGACCGCAAGAGCAGCGGCAATTAGCGTGCACGAGCCGATGAGGGTTCCTCAGACACTTGGTATGGATAACCTTTATCGGGAATCGGGCAACATGAAAGATGACTCATCATCAGGCATTACTAAAAGGAATTCAAACTAATTTTCCGTTGACATGCTGTTCTGAAAGTACTTTGGGTCGCAGTTTGCCCATGACTACTCTCCACACTCCCGTAACCTAGTATAAATAGTGATATGAGTAGGTCAATCCGTAAACAACTGCTTTGACCTACTTTGCTGGTTTGTAGTCTGGAAGTCTACAATCTAAAGTTATTGTCCTTTGTTCTGTCAGATTCACGAAAGAGTAATGGCTTTCGAAGAGACCTCTGTCCTTTTTCCGGTCAAGAAGGGGCCGAGGAAACTACCCTATAAAAAGCAGGAGCTGTGAGTCTGTTAGACAGTTCGGCCGGAGAAATTGAGTTGGTAACAAGGCAGATGGGATTACGGAGGAGGCGGTCAGTTGAGAAAGACAGAGAGACAATCTGAGAGATGACAGGCGAGAGAGTGACAGTGACAGCGTCGAGGAGGACAGGCAGATAGGATTACGGCGTGAGGCAGCGATAGCGTAGAGGAAGACAGACAGATAGTATTACAGAGCTAGGAGAGAGGGACTACGGTGTAAGGCATTGGCTGTTGTACGGTATGTGTTCGATTGTTGTATAGATGTTGAAATGTAAAAGAATTGATGTGTTGGAAAAAGAGATCATAAAGGACATTGTGAATTAAGTAAAAGACTTGTTGAAAAGAAAGAACAGTGCTAAAGAGATTATAGAGAACAATATGTATTGTGTTGATACGTGATGTGAAAAAAAAGGAGAAAGACTTTAAAGAACTCTGAACTGATTTGAACATTGTATATTGTATCTGCATGTTTAAATGCTTTGATTTGTTGTATACCTGATTTATTTGTATACCTTTGATTTATTTGATGTTGTAATAATTGTTATAAACTCTTGTTAAATGTAAGCCAATTGCCTTCCGCCGTCTCTCTTTGTGTCTCTTCCTACTGTTGTTGTTGTTGTTGGTATCTCCGGTCGTCGGTTGCCGTGTTCGCTGCCGCCCTCCCCCCGCCGAATTCTCTCTCTGAGTCCGTGGCAAGTTCACCGTTCGATCGAGCCGGTAAATCGTCGTCGCTCGACTTGGTAGGGTCCCGGGTTTTTCCCGAAGAGTTTAAGCGACGGCAGGTGGGATTTCGTAACAATAGTAACTAAACTTCCATCAAATAACAACCTAAATGAGCAGAATCGTGAGAGAGTTGGACAAAAACACTGCTGAATTTAAACTGGTTTCAAAATTCATTGTATCAGATCTAAATTAGAAACTATTTGGAATTCATTTCATATTCTAAAATATGAACAGAATAAAAGGCTAGCAACTTCGGGGTGGGGGGTCAGTTGGTTACATCGACCTCGGTGCTTAACTGGTACTTATTTTATCAACCCAAAAGATGAAAAGTAAAGTTCAAACACCCCGGCAACATTTGAACTCAGAACGTAAAGACGGACGAAATGCCGCTAAGCATTTTGCCCGGTGCGGTGACGATCATGCCAGCTCGCCGCCCTGAGTATCCTCCTAATATTAAAATATGAAAACAAAAATTGAACTGTACGAATGCATTGCCCATTATGTACGAAGATTTACAGATATTTGGACGTGTTTCACTTTCACCTTTTGACCGAGAAACGAAAGATTGCCCCTGAGGCTAAGCAGCAACAATGACACCTCAAACACCTTCAATGAGAGAGTTCTAGTGGTCGGCTGATTTGCTTGAAATAACGATCGAATTTCCCTTAAATCGTATCCTAACGTCTTACAAAACAGAAGGACATATCAGACAATGGTAGTCCTAGATACCCCACCACCACAAAAAAAGAATACGGGACTGGCTGGTCATAATTGGAATACCTATGAGAGAGAGAGAGAGAGAGACTGAATTCGCAACCACAGAAATCGAAACTTCGGTCTTTTCATACCTCTGTCCTCTGTTCTCCGAATCTATACTCAGAATTTAATTGCGTCACCTGTCAAATTCGCCACCAAGGGCATACAAAGTTCATCCAATTCCACTGTCAATGACCTAGTTCAGCTTTGATTCATTTGTACAAAAACATATTCTCGCCGACTGTCAGAAAAGTAACATGTCTCTCTGTCTACTCGGTAGCTGTCAAAGAGGTAACCTCACTTTCACTCTCTCCTTCCTGTCCGAGATTTCAGACAGTTAAAATGGAAATTCTATTGCTGTTGATCCCTACCTCTCTCTCTCTTTCCTCTGCCACTTGCAGACTACTAACTTGTTGTCAATGGTAACCCATGCACGAGCCTTTGTATCACTGTCTTATTCTCATTAACTTACTAGAAAACCTAACACAACCACAAGAAATTCTCTAACAAAACTGACTCGTCGCAGTTGTAATAAACTTTGTACTGGTTAAAAGCTATTGTAGCGAGACCAATTTCTATTATTACATATTTGAAAACATGAAGTTCGTTTATGTAGGCTCAGCACGCTAATTTGTTATGATTGGTTCAAATACTTACCATATCAGGTAAGGGACATTTGTTGAGTCTTATGTTGTGATTAGTGCTGCGCGGGAATTGGATCGAAGTCTTCCAATCCCGTTGCGCGTAATATATTTCAAACGATTAATCCAGAATGTGTTATGGAGCCTCCTTTTTTCGATAAATAGGTGGGTTTAACCAATAGGTGCGCCTAATTATTTACGGGCTGAGGGTGAGAGTTTTTCATCGAGGCGAGTGATGCTGATCTTGCCTTTTTTTTTTTAGAGGAGAATTGATATATATATATATATATATATATATATATATATATATATATATATATATATATAACGGAGCCCATGTAACCAATGACGACCCAAATTGAATTATCAAAACGATGGATGAACAACAACTAATAGAACTTGACAACCGAAACATCGCCATACAATGATATACATAATTCTTTAGTAAACCAAGGGAGACTTTAACCATCGTAAAACTATGAAAAGTTATAAACTATCTAATGTCAATTATTTTCCAAGTGTCCTGAAATTACCAACCATGCAACACTCAACCTTCGGCAGTCTTTCTTCTCAACTTACGACACACAGCCTCATCCAAACTTCATACCAATTACAACTTAACGCTTAACGTCTGCTCGATCAGATTTCACCTAGAATTAGTCAACGGGCGCACTTTTGTGGTTATCAAAATTTCAGACCAGCGAGGTGTGTTATATATTTTGTATTTATAAAGATAGTTTGTTTTTTGTTTTGTTTAAGAAGGCAGTAATATCTAACCGAACTTTGTTATAATTGCTCTATCTGACGATAATCAAGTTAATTTACTTTTGAACTTAGATTTACCAGATTTATATGGTTTTATTAGAGAGGGAAATCTGAAAGGTAGAGACATCGATGAGAGAGAAAAGATTGGCCAATCTGAGAGATAATGGTGTGCACGTACGTATGTATGTGTGTGCGTGCATGCATGCATGTAATACGTACGTATTATGTATGTGTGTATGTATGTATGTGTGCGTGTGTGTGTGCGTGCATGCATGTAACACGTACGTATTATGTATGTGTGTGTGTGTGTGTATGTATGTATTTGACAATGTGGGGAAAGAAGGGGTGAATGAAGGAGAGAGAAAGACGGAGAGGAGGTGATAAAAGTAAGAGAATATGAATGGAATAAATGGGAGAAATGAGAGAAATGAGAGGTGAGAGTGTGCAAAGAGAAGGGAGAGATTACGTGAGTTAGATAGGAAAAGAGTAAAAGTGTGAGAATGAAATTGTGATGAGGGGAGTGAGAGGGGGCGAGTAAGATTATGTGAAATATAGATTAGAGAGAAAAGGGAGGAGGATTATGTGATAGATAGATTAGAGAGAAAAGGGAGGAGGATTATGTGATAGATAGATTAGAGAGAGAGAGAGAGAGGTGCGTTGCGAGTCAAACGAAGAAGTCATTTTGTAAGATAAGTTCTGTGAAAAGTTGTGTGTTACAAGGAATCTATTGCAAAAATGTTTCAGTCAGGAAGGTAGAGTTAAGGTTTTTTTTTCTTCTCTCATAATGTTGATTCTTTTTCAGAAAACTGACTTGTTTAACCAACAATATTTAATTAATATATGTGATACTCATACAACCCAACGAGGTTGAAGAGTTTTATTGAATGTACTCGCAGTATGACCCGGCGTTGCTCGGGTTTGTTTCGACCCTTTTGAATTGGAATTTTTGAAAAGTAAAAATTCTGCATTATGTAGCTTGTTATTCTCTTTAAGTGAACATTTTTCCAGTTGAAATACACCGAAAAATGGTGACACAGCAGTAAAAAAATCGTAAAAAATAGGGATTTTCATAGAAAAAAGCACCTTATTTATGTAAATAATTGTTGGTGTTAACATGGTCCGATTTGAATTTTTTCTTCTACAGAATGAAGAGCAAGCCTTCTTCTATCATACTCTCAATTTTGGTCAACTTGCGCCACAGGGTCTCGGAGGAGATAGTGTTAGTTGAAGACTACCAAACCTGCCATACACAGACAACTTCAGCTTTATATAGAGAGAGATTAAAATATTCTAGGAGCCAATAATAAATAATTCTTTCTACTTTAGGCACAAGGCTTGAACATTGTTGCAGGGTGGTGGTGAATATGCGATTACATCATCCTCAGTGCTCAATTGATACTTATTTTATCGACTTCTAAATGATGAAAGGCGAAGTCGACCTCAGAACCTGAACTCAGATTGTAAAACCCAGAAGAAATACCGCTTGCTAACGATTTTGCCAGCTTGCCAGGCATTCTGATTTATCATCTCCGTCTGTTTTTCAGACATAATCGATCTGAGACTAGTCTATTCAAAATATCCAGGGTGAACGTCTAATATGTAAGAGATTTGGCAGCTATTTCTAGCAGGCTGAGTAATTACATGGCGGCACTCTAGTAGTAATTATTGCTGTCATGGTTGTTGAACTCTAGATCGGTCCTGACCAAGCAGACCGACAATAAAAGGTATTCATAACCCGTACAACTTAATATTTTACCACCAAGCATTACATTATTCAGTATACTCTTTACTCTCTTACTTGTTTCAGTCATTTGACTGCGGCCATGCTGTAGTACTGCCTTTAGTCCAACAAATCGACCCCAGGACTTAGTCTTTGTAAGCCTAGTACTTATTCTATCGGTCACTTTTGCCGAACCGCTAAGTTACGGGGACGTAAACGCACCAGCATCGGTTGTCAAGCGATGTTGGGAGGGACAAACACAAACACACACATATATACGATGGGCTTCTTTCAGTTTCCGTCTACCAAATCCACTCATAAGGCTTTGGTCGGCCCGAGCCTATAGTAGAAGACACTTGCCCAAGGTATCACACAGTGGGACTGAACCCGGAACCATGTGGTTGGTAAGCAAGCTACTTATCACACAGCCACTTCTGTGCCTTTTTTTTAATGAGATTGTAGGGAGATTTGGCTGTTATTTCTAGTTGGCATTGCTAGAGGTTGTCAGCCACTTCATAAAGAGATATGCGACTCAGACAGTGAAAAATGGAGAGATCAATTCCCTCCATTATGTGATAATGTGTGTTCTCTCGGTATGTCGGCAACATAAACCTTGTGATTAAGACAGCCCCACAAAATGACATCAAGGAATAAGTAAAAAATACTATGGAAAGTATGCAGCACATAGCAAATTCTACCTCTCAGAGCATCAATGTGACAGTGTGACCATTGTTCAAATGTCCCAACGAAAGTCTATCTGTTCTTGATACCGAACTTTGACGGGAAAGACTATGAAACGTTTTGGCGGCACTGATTTGGCACTGACTTCTTTAATATCAGACGTTTTAACATTTTTCCCTCTCTTTCTCTCTCGCTCCCCTTTTCTGTCTTTCTTCCTCTTCTCTCTCTCTCTCTCCCTCGCTACTTCTTTCTTTCTCTCTTCCCCTTCTCTCTGTCCATGTGTTTGAACACAATCTTGGCGAAGTTTGCCTTTAGTGCAAAAACAGGTCGAATGTCCAGTCAGCCGTTCCAAATCGCCAGCTTCCATCGAGCCACGTCAGGTAGTCTTATTCCGTAGAAACCATCCAGGTAACGCTAAACAATGTCTCCACGTACATTAACCTATAGACTATAGGTTTTATATAATGCTGGTCCTTTCGATATCCGTTTTGTCAACAACTACAAAGATTAACATCCTGCTAGTACACCTAATAAGAAGGATTTAAAATGTATTCTATGCGCTTTCTCAGTTTCATCTTGTGAACAGAGTATAAGCAATTTATTGTACATCTCTCTCTATATAAACGGCAGTTTGTCTGTGCGTGTTTCTGTGTGTCTGTTTGCTTGTACCTTCACCCTGACCACGGCTTTCAACCGATTCTGATGAAACTTGACACACACATAGCCCAATGTCATAATTCAAAACTAACGCAGCGAAAATTTTGAAAAGTTCCCCCAGTTCTGAAAAAAATCGATAAATTCGACATGGGGTCCAGAATCAGAAACACAAACTGTCTAGGGGACGCAACTCCACCTTTTTTAACTAAAAAAAAAATTTACCATCATTTTTTCCCATTTTTTTGCTATTTTTTGGCTATAACTCTCTAAAAATGCTTTATAGTTATTTCCCTTACAAACCTGAGCAACGCCGGGCGATACTGCTAGTTAATTATAACAACAAAGTTACACATGGATCCCAGTCAGGCCCATTTCCAGACTTTGGTGCCTGGGAGGGCTTCAGAATTTTGTAGATGGGCACTAATCTATATATATAAAACTGTAGTTGTGTGAGTGTCTGTCCCCTTCGATTTAGATTCCTAACTACTCCCACATTTTGCGGTGCAGTTTAACCAAATTCGGGTATCTTATAGTCGTGATTAATATCGAGCCCGTCTGGCTATTAGCGCGCGTCTACGATGAGTCTACGATTTAAAAAATAATTTAAGATCATTTTTTATTCCATTTTAATGCATAATTTTTCGTGTGTCGATGGCGGCGGAGTTGGCGTCCACGCTCAAACACCTGCACCTGTGTTTGCTTCTCCCCCTTCTTCCCTCCCTCGTGAAGCTGTGGGGAAGGGAGTGTAAGGAAATCAACGTCGTAAAGCGTTGTCAAGGAGACCAGCGTTCTTTTAGAACAACGACTTCATGGCTTGAAGACACCAAAACAGAAATGGCTAAGAAAGCCCGAATTGGCATCTATAAGGGAAGTAACTCTCTAAAAATGCTTATATAGTTATTTCCCTTACAAACCTGAGCAACGCCGGGCGATACTGCTAGTTTATAATAAATCTTGGAACACCTTAAAAGGACAGCTCTTAATATGACAACAACTAATTCCATGATGTGGTATTCACTGACGCTGCACCTGGAGGTGAACAGGTCCACGAGTATAAGAAAGAACTTTACAAAATTATTCTTAAAACATAAAATAAATTGAGCCATTGTGTCATTTTTATATAAGTCATACACATTTGAGAAAAACCCTGTACCAATAACTGTCGTGTGCCCAGCCAGTCCTGAAGATAAACTGTAAAACTAAGGATGTAGTGTGCTACATGAAGTGCATAGAAAGATAATGTAAAGACATCACCACAACCTATATAGGAAAAATGGCTAGTAGCATCAGCAGAAGGACTGGAGTATGATAAAAAGCAACAATGCTGAAGTGAAAATTATTTCCGTATATCCGAAAGATGTGACACTCCAAAAGGTTACAGAAGCAGTACACCTACAGGAAATGGCTTCTCAACTATTCGCCCTCCCCTACTATCACATTGAATGAGGATGAAATAGGATGAAAAATCAAATAAAATCAGCTACAAACCTAAAAGCCACAGGCATAGCCACTAACTACATACAACCTACAAACTACTACTCACACACACATTCGTTCTTATATTGGCACCAACAAAGACAAACAGAAACAAGCAAATGAATGCAAAAAAAGAAATGGATTCACTGTAAACCAAACCAATAAACGCCTGTCTGACAACGTACAAATGACAACTGGTAAATAGTAACTAGAAACAAGGGAAAGAAGATCAGTTGTAGAATGGTTGAAAACATTATAAGAGCCACAACAGTGGAACGAAAACGATGAAAAACTAAGGATTAATTCATTTATCAATCGATTAGTTAACAATGAAACTGAAGTGAATTACAATCAGTGCACGTGATTCGTCTTTTAATTGGACTGTGGCCATGCTGGAACAATGTGAAGGATTTTAGTCGAACGAATCAATTCCCGTACTTAGGCTGTCGGTTTCTTATGCCGAATCACTAAGTTACGGGCACATACACAAACCAGTACCACTTGCCAAGCGGTGGTGAGAGACAAATATAAATACACTCGAGCGTGCGCAATGGGCTTCTTTCAGTTTCCATCTGTCAAATACACTCTTGAAACTTTCGTTGGCTCGAGGCCATAGTAGAAGACACTTGCGTAAGGTACCACGTGCGACTGAACCCAGAACCATGTGTTTGTGAAGTAAACCTCTTAGTATCAAAATTCTTGCAAAACAAATTAAAAATCGAAATATTTAGTTCATCCCCTAAATTTGAGCTGATTCTATTTGTTAAGAAACATATTAGTGTTGTTAATAACAAGCACCCATTATGCGTTAGTCACCTTGGGTGTAACCCCAAAGCGAACTAGCAAACCTTTTACTGAGTTTCATTTTTCAATATAAATGTCATTATTAAGTCATCGTTTGAAATACTCTCAAGATTCGTTGTACTTTGCAAATATCTTGTATTCTACTTGACAAGCAGCTCTAACAAGCGACGTTCTATTTATTTATTTACACTATTGTTCATACTTTTGCGCACTTTTATGTCTCTCTTCCGCTATATTTTATTGGTATGTATCTTGTTTGTGTGTTTGAACATTTTTCACATATTTGTCCCAGAAAAATAGCCAACACAGTTCATATGTTGACTTTTATGAATGAAATAAGAGTCCTGATAATTCTCTTTTCCTCACAAGGGAGCTTCATGTGTTGCTCAATTTTCCAGAAATATGAACCAAATTTTCACCATATTGCACCCTTCTGTCTTAATTGAGAAAAGGACACATTAGATGTGCTACAATACTTTCGATCATAGATCTGCATGATCGGCGTTGATCTAGAAATAAACGAGAACAAAATAATTTATAAAATTAATATAGTAATATTATATTAATATTGGGTGCTACCTTAGCGTGTGATTGTAGTTATGGTGGGTTCGTATGGCTCTGGTCCACCAGTTCCATCTTCTCCACGTCGTTCTCACTGATCATCTCAACAGCAAAATCAACATCAGTAGATGAGTGTAGGGACACCACATCCATACTGCCTATTATGCATCCTGTCGCGTCGCAGTTGAGGGTTCCATTTGTTGATTCTGTTGAGGTCTTGTCACTGGATCAGCGGTCCCTTTTTTTAACCTTGCAGAGTCCATACAGCGCTGGGACATCGTTATTCATGCCTTGCAAGTTGTTCGTCGTGCGTTTCTTTAGCCCCAGGAAGTTTGACCACATCATCATGTGAGCATGGAGAATCTTTTCCCTCTCTACATGTGCTTGTGTTGTTATTTCTGTCATGTTGGTGATGTGAGGTTGCACTGCCTGAATGTTGTTTGGCAGGCTGGCTATCAACATTTTCTTCTTCTATCCCAGTGGTTCCCAACCTGTGGTCCGCAAAAGTAGTACAGAGTGTCTATGAACATGTTAAGCTGACAAGATCTTTCAATATCATGGGGTCCGTGGGAAAACTCATTTAAATAAAAGGGGTCCTTGGTAGTGAAAAGGTTGGGAACCACAGCTCTATCTCATCATTTCCCTCACTACTATCTCTCTGGTTCTCTATTATTGTTTGTGTTGTTGTTGTTAGTGATGGTTTGCATATTTTCATAGTTGTCTTCGTCGTTGTTGCTATCACTTCTTAAAACTATTGTTATTATTATCATTAGTGAGCTGGCAGAATGTTGTTGCTATCACTTCTTAAAACTATTGTTATTATTATCATTAGCGAGCTGGCAGAATGTTTAGCAACATTTCGTGAGTTCAAATTCCGCCGAGGTCGACTTTGCCCTTCATCCCTTAGGATGAACGCTAGGGTCGATGTAATCGACTCGTCCTTACCCTAAAAATTGCTGCCCCTGTGACAAAATTTGAAGCCCTGATTATCATTAATAATATTAGTTTGGCTGCACCAGTGGAAAGCTTAAAATTTAGGACATTGAAGAAATTGGTCGGAATGGTTATATTAAAAAAGAAAGTGAATATAGGCGTAGGAGTGGCTGTGTGGTAAGTAGCTTGCTTACCAACCACATGGTTCCGGGTTCAGTCCCACTACGTGGCAGATTGGGCAAGTGTCTTCTACTATAGCCTCGGGCTGACTAAAGCCTTGTGAGTGGATTTGGTGGACAGAAGCCGAAAGAATATGTATGTGTTTGTCCCCCCACCCAACATCGCTTGACAACCGATGCTGGTGTGTTTACTTCCCCTTAACTATCTCTCTGGTTTGGCAAAAGAGACCAATAGAATAAGTACTAGGCTTACAAAGAATAAGTCCTGGGGTCGATTTGCTCGACTATTGGCAGTGCTCCAACATGGCCACAGTCAAATGACTGAAACATGTAAAAGAGTAAAGAGTAAATATGTTCCTTTTATCCGTAGAATTCCGCCATATAATATAACATGCCCTTAATTCTATGTAAACTATTCATTCTTCATCTGTTAATACTGTCCTCTCCTATATATACATACATAAATACATACATACGTACATATATATATATATACACACATATATATATATATATATATATATATATATATATATACACACACATATATATATATATATATGTATATATATATGTGTATATATATATATGTGTGTTTGTGTATATATATATATATGTGTGTGTGTATATATATATATATATATATATATATATACAAGCATATATACACACCTATATATATATAAACACAATATATATATATATATATACATATATATATATATATATATACATATATATATATATATATACATATATATATATATATACATATATATATATCATCATCATCGTCGTTTAACGTCCGTTCTCCATGCTAGCATGGGTTGGACGGTTCGACCGGGGTTCTGGGAAGCCAGAAGGCTGCACCAGGCTCCAGTCTAATTTGGCAATGTTTCTACAGCTGGATGCCCTTCCTAACGCCAACCACTCCGTGAGTGTAGTGGGTGCTTTTTACGTGCCACCTGCACAGGTGCCAGGCGGGGCTGGCAACGGCCACGGTCAGATTGGTGTATTTTATGTGCCACCGGCACGGAAGCCAGTCGAGGCGGTGCTGGCATCGGCCACGAGTCGGATAGTGCTTTTTACGTACCACCAGACCAGGGATCCTGGCTGGTTCAATTCGATTTCGATTTCGCTTGCCCCAACATGTCTTCACAAGCAAAGGGGGTTGGCAAGGGTGCCTGTCGTACGGTCGCATTGGAGTATTTTACGTGCCACGGCCACGAGTCGGATAGTGCTTTTTACGTACCACCAGACCAGGGATCCTGGCTGGTTCAATTCGATTTCGATTTCGCTTGCCCCAACATGTC
>NC_042999.1:169912927-169917927 GCF_006345805.1 Octopus sinensis | reverse complement strand
CGCGCGGACCTATACAGGGAGGAAGCGCTCAACCAGCTTCAAAATCCACTCTTCTATCGCCTCCTCCCCGATCCCACCTCCTCCTACCAACAACGAGTGTCCTCCACCATCCACGACCTCATCTCCTCCTCCGCTCTCCCCCTCACCGCCACCAACCTCATCGTCCGCACACCCCGCACCTCCACCATCTACTTCCTTCCCAAGATCCATAAACCCTCTAATCCTGGCCGTCCCATAGTCTCTGCCTGTAATTGCCCCACTGAACTCATCTCCCTATACCTCGACCGCATCCTGTCCCCCTTAGTCGCAGCCCTCCCATCCCACATACACGACACCAACCACGCCCTCCGTCTCTTCAATTCCTTTTCCTTCCCTTCCAGCCCCTCACACCTCCTCTTCACTTTAGATGTAAAATCCCTGTACACAGTGATTCCCCACAATGACGGTCTCCTAGCCCTCCAACACTTCCTCGACCGTCGTCCCGACCCCACCCCCAGCACCCCCACCCTTCTCCGTTTGGCCGAGCTCGTCCTCACCCTCAATTGCTTCACGTTCGCCGGGGAAACGTACCAACAGGTGTCCGGGGTCGCGATGGGAACTAGGATGGGCCCCAATTTCGCCAGTCTCTTTCTTGGCTACATTGAGGCCCAAGTGTTCTCCCAGTTCTCTGGGCCGACCCCCGAACTATACGGTCGCTATATCGACGACTGCGTAGGTGCCACCTCCCTTTCCCGTGAACTTCTCTGCCAATTCATCTCTTTCCTTTCCAACTTTCACCCCTCCCTTCAATTCACCTCCACCATCTCCAACACCTCTGTCAACTTCCTTGACATCTCTCTCCGCATCGATCACCCCTCCAGATCTCTCACCACCACCGCCTTTTTTAAACCTACGGATTCCCACCTCTATCTCAACTTCTCTTCCTCCCACCCCTTCCACACCAACGAGCCATCCCCTACTCCCAGTTCCTCCGCCTCCGACGTTTGTGCAGCCGCGACCAGGATTTCGAGACCCAATCTCAATACCTGGCCCGCATGTTCAGACTCCGAGGTTACCCACCCATACTCCTCTCTGATGCCCTCACCCGCGCCCGTCGCATCGACCGCACTACCGCCCTGTCTCCTTCCCCCCGCCCACCCCCCAACCGCACCCCCTTCCCCCTCCTTTTCCACCCCTCTACCCTACCCCTTCGTCGCAAGATACTACGTGCCTTCCGTCGCCTCCAGCTTGATCCCACCACCCGCCCCATTTTCCCTAACCTACCCCTGTCCTCTTTCAAACGAGCCCGCAATCTGCGTGACCTCCTGGTCCACAGCACCCTCTCTCCTTCCCCCTCAGCCCCACACGGATCATTCCCTTGCTCTAGATCCCGCTGCAACACTTGCCCCTTCATCACCAACACCACCGCTGTCACCGGCTCCAACCTGCACACTGTACGCATTAGGCACTCTTTTACGTGCACCTCGTCTGGCCTTATTTACTGCATTAAATGCAACCTATGCGGGATGCTGTATGTAGGACAGACGGGACGCCGGTTGTCCGACCGTTTCACTGAGCACTTAAGGGACGTTCGCCTACACTCTCTTTCTCCCGTCGCACGCCACTTCCGTTCGGCCGGCCATTCCCTAGATGACATCTCAGTGTTTGGTCTCGCCCCCCACCAAGGTCGCCCACTTTCCAGGCTCCACTTGGAGCAACGCTACATCTTCACCCTACAAACTACCACCCCACACGGACTTAACACAGCCCCCTCCTCTTGAGATCTGTTTTTTTTTTTTTTTTTTTTTTTGGCACACCACCCACACACCCACCTGCCTCCCACACGCACACACCCACCCACCTACCTCCCACACACACCCAACCACCTACCTCCCACACGCCTGTTCACACACACACATACGCAGACCCATTTACGTACATACATTCACACATTTAATCACACACACTTACAGACATACTAGCACACACTAACATACAAACCAACATGCACATACACACACACATACATACATACGCACACACATACATACTTACACACACACACACACACACACAGACATACATACACACATACACACACACATACATACGCACATACATACACACACACTCACACACACACACCGCACGTACATACTTCACACACACACATGCAAACATACATGTAGGCACATACATACATACATGCCCACACATGCACACCCTTACACTGAATGCACACACACATACACCTTTTTGCATCCAGGCAGCCCCCCCTCTTTTCTGCTTTCCGGTTTTGGCTGATGGATCCTCGGTTCCCGCGTAGCGGGGCGTTCGAGGGCCTTTGCGCTCGCGCGCCTTGGCGCGCGCTGGGGGCTTGGTCGGCCCCTTGGGCTTGCGTTGTACTGCTTGTGCGTTGTGTGCGTGAGCGCGCTTTGTGCGTGTGGGCTTGCTTCGGATGTGCGCGTACGTATGTATGCATACATACCCACACACTCGCATGCATCCCTACCCACATACATACACGCACACCTACTCACACACACACATACACACACATACCTGCACACACACACACATACATACATACACATACATACCCACTTCAGACATACACACACACAGACATACACCCATACACTCACACTCACACGCATACACACACACACATACACACGCACACGTACACATACACACACACACACACACCTACATACATACATTACACTTGTATACACACACACTTACATTCATACACACACACACCTACACAGCCATACCCTCACTCAGACACACACATCTACCTACACACACACAAACACACACGGACACACACCCATACATACATACATCTACACACACACGCCTACACACATACATACACACATACATAACACACACACATATACATATACACACATACGCACACACACATATACTTATACACATGCACACACCACACACATACATACATACACCCATATACATACATACACACATACCCACATACTCCTATACGCACATACATACACAAAGACATACACACTTACACACTCACACAAACATACACACACACATACTTACACACACACTCACCTGCACGCGCACACACATGCATGACAAACACCCATACACTCACACTCACATACGCACACACCAACATAAACACGCACACGCACACACACACCTACACTCCCACACACAACACACCGCACCTACATACACACACGCACGCATACACACGCACACACACATACATTACACACGTACACACACACCCACATACACATGCATACACACACACACACAAACATGCACGGACACACCCAGACATACACACATACACCTATATACACACGCCCACACCTACATACACACCATATACACACGCCCCACACACCTACATACACACACACATACACACACATACACGGACACACCCACACATACTTACATACATACACCTATACACACACGCCTACACACCTACATACACACACATGCATACACACACACACACATACGCACATACACACACATATACGCACATACATATATACCCACACACATGCACACACACACACACATACGCACATGCATGCATGCATGCACACGCGCACACCTACACGCATACACACACACACACGCACGTACACATACATACATACACACACGCATACATACACCCATACACATACATGCATCCGACACACACATACATACACACTCACACATACATACACACACACACACTCACTCACACACCTGTATGTACGCGCACACACATGCACATACACACACTTCCCCACACCCACACGTACATACATACACACTCACACACATACACACACACACACACACGGACATACATCTATGCACACACATACATACACACATACTCACATACATTCATCGCACACACTGCCACCCAGACATACACACAGACACACTCACACATCCACACACATACATACGTACGCGCATACTCGCAGGCACGCGCACATACGCACTTACGCCGGCTCGCGTTGCATACGCGTCGCATACACCTCGCCCTTGGACCTGACGAGACCTCCCCCCGTTCTTCCTGACCGTCGCGTGTCGTTGGGTTTTCCCACGCCTGTCTCCGCGGTACCACTCTTCCATCTTCCCCTCAGCTGGAGTCCTTTTCCTTAACCCCCCCTTTTTTCGTTACACACACGCGCACACATATACACACCTTGCCTATATATATACATCACTCTTACACACATTCAATCTACTCTTAATACCACCACGACACTGGACACACACACACACTACTACTCAACACACGCTGGCACGCTACATACGCCCCCACCCCTTCCCCTCCTCCCTTCCTCCTTCCTTCTTTTTCTTACTACTGACCTCCCTTCCTCCTTCCTCTTTTTCTTGACTGTCTGCTAGCTGACCACTAGTCTCGCCCTACCTCACACGCCTACACACAGACGCACACACACTAACACACACATATATTTTTTTGTTTTTTCATCTCGCCTCACACACACACATACACACACGCACATGCACACACTCACACATACACACACATCTGTTGGGTTACCAACCTTGTCTCCACTCTTTTGCCTTTAAAAACCCACTTTGCTCTTGTTATCGTCAACATCCGCCTTCACCATGTGCAACTCGTAAACACCAGTCGTCTTTTTTCTCTTTCCCTGTTGCCCGCTCTGGGATCTTTCTTTCCTCTCTCTCCTTCTTTATGTTTCCGACGAAGAGCTCCGCTCGAAACGTCATACCTCCCTGCTTCCATCTCCTGAGCGCCTATTAATAATAATACTGTAATTGTTCCTGTTGTTGTTGTTTTTTTGTTTCCCTTTAAAAAAAATAATATTATATATAATATTTATATATATATATATAAATTATATCTTGTCTATCTATGTCACTATCCATATATTATATTCTAATCTATATACCCCTATCTATATCTGATCTATATATAAAGCTATATATATCTATCTCTATCTCGCGACTACTTATATCTA
>NC_042999.1:169857928-169912827 GCF_006345805.1 Octopus sinensis | reverse complement strand
TGGTAGGAATTGGTTGGATCGAACTATCGATAGCTAAAAAGGTCAAGTTGCGTCCCCTAGACAGTCTGGTTTGTGTTTAATACACAAATTGTTTGCTATGTGTGCCACATATGATTAAATTAACCGATTTTTTCCAATAATGTATCCTATTGGAATAAAAAGGGCTATATAGCTCCTTGGAGCAGACATGATGCTCGTTGTGAAAAAAAAAAAGATTCCTGCCAATTTGTGAAAGATATTGTCGAAAATATGTCATCTTGAATTTGAACGCGATTTCCCAAAATGGCATGATTTTATCGATTGTTTCTGATGGTAAGGTATTGCATGGAAAACTAACGTCAGAATTAAGTTTCTTAGGGTAACATTAAGCTTCACCATGAGTTTGGTGAAAATCGATTGCAAGTTGTGAAAACTACCATAGATAATGCGTTGCATAAAAAAAGCTTAGATTCTCGAGTTGCGTCCCCTAGACAGTCTGTGGTTCATGTTAATGATTCTCGACCCCATGTCGAATTTATCAATTTTTTTCAGAACTGGGGGAACTTTTCAAAATTTTCGCTGCGTTAGTTTTGAATTATGACATTGGGCTATGGTGTGTCAAGTTTCATCAGAATCGGTTGAAAGCCGTGGTCAGGGTGAGGGTACGAGAAAACAGACACACAGAAGCACGCACAGACAAACTGCCGTTTATATATAGAGAGAAGATATGTATATATATATATATATATATATATGTATATATATATATATATATATACTGTTGTGTCTGGGGAGAGTCATTCTCTTTTGCTGCCTTATAATTTAACACACTCACCAGTAAAATTTCTTTTTTATTTTTCTAAAATTTTCATTGCATCTTGCAACCTTTTCAATAGTTTTGACGCTCGAAACTATTCAAAAAGGTTGCAAGACGCAATAAAATTTTAGAATACTAAAAAAGAAATAAGTGGAAATTTTACTGGTGAGTGTGTAAAATTATAAGGCAGCAAAAGAGAATAGCTCTCCCCAGACACAACATGTGTATGCTTCAACATACGAACTCGCATAAAGAATCTTGCAAACCAAATCCCAAAACGAAATATATTGGGTTGTCCGGAAAGTCTGTGCTGATTTTTAAAAGCAAAGGAAAAGGTCAATAAATACTTGCCATTACATTTTTAATCAACCAGATATGAACCATTTTGTTGCACAATGCATCTCCATCTTTCCTTTAACTTGAAAATAGCCTCTTCCCAGAATTGAGGTGGTTTCATGGCAAAGAATTCATCAAGGTATCTTTTTACGTCATCCAAGGAATTGAAATTTTTACCATTAAGACTATTCTGCAGAGACCTGAATAAGTGGAAATCCGAAGGAGCAATATTTGGTGAATATGGAGGGTGGGGTAACTCATTCCAGCCAAGCTGCAGCAATTTTTGTCTGGTTCCCATAGCATCAAGTGCCAAAATGAACTTTCTTATCTTCCATTTTAAAGGGTTACAGAATTAACACAGGTTATAGGAACATAGACCTTCTTCCACGAAAAGATAGCTTAAACTGTGCTCTAAATGGGGGTGTAGTCAAATCCTATTTTATGGACTCAACCATGTTCTAAAATAAGTTAAAAGGTAAGCTACTATAAATCAGCATGAACTTTCTGGACAACCCAGTATATATAACGTAAAGTATAATAGCCATCTCAATATGGCTAACCACAAAGGGTGTGTTACTGTAGCTTTTAGCCCCAGGTGATCATCGTCTCCAGCTGGCTTTAGGCACACTATCTGTGCCCTTATGGTATTTGCAAAGGGAGGTCATCGCTCTCTCGTAAGCCTAAGTGATACGCACGGACCACAGTTTTGAGGTAGTTGCCTCTTGTCAACAGGCGGTAATCACCGGTTTACGATGAAAAGGAAGAACTGTATGCAAATACTTAAATGTTTTTCTAGTAACTTCCGTCACTGATTTCGAAAAACTGTCTGCAAGCAATAATAAATCTCTGAACGAGATGTAAACAGTAACTGCTCGACAACGTAAAGTATAGTGTGCCTAAAGCCAGCTGGAGACGATGATCTCCTGGGGCTAAAAGCTACAGTAACACCCACCCTTTGTGGTTAACCATATTGAGATGGCTAGTATACTTTACATTGTCGAGCGGTTACTGTTTATACCTCGTTCAGAGATTTATTATTGCCAATCATCATCATCATCATCGTTTAACGTCCATTTTCTGCGCTAGCACGGGTTGGACGGTTCGACCGGGGTCTGGGAAGCCAGGGGCTGCACCAGGCTCCAGTCTGATCTGGCAGTGTTTCTACAGCTGGATGCCCTTCCTAATGCTAACCACTCCGTGAGTGTAGTTGGTGCTTTTTACGTGGCACCTGCACAGGTGCCAGGGGGTCTGGCATCGGCCACGATCGGTTGGTGCTTTTAACGTGCCACCGGCACGGAAGCCAGCCAAGGCGGTGCTGGCATCGGCCACGTTTGGATGGTGCTTTTTATGTGCCACCGGCACAGAAGCTAGTTGAGGCGGCGCTGGCATCGGCCACGTTCGGATGGTGCTTTTTATGTGCCACCGGCACAGAAGCCAGTTGAGGCGGCGCTGGCATCGGCCACGTTCGGATGGTGCTTTTTATGTGCCACTGGCACAGGTATCACAACTACTATTTCCATTGATATTTATTTCGATGTTCATGTACTTGACTCAACAGGTCTCCTCAAGCACAGCGAGATGTTCCGGGATCCAAGGTACTTTGAATGGGCAGGGGCTATGTGGAACTGGTGCCGGAAGCATCCCGGGTCTTTGTAGTCACAGCACATCTCCAGAGATCTCGGTCCTTTGCCATTGCCTCAGTGAGGCCCAACGCTCTGAGGTCATGCTTGACTACCTCATCCCATGTCTTCCTGGGTCTACCTCTACCCCGTATTCCTTCAGCTGTTTGGAAGTGGCACTTCTTCACACATCTCTCCTCATCCATCCGCAGTACATGACCATACCATTGCAAGCGTCGCTCTTGCACACCGCATCTGATGCTTTTTATGCCTAGCATTTCTCTCAGGTTGCTTACACTCTGTCGTGCATTCACACTGACATTACACATCCAGCGGATCATGCTAGCTTCATTTCTTTCAAGTCTATGCATGTCCTCTGCAGTCACGGCCTATGTTTCACTGCTGTGAAGCATGGCAGTTCGCACACATGCATCATACAATCTACCTTTCACTCTGAGTGAGAGACCCTTTGTCGCCAGTAGGGGTAGGAGCTTTCTAAACTTTGCCCATGCTATTCGTATTCTAGTGGTGACACTCTCTCAGCATCCACCTCCACTACTAACTTGGTCTCCTAGGTAGCGGAAACTATCAACTACTTCTAGTTTCTCCCCCTGGAGTGTGATGGAATCTGTTTTCTGAGTATTTGTGGTGTCTATTGTCCCTGTGCATCTGCCGCACATGAAGGCTATCTTATCAGTTAATTTCCCTTTGATGTTGCTGCACTTCTTATGCGTCCATAGCTTACAATATATATATATATATATATATATATATATATCCGAGGTGGGAGCTGAAAAGTTCTTGGCTTTGGGTAAAAGAAATATAGGTGGATCAGTTACTTAAGATTTTATTCAGCATATTCCATTCTCAGACTCACATGCTTATTGCAGTGGCCCTTCAATTTTTCTAATTCCTGTAAAAGAAGGCAGAAGGCTGGGACTCCAACCACACTTTTCGTGATACCCTTAAAGTTAGGAACTTTTAAGTACCTCTTGTGTATATATGTTCTTTTATTCTTTTACTTGTTTCAGTCATTTGACTGTGGCCATGCTGGAGTATTGCTTTTTTGTCAAACAAATCAACCCCAGGACTTATTCTTTGTAAGCTTAGTACTTATTGTATCAGTTTCTTTTGCTGAACCACTAAGTTACGAGGATGTAAACACACCAGCATCAGTTGTTAATCGATGGTGAGAGACAAACACAGACAGACAAACATACAATGTAATTATTCTTTTTCATTCCAGGTACCATAATATTAAACATTTGCAAAGAGTAACCATGCCATGCACAAAAAATTCAGCAGAACTGCTAGATTTTCAAAGAAGTTGCATTGTTGGGCAATCTGAGGCTGGTCTTTGCCAGCGAAAATTGCCGAAAATCTTCAAATTCCTCTTACTACTGTAAATAGAATTATAGTGCAATTCAAAAGCCAAGGAAAAGAATCAACAGATTCTCGTTTCAGCTGACCTGGGCCCTTGGAAAGGCAGCTTCGCTGTTTGAAGAGAATTGTGGAAAACGAACCCTGTTTAAAGGCTTCAGATATTGCAAAACAGCTAGAAGTTAGTCCAAGAATGTGTGTTACATATCTGCATAAGCTTGGGTATTATGAACAAGCCGCTAGAAGAAAACCTTTCCTTCAACCAATTAATATCATGGAAAGAAAGAAATGAAGAGATGCCAGAAAAATCCAGTTCATTTTGGGATAGAGTGATTTTCTCAGATGAATTTGCATTATTTTCCGACAATGGACGTGTTTGGGTCTAGAGGCTTCCCAATCAAGAATTCGATTTGAAGCAACTCCAACCAACTGTGAAACATGCTGGTATTTCTATAATGGTATTGGGAGTTGTCACCAGGAATGGTTGTTCTGAGCTGATTGAATGTGTTGGAACCATAAACTCTGAAAAATACATCGAAATACTTAAGCAAGGACTACTTCCGATGTATTCACATAATAACATAACAAAAAATGAGTTTTTATTCATGGAAGATGGGGCTCCATGCCACACAGTGAAAAGGAATCAACAATGGTTGACTGAAAATGGGATGAAAAAGCTTTCTTGGCTGAGCAAATCTCCTGACATGAACCCAATTGAAAATCTTTGGAGCATACAAGATAGAGCTAGGCTGGGATTCCAACCACACTGCCAAAAAGACATGACATGTCGGGGGGATTTGCCATAGCAGGGCCAATCCATAACATTACATGACATGTCGGAGATTTGCCAGAGGGGCAAACCCAACCCATAACATTACATGACATGTCAGATTCGCCAGAGGGGCAGGGCCAATCTATAACATTACATGACATTTCGGGAATCCGCCAGAGGGGCAGTGCCAACCCATAACATTACATGACATGTCGGAGATTCGCCTGAGGGACAGGGCCAACTCATAACATTACATGACATGTCGGAGATTCGCCTGAGGGACAGGGCCAACTCATAACATTACATGACATGTCGGAGATTCGCCTGAGGGGCAGGGCCAATCCATAACAAGTACTCTCTATTTGTTGGGTATGTGTGTTATCAACGGAGTTAAGAAACTCGACGCTGTGGTTCACCGTTCTATGTCGAAAATTGTATCCCTCTATCTCTGGAATATGTGAATAAGCCTTCCACAGGTCACTAAATATTGTGGTACCTGGAAGGACCGAGCGGCGGATGCATTCTTCAAGTGTGTCGCGATTCCGACAAGAAAACCTTCTCTGGTCTCGCAACTCCTCCGAATACCCATTGCTGAGGTAGCAACCTTCCTCGATTATGCTTTCTCCTAGAGAAGACTGTCTCCTCTATCTCGACAATCTTCCTAGGACCACCTATTACAACTGGGTTCATGAGCAAGTCATGTGCGCATACTTCTCGCACATAACTGTTATAATCTTCTACACAATAACGCACTGTAGTTAGTTCCTTGACCCAAGAGTACAAAAAAAAAAATGACTACAGTCTGCAGAGGAAGTGTGGTATCTTCTAGCCATGTCCCCTTTCGGACAGACACTCTCTCGCTGCAACCTTTGCGACAACACCGCCAGTAAGCATTCTTATCCACCAATTTCTTTTTCATCAAGTGCCCATTTCTACAATTTTTAGTACAGGGTATAATACCCTTCTCTGCCAAGTACGCCTCCACATCCTCCTCCGTTTTTATTATATCAAACAACTCGCCTAGAATACTCATTTTCCAAAAAAAAAACCGAAGTAATTTAAAATTCAAACAATATGTACACACAAAATAAACAAAATAAACGCTAAAACCAAACGAAAATACTTTAACAAACAAAATGAATGATACACATGTCTATCTCAAACGAAATATGTCAGAAATAACAGTGACAAACGAAATATAATTCGCCAGAACTTCTTGTTGACAAACAACAGCAGTAATTGTATTCACCTCAATAGACGTTATTGATTGGTTGAAATTACCGAAATACGATAACTTTAACAACAAATAATTTCTACATTACAGATTTTTCTCAACGATGCCAAGAGTAAACGACGTTTTATGTGACACATTCTACCAATATACATTATTTGAAAGTGTTTAGTTACAAAAAAATTATTTTTTAAATCTGTAGGTCAAAAGGGAAAGATCCTTCAATTTAAAAGGAGATTGCTTTAGGCTATGTTTTAATTTACTTTACAATTTCTAAAAATCCTTAAGATGTTTTACAATGTAATCAGCGACGAGACGAAGGCAGTTGCATTTGTAGCGTAGCTGATATCCTCACTGTTTGAGAGATATATTAGAAATGATCTCGTGTTAGATAACAACCATCTTCGGCTATTTTGACTCTGTTGTGTCCACTGCTCTGATTGGTTGACATTGGCGCAGTTTGTCTCTTGACTTATTTCGCGCCAGTATGTAAGCCAACCAACCACGGCCTTCGGATAAGGTCCCATGACAGTCTTTTGGGGTTCTCACTGGAGCCCACCGTTGGTTATAAAAGGAGCCAGCAAATCACTATTTCCCGTCTTAGGTTCTATCCAACGACAGACG
The DNA here is from genome assembly GCF_006345805.1 of Octopus sinensis. Classification (NCBI taxonomy): domain Eukaryota; kingdom Metazoa; phylum Mollusca; class Cephalopoda; order Octopoda; family Octopodidae; genus Octopus; species Octopus sinensis. Next base: position 169,906,069 of record NC_042999.1, on the reverse strand, counting down.
ACCAGACCAGCCAGCCATGTTCGTTCTCCAGCCAACGACGAGGCTAACATACACCAGCAACGCACATTTCTGTCGCCAACTCCTTACGTACGGTCGTTTTACTACACATTTTTACGAAGAAATGGTCTTTTAGATGATAGAGAAAATGGTGTACCATGTCATTGTTGTGGTGGAGAAATGAAGGAAGCTCGAAGAGAAGGGGAAAACGGCGAAATTTTGCCAACTTTACTTTGCAAAACTGGCGACACAACTTGTATGATTTATACATTTATTTTAATTATCATATTGTTTATTATTGGTTTCTTATTAAATACTAAGACATAAATGAAACATGGTTGTATTATTATTAAAATAGTAAGAATTTTGAAAAAATACATTTACAATGTACAGAGGAATTTATTTTAAAAAAATTAGAAATTGAAGAGTAAACGAAAATGTAGCCTAAAGTAATCTCCCTTTAAATTGTAGATCACACGCCAAAGTAGCATATAATGTTGGTCTATAGTTAAGACTCTAGCTGGCAGTATCGTTAGCACGCCGGGCTAAATGCTTATAGGCATTTCGTCCGTCTTCAGATCCTGAGTTCAAATTTCGCCGAAGTCAACTTTGCTTTTCATCCTTTCGGGGTCGATAAAGTAAGTATGCAATCGACTTAGCCCCTCCCCGAAATTGCTGGCCTTGTGCCAACATTTGAAATCAGTATTGTTCTATAGTTGTTATTAATGTTTTAATAAAAGTGACGAGCTGGCAGAATCGTTACCGCGCCGGGCAATATACTTTGCGGCATTTCATCCGTCTTTACATTCTGAGGTTCGGGCTGAATTCAGCACCAAAGATTATGGCAACAATTCTCAAAGCCATCCTGAGTAAAAAGGTGGACAGAGTAAAAAGGGTCACCAATTCGTACATTGATGGCATTCTGGTGGATGAAACCGTAATGCCAGCAACGGAGGTCATAGGCCACCTGATGAGTTTTGGACTGATCGCCAAGCCACCAGAGGCAATGGAGGGAGGTGCTGCACTGGGCCTCAAGCTATGGAGAGACAAGGCCGGCGCCTTGGTGTTCTGGCGAGGGAACGAGATCTCCGAACTGGAACACCATTGAAATGCTTAAATATATTTCGTTTGAAATATTTAAGCATATCTTGTTTTCATTTAAAATGTTTAAATATGTTTTCTTTATATTTGTGATTACATGTTCATTCTTAAGCTGGAACCGAAATATTTTAAATGTTCACAAAGTTGAACTGATAGCTTTCAAATACGAACAAGAGGGCAGTAGCATCGAACTTCATCCTTCACCAAAAGCCGCTCCGACAAAGGTGGAAAGTGGAAAGATGAATACAGTGGCGGTGCTCCAGCATGGTCACAGTCTTTGGACTGAAACATATAAAAGAATAAGAGAATAAAAGATATATTATATAGAAAAATGTACAGCAGCTGCTCATCCCCCTCTTCCAACTAAATTGCAATTTAAAAAAATAAATAAAAATAATTAAAAGATTTTCTAAAATTTAAAAACTTTTAATTAGTAAAACAGAAATGTTTTAAATTTTCGAAAGCGAAACAATTTATAGATTTAAAATACAAACGAGATATATTTATAGTGAAATAAGTACTGCAACTACCTATTCTCAAACTGCAATCTGTTTCAAATTTAAAAAAAAATCAAATTAACATTTTTTAAATGTTTAAAATTTTTTGAATTAAAAAAGATTCGCTGCCTCTGAATCTATGATGTTCTGAACAAAATTCAAAGACTCTTTAAAAATAAATGAATAAATGAATAAATAAATAAGGCATAATAAAAAACTTAAAGGGTTTTGATATTTTAAAAAAATCATATTAAAACTAACCCTTAGAAAACTTCATCCAGTCGAAACAAACATAAAACAGCATCAACGTATTTGCTTAGGGTTCTCCCACCTTTACCATCACCATCACAAGAGGGCCTTCGATAATAATAAGTGTAAAAATATTGATCTATCATAAAGTATCATAGAATTCACTGAATGTGGATTTTCTGGGGTTTTTTTTCATTGACCACTCCCTGTTATACGCGCATACATACACAAGCATACCTATATATATATATATATATATATATATATATATATATATATCTATATATATAAAACTGTAGTTGTGTGAGTGTCTGTCCCCTTCGATTTAGATTCCTAACTCCTCCCACATTTTGCGGTGCAGTTTAACCAAATTCGGGTATCTTATAGTCGTGATTCATATCGAGCCCGTCTGACTATTAGCGCGCGTCAACGATGAGTCTACGATTTTAAAAATAATTTAACATCATTTTTTATTCCATTTTAATGCATAAAATGCATCGTGTGTCGATGGCGGCGGAGTTGGCGTCCACGCTCACAGCTGCACCTGTTTGCTTCTCCCCCTTCCCTCCCTCGTGAAGCTGTGGGGAAGGGAGTGTAAAGAAATCAACGTCGTAATGCGTTGTCAAGGAGACCAGCATTCTTTTAGAACAACGACTTCATGGCTTGAAGACACCAAAACAGAAATGGCTAAGAAAGCCCGAATTTATAAGGGAAGTAACTCTCTAAAAATGCTTATATAGTTATTTCCCTTACAAACCCGAGCAACGCCGGGCGATACTGCTAGTATATATATATAAATTGTTTGGGAGACTTTTCTTATAGTAGAAGGAATAGCTAAGATTTTTGGGCTGCTATTTCTAAAAGTTCGGTGTGTGGTAAAGTAAATTTTTTTACTGGACCCTAATTATATAACGTAATGTTTTAAATATACCGTAAATGGTCTTTTTATATACTGAACACTAATTGGTAAAATTAATTAATAATTAATTAATTTTACCCTTTTATTATTGACTATATATATACATATATCCTGATATATATATATATATCAGGATATATGTATGTATATATATATATATATATATATATATATATATATATATATCACGTGATCACGTGACCGACCAGACCCTCAGATGTTGTTACACATCGCTGGTCACAATGCGTTCGCATTGTTTTAGCCTTCGAATGACGCCATCCCGCTGGTCAACAGAAGAAAGAGTGGGAGAAAGAGTACAGCAGGGATCACCCCTCCCCTCGTGGAACTTTTAGGTGTTTTCGTTCAATAAACACAACGCCCGGTCTGGGAATCGAAACCACGATCCTACGACCACGAGTCCGCTACCCTAAACACTGGGCCATTGCGCCTCCACACACACACACATATATATATATCTGTACACATACACAATATCTGCACATTCACAGCTATACCTACACACACACACATGACTATACATACACAGCTATGTAATAAACGAGTCAACGAAGGAGCCTCGACGGCGTCGCTGTCTACTAGAAATAGCAGTTAAATCATCCTTAAATCACAGCCTACATTAAAATAAGACACGTGGGGTAAAGTTATAATGGAATCTTCGCATATAGAAAAAATATGAGTCACGACTGCAAGGCCTTTGATCAAATGCCTGCTCGATCTGTTTTGACCTGGGGTTAAACAACAGAACCCCTTACAGAATTGTTTTCTATTAATCCTTTTCATGAAAGAAAGAAAACAGTGACAGATTTCTTGTAAATAACACAACTGACCTCCCTTTTAATCACAGCCAGTGACCAAGGTGTGCAGACCGTGCATTGTTGTAGTCGAAGAAATGTTACCTTAAATGAATCGAGCTGGACAAATTAGGCTACCTTACAGGTGGCTAAAATCCACGCCACGCCATTAATCACAATTAAAACAAAAGGAAATCTTTATTCAAGGATGCACATCACTAATATCAAACGCAAAGGTACAGAATCTGTCGGGCTCCGATGTTTCCGAATGTATCATCCATCTTCGTAAATTTTGCCGCGTTTTGGCAGAAAAACCTTCAGAAAACAAAGCTAAAGTGAGAGTCGCTCTATTTGCTAGAAATACTAGCCAATTCTCCCTCAAATCACACATTTTCATCTTAAAAAAAAGAAAGAAAAAGAAAAGGTTCATCAAGACAGCGTTATTGGTTCTCGAGCAAAGCAATGAAGAAGGGCTTGTGAATTTATTTATTGACAACAATCCACAGCATACGTTAGATTTAGCATTGGCCCCTTAGACTTGTGCGACCCTGGACAGCTGCTCAGTGTGATGGCATTGGGTCACCCATTAGGTATTGTAAGTCCTAGATTCCACTCCCTACAAAAAGACATGTTGTTCATGTCTGGAATGTCTACGGTTATGGGTTTACCGATCAGATTTCACCATCTGGAAGTAAAAAATAGTAGGAATGAAGTGGTTATTGCACCTCTACGTCGTCACCCAACCTGCTAGGAAAAGCAACCAAAATTCCCTTCAAATAATACCATGTACTCCCAGCTGCATAATAAGAGGTGACGGTTACGGTTGGAACTTATTTAATCATAGTTCGATTAAGGTTGATCTGCAAGTAAACAAGCACGTAACCAGTCCACAAAACAGCCTTTATGCAGTCATCTTACCTGCTAAAAAAGGCAGCGAACATCTCTCTCAAACCATATTGTTTAAAAAGAAACAGATTGGCCAGTTTCGGTTGGAATGCTGTTTTTTTTATTCGAGCCAAAACAATGTTGTTTTTTTTTACAAATTTAGTATCTCTAGGACTTATGATCAAAAGTGTTCCAACCGTGACTATCTCGTCATTTTGTATATCAAGGACTAGGTTGTGAATCGAAGGGAAAATTTGGCTGCTATTTCTGGCAGAGTGACCAGGGTAGCCTCCTTCTAGAGCTACGCTTGTTGACAATGTTCTGTTAGGTCTAAGTGAAAATTGTTCAAAATTAAACCCTTTACTTTTTTTTTTTATTTAAAATAATCGTGTTGAAGGACCAAACTCTCGATACCTCATTTTTTATCAAATATATATTTCTTTATGTACAGACACAATCAAATTTGCGATAGTAAGATTATATATACTTTGCTAAATTGCAATGAATTTTACATGGTGTGCTCCTTGCTGTTCGAAAAGGGTATTTTTATATTATTAATTTCCTTAAATTTATACGATAAAATAAATGAGAACTGTGGAAAAAAAACCCAACCCCAAAACACAAGTGAAATCAAATATTTAATGAGTAGGAATCGAAACTGGATGCGTAGGCTCGACTCGCAATAGAAAATCTAATATAGTAAACAGCGTATAATGAATACAGTGAATGAGTGAGGTGGGAATTGTGAATGGAAACGTGTATAGTAACCAGTTAGATTCAAGGTTTAGCACACAAATACATATATATGGACATATACGGGTACGTGTGTGTGTGTGTGTGTGTTGGCATATGTAGGTGGTATAGGAGATAGTGAACACCACCCCACCTCGGCTGCAATACAATCATGCCTTTTCTTCCTTCTTCATCTCTTCCACTAAAATTTTTTTTCGCGGATTTTGTTCAGTACCGAATCTGTTGTATCTGTATCTTTATTTATTTCAAACTCTGTTTAAAAAAAAATAAAATAACAATAAGTCTTGACTAAAAAGAAAACAAACGGTAAATTTTTAGAAATAAAAATAAAACTTAAAAGTGTGCGTAACAAAGAAAAACCTAAATTTTTCGTAATATAGTTTTTTAAAAAAATAGCCCACAGCTAAAACAAAACTAAAATAAAACGAGAAAGTTTAACGCAAACATTGTGAAAAGGGAGGAAGAGAAAGAATATTTGAAGAATGACATTAAAGTGTAAAAAAAAAACATCAATTAAATTGTAAGTTTAGAATTTAGAATGAACGAATTTTAAATTTTAAATTTTCAGTTTAAAATTTTAAAAAATTTTAAATCGTTTTTATTCAACTTAAATTTAACTTCAGTTGGAATTATAAAATCTGTTGTCGCTAATGTTGGAAAGTCAAAGAGTATCCTTCTCTCAGCCAGTTGTATCGATTGACTTGGTAGCAGACTAAGTGATGGCAACTAAGCGACAAAAGTACTCGCTCCGCCAGGAAATGTCTGCTAGCAGATCAAAATCTTAGCAGTTCATTTGTCCCCTACAGCCAACGAGAACGATCATTTCCCCCTTGGATTTCTGAAATTTTTTCTATCATCGTTTTTCTCTCGTTTAAAACAAAAAATTACACGAAAACAAGCTACTATTATTTTATAACAATAGTCTGCTATTAGTAAGCGAAATATAAACACAGATCGCTTCCATGCCATTCCTCTCTCACATACAAACAGCTCAATAATGGCACAGCTTCGCTAAGAAGAAACTCAATAATTCCTGTTTAGCAACCATTATTAACTTAGAGGAATATTTTTAGTTGATTACTGCTACTAATTGTTTTCAAAATTATCTTTCTGTCGACATATTCTTGTCTTCAGAATTTAATTTTTTAAAAATTAAATTAAAATTTTTTAAATCGTTAAATTTTTTTTTATCTTAAAGAAACTTTAATCCAATGTGAGGAGTATACAGGGTTTCGTGCTAAATGAAACAAGCTTATTAACTTTTGAATTATAATTATAATTATAATTATTTTTAAAAAATGTATTTGTAAGAAAGGAAAAATATTCTGCATCCAGCAACATCACATAGTCGAAATTACCACTGATTATATTCAAAGTAAAAAATATAACTTTCTTCCCGCCTTATAATGTCAAATGTTTTAAGTTTAGAGTCGACAAAATTGTCACATCTCATTTTTTATCAAGAATAAAAAATGTTGAAAAAGAATTAATACCCTTCGTTCAGCTAAGAATTATCAGTGATTAATTTTGAATGTGTGTCTGTCTGTCTGTCTGTCTATCTATCTATCTATCTATCTATCTATCTATCTATCTATCTACGTGTCTATCTATCTACGTGTCTATCTATCTATCTATCTATCTATCTATCTATCTATCTATCTATCTATCTATCTATCTACGTGTCTATCTATCTATCTATCTACGTGTCTATTTATCTATCTATCTACCTACCTACCTACCTACCTACGTATCCATCTGTCTGTCTATCTATATCTATCTATCTATATCTATCTATCTATCTATCTATCTACCTACCTACCTACCTACCTACCTACCTACCTACGTATCCATCTATCTATCTATCTATCTATCTATCTACTATCTATCTATCTATCTATCTATCTATCTATCTATCTACGTGTCTATCTATCTATCTATCTACCTACCTACCTACCTACCTACCTACGTATCTATCTGTCTGTCTATCTATATCTACCTACCTACCTACCTATCTATCTGTCTGTCTATCTATCTATCTATCTATCTATCTATCTATCTATCTATCTATCTATCTATCTATCTATCTATCTATCTATCGTTCAATCCATCCACCCATCACACTCTCTCTGTCTGTCTGTCTCTCTCTCTCTCTCAATGAACATTGTTTCGTTAAGATAAGTCACCCTCATTCACGGCATTAGAAGGTAGTCGACAAAATTAAATATTCATATTTAATTATTATTATTTATTTATTTATTTATGTAACAACGTGCAGTTAGAAACAGTCTACATTTGATGATGTTCCTACTGATAATTTTAAACAAATGATAGGGAAATACTCCTCCTGAACAGGGGGGCACTGGCCTGTTGCTGATAATCTTTATTACTCTTTTAGGCAAGCAGAGTGAAGTGCCTTTCTAAAGAACTCAACCCCACAACGATTTATAAAAAAAAAAATTCTACGAACTTATTTTTTAGACCTCCCACCAAAATGAAACAAAATTATATTGAAGAAAATATCAATTTCTCGTGATTGAGTATATGTAATGCGGCGGGTATGCATTCTTTTACGTGTTTCAGTCATAGTACTGCGGCCATGCAGGAGCAAAACCTCGAAGGGTTTAATCGGTCAAGTCGTCTCCAGTACTTATTGTAAGTCTGGTACTTATTCTATCGGTCTATTTTTGCCGAACCGGTTTACGAGGACGTAAACAAACCCATGCCGATTGTCCAAGTAATAAACACAGAAACACGCACACTTCCGCATAATTTCCGTTAACCAAATCGATCAGAACGCATTGAAGCACACTTGCTCAAGGTGCCGCGCAGTAGGATCGAGTCCCAAAATTAGGGGTTGCAAGGAATCGCTTATTATTAAAACAGTCTAGGAGGTAGACTTCGATAACAATAACCGTTTGATAACGTTATATGTGACTACAATAAACGGCTTCCTAGTCGAGCTGTTAACACACACACAATCATCTGTAGAAATAATACAAAATTACTGCGAGTTCTTGTTTAGTCGCAAGATGGTTATGACCAAATGCATTCCTGTTGTGACCATCTCACCTTCTTTTAAAGCATGGTATTTTGGACTACATGATTTGAGAGAAGTATGGTTGCTATTTCTAGAAGATCGTGGGATATGCGAAGGCTTCATCGTTAACTCGATATTATTCCAAGGAAAACTAAATACCGAGGTGGTGTCTATGTGGTTGTTCTACATACCATGGTAGAAATAACAGCCTAACTTTCCTCAAATCTTATCCTAACGTCTTTACGAAAATGGTGGGGATACGTTAATGTGCTCCCAGATGCACCGTCTCTTTTACTTGTTTCAGTCATTTGACTGAGGCCATGCTGGAGCAGCGCCTTTAGTCGAGCAAATCGACCCCAGGACTTATTCTTTGTAAGCCTAGTACTTATTCTATCGGTCACTTTTGCCGAACCGCTAAGTTACAGGGATGTAAACACACCAGCATCGGTTGTCAAGTTGGGGGGACAAACACAGACACACACACATACATATACATATATACGATGGGCTTCTTTCAGTTTCCGTCTACGAAATCCACTCACAAGGCTTTGGTCGGCCCGAGGCTATAGAAGACACTTGCCCATGTTACCACGCAGTTGGACTGAACCCGAAACCATGTGGTTGGTAAGTAAGCTACTTACCACACAGCCACTCCTACGCCTATTTTCTATCTAGAAAATAGAAAAAAGTGATCCTTTTATGTTCTTTTATTTGTTTCAGTCATTCATCTGCGAACATGCTTGGCTTTAATAGATTAAATTGACACATGAAATGTCTAGTATTTATTCTATCCGTCATTTATTGCCGAACCGCAAAGTTATGAGGACGTGAACAACCAACATCAAGGGTCAAGCAATGACAAACACAAAGACACCCGAACACGTATGCTTGTGTATAGGCGTAGGAGTGGCTGTGTGTGGTAAGTAGCTTGCTTACCAACCACATGGTTCCGGGTTCAGTTCCATTGCGTGGCACCTTGAGCATGTGTCTTCTACTATAGCCTCGGGTCAACCAAAGCTTTGTGAGTGGATTTAATAGACGGAAACTGAAAGAAGCCCGTCGTATATATATATATATATATATATATATATATAGATCAATAAATGGTGGGGTTGTGTTGACCGCACGTGGAGAAATGATAAGCAAGGAAAAATTGTAAAAATGCAGAATGCTCGATTGAAAGAAAATTTATATAATTAGAAAATAATATAAACAAAGTGTTAAAATCTGAAAGTTAAATTAACAAACAATTACATAAAAAAGATAATGCAAATGAAGCTAAAATGACAATTTTATGATTTGGGGTTTTATCAGCAGCCTTTATTGAAGAACTCAAAAGAGTTGTCTCCCCTTACTCACAACACAGGAACTGAAGAACCACAATTACTACTACTTCCTGTTTTGCCAACATCCTAAATTAAACCAAACAACACATTGCCTTAATCCCACTGGATCCTAATACCTCAAGGTAATTTTTTCGTGAACAATCATTAAACTCAAGATACACAACGAACTCACAATGTATCGGAGTACTTATTTTTTAATTTTTATACATATTTATTATTATTCTTTTGCAAAAAACAATGCAACTTTTTTTCCCCTTTCTCATTTTTAAAAAACCTTTTCATCTAACTATTCTTGATAAGTCAAACTATGACGAAAACCGGTTTGAATAAATATATATTTATATATTTTTCATTTTCTCATTTCATTAAAATTTTCTTTCAATCGAGCATTCTGCATTTTTACAATTTTTTCCTTGCTATATATATATATATATATATAGTTAATCCAAACATGAAAACACAAAGAGAAAACACAACAACGCGAGGACGTGGAACAAATATAGTATTATTGGACGCTCAGGAAAGAAGGGAAGAAGGAGGGTTTTACGTTTCGAGCGGAGCTCTTCGTCAGAAACATAGGAAAAGGAGAGATCCAGAGAAGGGAAGACGGAGGGGAAAAAATGGCCAACGGTACACATATATATATGTATTTGTCACCCCACCAACATCGCTTGACAACCGATGATAGTGTGTTTATGTCCCCGTAACCTAGCGGTTCGGCAAAAGAGACCGATAGAATAAGTCCTGGGGTCGATTTGCTCGACTAAAGGCGGTGCTCCAGCATGGCCACAGTCACATGACTGAAACAAGTAAAAGAAAGAGTAAAGAATATATATATATATATATATATATATATATATATATATATATATATATATATCCATTTAATGTTGACCATCGGAAAAAAGAGTACTCAATACCATAGAGGTTAATAATATATTTTCTTTTGATCGGGTCAGTTTCTTGCTACTCCGAGTTGAACCTTTCGGTACACAGGGGTCTTCAGACAAGTTATATATAAGCATTCATGCACAGCTTCAGTTTATCAAATTCATTCACACGGCATTGACCAACCTGGGTCTAGAGTGGAAAACATTTGCCCAAGATGCTGGGCAATGAGACGAATCTGAAACTAGGTCGTTGTGCCTGTGTCTCTCTGGGAGTCACGACTAAATTGTTTATTGATAATCCTTTCTATTAAAGGTACAATGCCTGAAGTTTTGGGGGAGGGGGACTAGTCGATCGCATCGACGTCAGTGTTTCACTGGTACTTAACTTATTGGCCCCGAAAGGATGAAAGGCAAAGCCGACCTCGGCGGAATTTGAACTAAGGACGTAATGACGAGTGAAATATCGCTAAGCATTTCGCCCGATTCGCTAACGATTCTGCCAGTGATCAAAGCTTACCTGGAACTTTAAAAGAGCTACAAACACACAATCGGTCCCTATACAAATTAGTTTCTTATTGCAATCCATTATATGATTGGTGGTTATTAAAACTATAATAATAATAATAATAATAATTTATTCTTCTTCTTATTATTATGAAATTATTGTGTATAGTGGTCAGGTGCACTACAACTCATCAAAGGTGTATGTGCAGTACATAGAATTATGTACAAAAGTCAGGAAAGTGAACAGAGTATGAGTCACGACATGCATATGGAGGTGGGGGGATATCAGGAATCACGGAGGTTTTAAAGGATGCAATGTCTTGGCAACTGACAATTGATGCGGGTACTTTGTTCTGTGTTTCCAAAAGTCATGGGTGCTGTGCTGTTTTCTGACTTTGTAGACCTACCCACATGCATTAGACACATGGAGCTCAAAAAGGTGCTCAAGGTGGTTGTTGGCACGATGATTAATAATTTGGTGGGTGTTTACCAAGTCAGTTGCCAGACGTCGGAGGGAGTTTTGATGTATCTCTGCCCAGGAAAGCAAGGCGTTCAAAGTATGGTAGATGCCTGATGGAAGGTATTCGCTTAGTTGCATGTCTCTGAACAGTCTCCAGGTCAATGTCCTGAACAAGATAGGGGTTCCAGACTGGTGATGCAAATTCCAAGTGTGACCACACCATACAACCTTAAATAGGTAGCTGGAGAGCGGCTGATAAAGGTCTTGCTGAATTATGCCAAGACGCCCTCGGCCTTGACGGTTTTAGAGATGTGCTTTGTCCAGCGCAAATCGCTGCTGACAGTAATGCCCAGGTCAAGTTCACAAGAGTATGTGGGCACTGGGTTTTCCCTCCCAAAATGCATGGTGGTACACTTGTCCACAACCAGCTTGAGTTGCCAGTCTGTGATCTATTGTGTCCCGGTTCGATTGTAGGAAATATCTATGGTGTTCAGGATCTGTCCCTTTTATTTCAAGGTACAGCTTGATGTCATCTGCATATTTCAGCACCGTGTCATTCTTTAAGCTGGTATCTATGTCATTAATGTGTGCAACAAACAAAAGGGGACCAAGAACAGATCCCTGCGGTACATCAAATGACATAGGGTCAAGAATGCTGTCCTAGAACCGTGACTACCTCTTTTCAGTTGAGAATGAAGGACTTCAACCAGTTAAAAAGATTATCTTTCACACCCATTGCAGATAGTTTTGTCATAAGTCTTTTGTTTGATACAGAATTAAAAGCTTTAGCAAAGTCAAGGTAAACAACATCCACCCATGAGCCGCCATCAGTGATCCAGGTGATGTCTTCAAGAAACTCCATAAGTTAATCACAGCAGCTGGAGTTAGGTATAAATCCCAATTGCGAGGGCCGGATAAAGCTGTGAGAATTCCCAAAGTTCTAGAAGTTTCTCTGACACAGAATACCATCAATTTGGCAATGCAGCTAGTAAGACTGATTGGACGATAGTTGACAGGCAACGTGCGGTAACCCTTTTTGAACAGAAGAATGACACTGGCAGTTTTCCTCTGCTCCGGAGTATCACCGTTGTTAAGAGTGAAAGCTGGTGCAGAAGAAAGTACCCATCACGTTTGAGAAGCAGGTGCGTAACACAATCAGGACCAGGAAAAGCATAGTTGTGCTTATTCTTAAGGGGACGTTGCTGCATTGCAGGTGTAAATTCCATGGTTGTTATGGAATTTGGTGTTAGGGTGGAGATGGTACGTTTTTGTTTTCGACGGCAAGAATACCTGCATAGCATTCAGCAATGAGTTCTGCGCATTCTTTGGATTCGTCAGTAATCTGGCTTGTGTGGGGATTGTGAAGACCAAATGGAGAGTGAGGTCTCCGCTTTGAACGTACATATTTCCAGAACACCTTACTATCAGGGTTGGTTGCTCTGCGCTGCTCAAATTCAAACACTGTCCTTTTTGTCACCTGCTTGAGATGGTTGGATGATTTATTGCGTTTTTTCCTATTTATATCTGATTTATGCAGTTTGTATTCTCGTTCAGCATTACGACGTTCTTTGTTGGCAAGTCTGACTGTTGCAGTCTCCCAAACTGCACTTTTGGGATGATTTTTATGCTTACGTGGTACTAATGCTGCACATGCTCTCCATTTGGAGTTCAGGATGTTCTGAAGTATAGTGTTCACATCTCCATAGTGGTAAAATTACAGCCGGTTTGGACGTTGTAGCTCGGTGCAGTAAGAATTCCGGTCTACTTTATTCCAAAAGCGAGCAGTTTGGAGATGGATGTGGTTTTTGTTACTGCCCATAAGGGACAGACAGATCGGCAATGATCATAGCATGATCAGAGTCGCCTGAAGGTTCCTCAGTAGTAACACCAATAACCGTTTCAGGAGTAGTGGTAAAGAGTAGAGCTAAAGTTTTGTCACCTCTTGTTGGGGAGTTGACTACTTGAAACCAGTTCGAGTTTAGCACTAGCTCAATGAAATCATTTGCACTTTTTGGCCAACGAAAGGTTTCCCAATCAATCTCAGAGTGATTGAAGTCACCTGTAATAAAAACACAAGTGGCTGTTTTTCTGGCGGCAGTTCTGAGGACGGTAATTTGGGCGGTGATAAAAAACTGCAAGTGGAAGTGTTGACATGATCATACGTATATCGCGGGAAAATATTTCTTGTGATTGGTTCAAATCAAGGCAAGGAATTGCCGAAAAGTTTGAACGAACGCAGACCATTACACCACCACCACGATTATCACAGAGTAAGGAATGTGCCCATGTTTCCGTGACTAATGAAATTGGAGTCGATACTTAATAGAAAAGACGTATCTTGTTGCACAAGCTAAGTGCATTTAAGGACAACATTTTGTACCTTGATTTCAGTTTATGATGATGTATAGAGGATGGCAGGTTGATTTAATTTCCCACAATTTTTTCATTGCTATTGTGGGTACAGTGTGTTCAGACCAGCTGGTATCTCTTCTCCATGTTTCTCCAGCCTTAATAAACTTCCATATCTGCCCATCGTCACGTCAACTGAAGCTTTCCCGTTCTACTGAGTTGCAATTTAAGGAAGCTTCAGCACTTGGCTTTGGATGTACATCAGGTGGTAGGCCAGGACGTGTTCTAAAAGTAATCTTATTTTCTCGCCTAGCTTTATCAGAGGCTAAAAGGTGTGAACGTGCCCCAGAAGGTTTGAAAAAGCCTGATTAGTCTGGATTTCAGACCTGGTCGACCAAGGCGGAGAGCACCCTTCGCGGGGAACACAGCCTAGGTCTGTGTTTTATTATATGAATCTAAGAATGAACTTCTACACCTAAATGAGCTCTCATCGTGCAATGAGATAGCAAAGTTACACGTTGTATCTTAATGAATAACGCATACCATAATATAGTTCTGATTATACTTGTACCATATACTTACGTGATGGAGTTTCGGCTAGATCGCTCTTGTTAATAGTTGTGTTTTATCAGTCCTGATTTTGGATTTAACCGCCATCACCACCATCAATCCAATCCACAACTTCAGATCTTTCTATTTTTTTTTCAGTCAGCTAAAAATTTAGAGTAGTTATTCTATATTGTCGCTTCTCATAAGATTTAATTAACAGTTTAATATAGAGTAGAAAATATTACTCCTGTTGCCTGCGCTTACAAACACGCATTCCAACATCCGTGCTAAGGAAAAAAAAAAAAGAAAAAGGAAAAAGAACAGTTTTAGAGCTCAGTGACTAATAAAATCGAAACATTGAAAGTTGTCGCTCAAAATCGACAAAAATGAATTTTTATCAGTTTGGCGAGAACGGGAGACAACTCTGCACATGCTTCTACTTGATTAGACCTCTTCAGCGAAGCCCAAATTTAATTAGTTAATATCCCTTTCCTCAAAATCTCAAGCTTTGTGCCTATATGCCTACATTACTAAGTAAAGAAAACACTAGGAATCTCAAAAGTACCTCTCTAGTCTTTGTTCTCTTTAGTGTGTCTATTTGCTATTCATTTTTCAGACGTGGTCTTGCATGTGTTATGAAGTGATGCCGATGTTATCTTGGGGTATGAATTTATCAAAGGAAAATCCCTTAACGTTAATCTAATCTTAGTGAGTTTACTAAGCAGGTAATGTCTGTCCACACTTTTGTACTATTTTCCATTCTAAAAGCGCAAATCTCTTAGTTATATTCAGATAATAATCTATTGTATAAGTAACCTTCAGTATAAGTAACCTTCAGTTCTAATGGGAAGAAATAGTTATATCCTGTTTTAGGATTTAACAAAAATGAAAGTGCAATGCGAAATAAACGAATTAAATAAAAACTGGAGGTAACGACAGTAAAAATGCAAAGAAACTTGTCCATGTTAAAAACTATTCACGAGAGTCTCGCTTCGTGTCTCAATAGCTCCGATCGCAATTCACCGACATTTTTTTTAGAACAATTTACTTTCACTCTATTTACAACAGTAAACTGCATGTTAACGTCTTTGATTATATTCTCCAATGTTTTTTTTTTTTTCATTTTTTATTTAGATGTTAGAGGTGTGTGGTTTAAGGGAGATTTGGCTGTTATTTCTAGGACGACAAGCGACCATACAAAGGCTTCTTTCCTCGCGTCGTCTGCTGCCTTATTGTTCTGCATGCATTCATGTTTGCGCAAATGAACATTAAATTAAATGAAAAATTAAATTTTAAAAAGTCGTTATTTTCGTATTTTAAAACGTGAAATAAAAAAAACAGGATCTTTTCTTTTTGAAGGCCAGATTTTCCTAGTTAACTAAAAAATTTGAAACTTCGTATTCTGGTAGAATGTGTCAAAAGAAAACATTACTGTAAACAACATTGAAAACAAAATTGTAATTCGTATAATTTTAAGAATTTTAACCAATGAAATCCCAACATCTTCGAATTTTAACCAATGAAATCCCAGCATTGCTGCGTTATCGATATTGATAAAGAAATATAGCAGACGCACGACACACACACGCACATTTGCACAAGCACATAGTAATTAATATATAAGCGTACACACACATACAAACGGACATATACATACACACACATACGCACACAAGCAAAAATACACGTTCGTGTTTTGCCACTTGCCGCAACAAATTTGCACAGAAGGGGGGGGGGTCAATGTTTCATCGTTTCGGGGTCGATAAATTAAGTACCAATTACGCACTGGTGTCGAGGAATTTTTTTCCCAATTTATATCACAGCTTCCGACAAGCTGGGGGCATCCTTTTATGAAAAAATATTTCGCAAATTTTTACAATACTCCACGCGCAAACTCTAGACCGATTTAGGCATATTATTGTTTTGTTTTTGTTGTTTCTGGCCCTTCAAAACCATGGGAGAAGCCTTTTCGGTAAAAAAAAAATAAAGAAAATATTAAAAAAATATCGTTAATATTTTTATTGGGCGACGAAATTAATCGATTTAAGAGATATAACTGTTATTTCTAGCACATGTAGAAGACAGAAGAAGCGGTAAATAATTTGAGCTCGAATGCTGCGATTTCATTGGTTAAAATTCTTAAAATTAAACTACGTTTAAGTTACGAATAACAATTTTGTTTTCAATTTTGTTTACAATAATGTTTTCTTTTGACACATTCTACCAGTATACGAAGTTTCAAATTTTTTAGTTAACTAGGAAAACCTTGCCTTCAAAAAGAAAAGATCCAAAAAAAAAAAAATCTTAAAAAGTTCGAAACAAAAGAATTGAGATATGAATTCAAATTTTGAAAAGCTGTTTTTTTCATATGAAAAATCATTATCTCCATTAAATTTATTTAAGAATCGTTATTTTCGTATTTTAAAACATGAAGAAAAAAAATTAAGTTAGAAACAAAAGAATTGGGATTTTAATTAAAATTTTGAAAAGCTGTATTTTGAAGAAAAATCATTATCTCCATTGAATTTTTTTTTCTAAAAAACAAGAAAAAGTGAGGTGCATATTCGATAACTATTTTAACTATTGTTTTTAATGCTGACGACGACTTCGAATCATGTATTCTCTATACGTACATTGTATATAACACTAACTGAACTTGTTTTCACATGCTCGCGCTTGAGTAATTTTTTTGGTGATAATTGTTAAACAAATATGCTGGTTTTTATAATCGAACATTATACATCTCTCTTTCAACACAACTTTCAACACAACTTCGGCCTATGTTTCGCTGATGAGGTCGGAAAAATTGAGAACTGTTGAGAGTTGTTTCCTATACTAATTATTGAATTATATTTTGTTTTCCTCATCGCATAATTATTTCTAAAAAGCAGTGATTTTTATATATTAAATATGTGAACAAGACTCGACAAAATGGGCTGAATGGCTAGAGTAACGCTTATGCTACGCTGATGAGGTTTAATAAAGTTAAAATAAGTTAAAAGTTGTCTCTACTTATCTATTTTCGAGCTTAACTCCACTGCTTGCCCACTTGAATTTCTAGTTCGGAGTTAATCGTTAACTAATGGGCATTTCTCCCCCTCCTAATTGATTTTAATTAGTGAAACATTTTTGGTTCATTTCATTAAGTATGTTATCACTTATTGCCACTAAACTGCTTCAGTTTGATTTTACGGACAAGATTTCTTTTATCAACATATATTTCTCATATATGTATGTATGTATGTATTTTACAGTAGTATCTATGCCAAACAGTGTTTAGGTATAAGCGACTTTTAGGTTAGTTAAAATATGTTTGTGACATATTTTAACTTCTAAAGGTAAAAACCTCTCTTCTGGTGAAAAGGTGTAAAAACTCCATATCTGTCCAGTGCTTCCCGCGCTACCTACCGTCGGATTTCCAAACGCGTTTCGAGCTCTTTAGCCTTTTTTTACCACAAGAACGAATTTTTCTCCACGGTATCTATGTGAATTTGACTTTAGAAGCTGAAATATGTCACAAACATTTTAACTAGCCTAAAGTTCGCGCGCACACACATGTAAGGAAAGGAAAAAATATAAGCGTAGACATCCCTTTAATTCAAAGTTGGTACAAATCCAATAAAGATTCTACAAGTTGTTTCCGAGCCTAATTAATTCAAACCAAAAACGAAAAATTTATCCTTTATCCAAATTAGGCTTTTCCTCAGGAATTCATTATTAGAATGAATGGGTTCAACCAACAAGAATATAAAGACCTTTACAATAGCACAGAAAGGAGTAAACAAATTATGATGGAAAGAAATTAACTGAACGCCAGACCAATCAAAACCAGAAAAAATATATAAATCCACCTATATTTTTTCCTTTCCTTATACTTTATTCATTTATTATACCATTACTGAATATATAGTTTTTTTCTTTTATTTATCCTGTGCTTGGATTAAACCGGCGGACTTGGATGTTTAACATCCCTTTGAAGGATTTAGGTCCTTACTTTGTGTGTGTGTGTATATATATATATATATATATATATATATATAAATCGAAATGTACAGTATTATATATCCATTACGGCTGATCTTGCCAATCTGTTTCGCACTAGGGGTTCAACGGAGTGTTTGGTGACAGTCCGTTTATGTAACCCTGCTCTCTTCAGAGGTAGCCGTTATGGAATGAAATATGGCAACTCATTGATCGATGGAGTTGGGATATTCTTTGTTGAATATCCTAAGCCATACAATTCCATTGTAATAGATGTATAATATCCATGGTGAACCTTTGGTAACTATGCAGATTGCACTCCGTGTGTGTGTGTGTGTGTGTTGTGTGTGTGTGTGTGTGTGTGTGTGTGTGTGTGTGCATGCGTGCGTGTGTGTGTGTGTGTGTGGGGGGGGTGCGTGCGCGCGCTCATAAAACAAGATTAATTACCAAGAAATTGAAAATATATATTTTCTATAAAACGCTAATTTAGCGACGTTGTCGTTCGACCTGCTACAAATAGTAGCTAAACCATTTCTTACCTACAGAGTCCTTTGGTTCCTATTTTACTCGGATGAGCCCTCATAGTTGTTTGATTGTATTATAAATTGTATTATTTTTTTAGAATTAAATATTATTGGTAATTGTATGAAAAAAAGAAATCGTTAAAATATTTTGCGTATTATAGATATTGATAACCAATTCATTGCTAATAAATTTTAATAACGAAATCTTATATGGAGCCCCAAAGGCAATATGTACTCCGGTTGAGAACCACTGAGCTAAATTGTCTTCAGACCACTCCACACCGAACGATAGAAAGTCGTACTGGACAATTATGGCCCTATTTCTGAAAAAAAAAAGACAGGACGGTCACTGCTAAAATATTTTTGATAGTAAGTCCCTTCAAGCCGACTGAATAACCCCAAGTAACTTGTCAAATATATATATATATATATATATATATATATATATATCTTTTATCTTTTTACTTGTTTCAGTCATTAGACTGCAGTCATCCGGAGAACTGCCTTGAAAGAATCGACCCCACTTAACTCTTTACTTTTTTACTTGTTTCAGTCATTTGACTCTGGCCATGCTGGAGTACCGCCTTTAGTCGAGCAAATCGACCCCAGGACTTATTCTTTGTAAGCCTAGTACTTATTCTATCGGTCACTTTTGCCGAACCGCTAATTTACGGGGAGGTAAACACACTAGCATCGGTTGTCAAGCGATGTTGGGGGGGACAAACACAGACACACAAATACACACACACATATATATGTTTGTGTGTGTGTACATACATATACATATATACGACGGGCTTCTTTCAGTTTCCGTCTACGAAATCCACTTTGATCGGCCCAAGGCTATAGTAGAAGACACTTGCCCAAGGTGCCACGCAGTGGGACAGAACCCATATCAAAATTTTATTTTACAGATATCTTAAATCGGCGAGCTGGCAGTATCGTTAGCACGCCGGGTAAAATGCTTAGCAGTATTTCGTTCGTCTCTACGTTCTAAGTTCAAACTCTGTCAACTTTGCCTTTCATCTTTTCGAAATCGATGAAATAAGTATCAGTTACGCACTCGATCGATGTAATCGACTCGTCCTCTCCTTCAGAATTTCAGGCAATCGTACAATAAATACAGAGACTAATACATCTGCATATTTAAATTTTTACAGCATAATTGGAGTAGATGCGACCCACACGTGTTTCTGCTGCACGGAGAATTAGCGAACCACATTTGTGGACATAGCTTTAATAAAGGTGTATAGTTGAAAATAGCTGGTTGCAAATGAAGCCGCTAATTCTCTATGTAGCAAAAACAAGTGTCGGTCGTATATAAACCGATTATGCTGTATAATTAATTGCAATAATAATAATAATAATAATAATAAATACAGACATAGGCGCAGGCGTGGCTGTATAAGAAGCTTGCTTCTCGGCCACATGGTTCTTGACTCATTCCTTCTGCGAGGCTTCTTGGATAAGTGTTATATATATATATATATATATATATATATATACATGTTGACAACCAGTGTTGGTACGTTTAAGGCCCATGACTTAGTGGTTCGGCAAAATATTTCAATAAAAAAGTACCGGGCTTTAAAAAAATTACCAGTACTTTTTTAAAGCCTGGTACTTACCTTATTGAAATCGACTAAAAATTATTCAAGGTGGTGCCCCAGCATGGCCGCAGAAATAACTACAAGATAAAAATTGGTATACCATTCTCCGTATCCTTTGTAGTTGTCATATATATATATGACAGGAAGCATTTTTATCACTTCTATACACCACTTTCCTTGGATAACATTTTAATTTTTATTTCTACAGTCATTCTCCTATTTCCCTACATACTCCTTATTTGCTTCCCTTTCCAAAATAACTCCTATATTTAACTCGAATATTACCCTCTATTTAACCATCTCACGTCGTCTCTGATGAAGGGATATTCCTAATATCCCAGAAACAGCTGTAAAACTAACTTTCTCTTTATAAAAATGTTCTGAAAACTTCACACAGCCTTGGCTTTGTTGTCTCATTTTATAACACACACACACACACAGACGCACACATGTTGAATAGAGTGAGATAACAAAGCCAAGGCTGTGT
The DNA here is from genome assembly GCF_006345805.1 of Octopus sinensis. Classification (NCBI taxonomy): domain Eukaryota; kingdom Metazoa; phylum Mollusca; class Cephalopoda; order Octopoda; family Octopodidae; genus Octopus; species Octopus sinensis. The sequence goes on along the minus strand of NC_042999.1, from coordinate 169,885,119 downwards.
GTGTGTAGGCGCAGGAGTGGCTGTGTGGTAAATAGCTTGCTTACCAACTACATGGTTCCAGGTTTAGTTCCACTGCGTGGCACCTTGGGCAAGTGTATTCTACTATAGCCTTGGGCCGACTAAAGCCTTGTGAGTGGATCTGGAAGATGGAAACTGAAAGAAGCCTGTCGTATATATATATATATATATATATATATATATATATATATATATATAATATATATATATATATGCATGCGTGTGTGTATGTTTGTAGTCTGTGTTTGTTCCCCCAATATCGCTTGACAACCGATGCTAGTGTGTTTCCGCCCCCGTAACTTAGCGGTTCGGCAAAAGAGAACGATAGAATAAGTAATAGGCTTACAAAGAATAAGTTCTGAGGTCGATTTGCTCGACTAAAGGCGGTGCTCCAGCATGGCCGCAGTCAAATTACTGAAAAGAATATATATATATATTATATATATATATATAATACCTTAATTGTTCCACGTGTTGTTGTTTTTTTCTGTTTTCCCGTTTGGATTAACCTTATATATATATATATATATATATATATATATATATATATATATATATATATAGAGAGAGAGAGAGAGAGAGAGAGAGAAAGAGAGTAATACCTCACTTTACGAGAGCCCGGGTTTACGAGTTTTATTTTTCAAGCACAAGATCCAAATATTGAACGAAGTACAAAAGTTTCTACTACCATAACAAATGCTTCTGCGTGTTATCGAGAAATTTATAGAGAGCGAAACAAAGCTAACAACTTTAAACTTGTTTTTTTAAAAGAAATCTGCAAGTCCGTCTACGAATGCTTGTGAATAGGCGATCGTGTGCGCGAGTCTAGGGCGAGTAAAAGTGTTCAAGAAAACTATTAAAATATTTTTTTTTATTATAAATGATTTCGATAGTCATTTTACTTTACATTCCACTGTTGTTTTATTGGTATTTAGTTACGAGTATTATAAGTTTTATAGGTAAAATATTTTTCTGGGAACTAATTGGGATTTATAATATTGTTACTATCGGAAATTATTGCTCTCCTTTACGAATTTTATCGAAGCAGTCTATATATAATATATATATATATATATATATTTTATTTTGACTATTTTATATATATATATATATATATATATATATATATATATATATATATATATATATATATCATTCATTTATAAGGATTCATACTATATACAGGTTTAAGTTTGGCTCCATATACGACTAAAAGTCACTGGAGGGTTTCATAAATCAGTAATCTTCCCTAACAGAACAGATAAATTACTTACGAAACTGTTGGGTAACTTTTGACTGTATTTGGAGTTAAATTTATAATACTACATAAATAATGTAGCCACTCTACCTTATATTGTGCCTGCTCTTTCTGACTTATGAAGCCTCGGACAAGTTACACACTTCAATACACGTCATTATGTCATTTACATATTTTACTTTTACTTAGATATTTATAACCAGTTTCATAGTAAATGTGCTTACGTATTCCGTGTATTTCATAAAACTTCTACGCAACGTATTTACAAGGAGTTACACTTCACTTTTTTTCTACTTCAAACTTCGTTATATATTTTTTTCCTCTTTTTTCTCTCCCTCTCTCTTACGCACACTCACTCTAGTTAAATATTATCCACTCCGAATAATACTAACAGTTTTATATATATAGATTTCTCGCATCATGCACGCAGCTTACTAATACAGATTCCCTGCGCTGGTTCATGAGGCATATCTCAACTAATGTCACTAATTGCTTCCAAGAGACTTAACTCGAAAAACTATGAAGCGTAAAAAAATCGTATATAAATGAATAAAACAAAAATTATTAGCTTTTATCTGTTTTAATAAATAATTTGTACACATTTTCATATGTTTTATTCGATTTTCCACTTCAGTATTGGTTTTAAAGTGTTTTTTAAAATCTTTATGCTTCTAGATATATTCGCTGAGACCGACGTATGGTCGGATAAATCAACTGAAGTTGACGTTAATTTTTTTCCAGTAAGTTCTTACACCTTACCCCAAACGACATAAAATAATTTAAAAAAACGTAACCTGAAACAACGTAAGTTGAGGTATGCCCGTGTTTGTCTCTCAAAATAAGTATCTTCATATATCCAGGTGTGCGTGCAACTTCTCATCACTGAACGCATAATATACTCGTGGTTGCAATTCGTTCTGGGTTGACTTCAAACAGAAGTATGGACGGAAGCCGCAAACTCATAAAATTAAATGTTTTAAATGGAATGAAAATACGAACTGTTTAAATTTAGATCTAGTTTTATTCGTCTATCTACTCTGTATATTTTCTATATCAACAGTTTATATATTATTAGTGATGTTTGATAGGAAGGAATGCTGCTGTAACGCTCACAGATGTTACCACTTCACGTAACACAATATGAGCATTTTATGGCAGAGGGGGAGAGAGGGAAAAAATGGATCTAAATTTGAAGTGTTTGTTTTTTTTACTTTATAACATTCAGTTTTATAGGTTTGTGGGTTTTCATCCATGTTTCAGTTGATATATTGCTACGAACTGCGAGTATCAGTCGTATATAATGCATGCACAGTCGTACAGCGGTGTGCGCACCCACATACACACATGTATACACCCGGAGAGAGAATGAGGAGAGTGGGGGAGAGTGAAAGAAAGAGATACAGAATTAGACTGAGGAAGAGAGGGAACAATAGAGAGTAAAAAAGAGGGAGCGAGAGAGAGAGAAAGAAAAAGAGTGGGGGAGGAGAGTGAGAAAGAAAAAGTGGGGAGGAGAGAGAAAGAAAAAGAGTGGGGGAGGAGAGAGAAAGAAAAAGAGTGGGGGAGGAGAGAGAAAGAAAAAGAGTGGGGGAGGAGAGAGAAAGAAAAAGAGTGGGGGAGGAGAGAGAAAGAAGGAGAGACTTAGAGGGAGGAAGAAAGAGAAGGAAGGCTAGAAAGAGACGACTAATATCAAGAGAAGGCTTGATGTTGTAAACATAAACAACGTGGACAATTACGTTTAAAGGCAACCCTTTATCCGAACTCGGCATGCTTGGATTAATGAAAGTTCAGGAAGTTTCTCTTTGAAACTTTCGTCGAACGGTAGCTTGTTTGGCCAGCCATTCACACAGACAACTTTCTCTGTCAAAACGACATTAATATCGAGAGATCTTTTTCTTTTAATCTTCACTGGAAGCAGCCTCGACTCTTGACAGCATGCGAGGGTAATATTTCAGCAGTGTAGATATATATTTATAAGTGTAGGGCATAGCTGGCAAGAATGTATGCTGCCTTTCGGTTCTGCTTTTTACTTTACTGAGTCCAGTTACAAGGCGGGAAATAAGGTGACTGGTTTAGCTTGAGAAAAGATAAGAAGCTGAACAAACCCAAGGAGGAAATTGCTACTAGATATCGTAAAAAGGAGAAAAACTGAGCGATTGGGAAGCAGTTGGCTCTTGTTTACATTGGTTGTTGCTTACAGAGAGAAAAGCAAGTTGACAATTTACTGAAACCTCTGCTCTTCAAGGTAAATGCTTTTCATCTAATTTTCACACTAATAGTTAAGACCTATTTCACTATTAATATTTCTTAGTCTTTTTATTAAGAACTTTTTCACATTTAAATGTCTTATACTAGTCATTAAAGACTTTTTCTTTTGGTAACAAGCTTTTTTTGTGAATCTGTGAAATTCGAGTTAACTCAATAACTAAGTAAACGATCGTTAACACACATGGGATAAATGACGGGTGACACTCCAAGTTGAATCCCTTTTTTGCCCCCAGAATTGTCTTTGTGAGTTGCATCTTCTTTCTATATGGGATTCTGCTTGTATCTGTGTCATCGCACCTTGTGTCTATAATTATGCATTTGTGTATCAGTGTTGAGCATAATATACACGTGTTTTAAAATCTAATTTGTTAGTGTGTTTCTATGTGTATGTCAATGTATATTTATTTAAATGTATTATAGTTTATTGTGTGTATTAAAGTATGTTAATTTACTGGTGTGTCTGTGTCAGTGTACAAATATGGGTACGTGTATCAAAATCTGTGTGTGTGTGTGCATGTATGTTGAAATATAATTTACTGTATTTATGTGTGTGTGTATGCACATGAAAACTGAAATTTATTTGCTGATTATTGTGTGTGTATATGCATGTATGGATGGAAAGATAGATGTAAGTATTTGTGTGTGTGTGTGAATGTACGTTTAAGTTCTCCCACCCTTCGTGTTATTTATTTTTTTCTTTTCAAATTTCCTACTTAATTTCATATTTACAAGAAACTTGTAATTCACGTTATATGTCTTTTGTATTTCTCTCCCTAGAAAATATTTATAACTTCCTTTTTTATTCTCTGTTTGTGTTCATACAATATGACAATATCCATATCACCATGTCAACGATCAGTTGTCTCTCCTAGTAACATCGGTTGATTAATGGAATGATGACCAGCTTGATCAAAAGCAAGTCTGCACACTTGTTGGACAAGTCCATCTTGCCTAACAAGTCTGCACACTTGTTGGACAAGTCCATCTTGGGCGAAGTTTCGGTTGTCGTAGCACACGTTTCCGTCGATTTCCGTAAAAAACTTTTATTTTTTTACATATGGCTTTGCGGGAATATTTGAAGTAATGAGAGCGAAAGAGACTAAGAGGAAGCGATTTTATGACGAGGGAATTTCTTTTTGAAGTCCCCGTGTGTGTGTTTGATGGGGGTGTGGGAGACAGACAGTATGTTGTGTAAGTGAAGTGCTTCTGTTAGTGTGTGTGAAGAGACAGAGAGAGTAATGTGTGAAAGAGAGAGATAACTGAAATTTTTTACTCGGTGTATGTGTATATGTATGTCTGCATGTATGTGTGTGTGTATCTATGTGTGTGTGTATGTGTGTGCCTACATTAATCTTTCACGTATAATCAAAGAGGGTTTTGTATTTTATAATGATCTCTTTTGCTGGTGTTGTTTAATTTTAAGTCAGACTTATAACTAAAGACCTTCCAATCGTGATCACCTCGTCTTAAGTGTATCTAGCACTCCATTAACCTATGTTTGATCTTATACTTGTTTCAGTCATTGAACTGCGGCCATGCTGGGGCATCACTTTGAAGGGTTTTAGTCGAACGAATCGACCCCAGAACTAATTCTTTTTATACTTATTCTATCAGTCTTTTTTTGTCGAACCACTAAGTTACGGGGACGCTAACAAACCAACACCACCTGTCAAGCGTGTCCGGTAAGTTCATCGTCATCAATTCACTGTTTTTTTTTGTTGTTTTTTTCAATAAAATAGTTTTTAACTATTTTAATGGTGAAATAACTATGGATATATTTTCTCGGTAAACTCTCCTCACGGTGAACTTGACGTGTAACACTTGTCAAGCGGTGGATATGTGTATGTGTAGACTACATATAAAGCGGGCTTCTTTCAGTTTCCGTCTACCAAATGCACTCACAAGGCTTTGGCCGGCTCGAGGCTATAGTAGAAGACATTTGCACAGGGTGCCGTGCTGTGGGAATGAACCCAGTTCCATGTGATTGGGAAGCAAGCTTCTTACCACACAGCATAAGCCTGGAATTTTTTTCTTCGATAGAGTGAAATTTGAAGGGGAATCTGACTGCGATTTCTAGCATAGGAAGTGACCACATAGGGGCAAGTGATTATTATTATTATTGTTATTATTATTATTATTATTATTATTATTATTATTATTCTGTCATGTTAATGAAACTCATCTCCATAAAACCAATGACATGAGCCTCAGCTTACAGGCATGCTCAACCTGCTAGAAATAGCTGCCAAAGCGCCCATTTATAATCTCAGTGCTAGAATTCTCTTGATCATTAGTTTCCACAATCAGGACAGCATGTACATGGTCAATCGACTTGCTAAAAATAGTAACTTATATCCCTCAAATTACATACTACCGTCGTAAGAAAGACATGTTGGATAAAATAATCTTTGATGTGTTATATGAAAAATGGTATGGTCACGGTTGGAACTCCTTTGATCAAAAATTGATCTGGAAATAAAACGAATTAAAGATCCCAAACGAGCTTTTAAGTAGTTGCTTGATCTACTAGAAATAGCAGTCACACCAACCATACCGTATTAAACCATTGCATTGAATAATATCCTAGGTACATTGTATGAAAAGGTGGGATAGTCACGGCTCGAACGTCGTTGATCATGAATTGATAAACAACAAAAGCAACTAAATTTCACATTATTCTCAGTCTACTAGAAATAGGCAAAATAACACCTTACCATCCTAAAAAAGGATGCATGACGTAGTCTTGTAATACGGTATATTAAAGGAATAGACGGGATGGTCATTGCTGGAACGTCTGCTCAGTCAGGGCTGACCTGGTGATAAACAACAACTTGAACTCTATGGTCAATATACAGTTTTGGTCCCGAGTTTTATACATTTGGTTGACTATGGGAAATGCTATTATGAAAGACACGATGCAGGTCCTTTCTTCTAAGAAATCTTTGTATCTTGAAATTAGAAATTTGATTTCTTTTGTGGAAAGACCCCCCCCCCTACTTTCTCCCAAATTTGTTTATTTAAAAAAGAGGTTCCGGAAAATTGCCAAAAATCGATATCGTTAAATTATCCCCTCCCCATTCTTCAATTTTGACTTTTTCCCCAACCCTAACCCTAACACTATCTATAAGTATAGAAATTATTTTAAATTTTTGTCCGAATCATAATGTCCGTTTTTTCTGCATATTTAGAAGAAAAAAAATTCTTAAAAAAACTTTACAAAAATTTTTGGAAATTTTTTTCAGAATCATAATCTCCGTATTTTTCTGCATATTTTGAAAAAGAAAAAAATTTTTCTGAAAAAAGTAAAAATAAAAATAAAAATGAAGGAAATGGGGGTGGAGTGGTAATTTTAAAATGCCGATTTTTGCCAATTTTTTTGCAGATTCGTATTCCCCGTAGCCGAAAAGTGGGGTGGTTTGTGTCGTAAAAAAAAATAAAAAAAATTAAAGAGTGAGGCGGTGGGGGCGGAAGTCTTGCTTCTTTTAGTTTGATGCAGCTTCATCCCTAATTTTATTGTTCTTTGGAGAAGACATGAATAAGCTTCACAACTTCACGTTTATGTTCATTACTTTAGGATTTAGTGCGTAATTGAGATACAGAGGAGGTAATGTTTGGCTTTTGTTCCATTGGGAGTTGATAAAATAGATATTAATTCATATGCTGGTAATTCTTATTTGATGTTTAATCCCAGATCAACTCTGATTGAATCTTGTTTTTTTTTGTCCAAAGTAATCCAGAATCTGGATTACATTATCCAGTGTGTCTTCCTTTTTAAAATGGTAGAAGTATAGTTTGAGAATGGTTTGGTTGGTATTTTTGGTTTGTTTGCCAGTGCCATTGACTTCACTGCTTTATTTTATTGGCCCGCAGAGGGATGAAAGGCAAAGTTGAACCTTGGTGGAATTTAAACTGAGAAAGTAAAGAACTCGCCAAAATACTGAAGACATTTGTCCAAAGCCTTAACAATTCTGCCAATTCACTGAAAAAATAATGATGAAGCAAAATGCAGCTCTTTTCTCTGTTTTCCCTTCTCTTCTTCAACATTTTCTTTCAGATGCACATTCTGTTAATCCTTTGACCCAGTCAGTAAGGGATCAAAATTTCTATGATACTATATGTAGGGCACAAAGATCCTCTGTTCATGGTATTTGATGGAAGCTCTGTTGGAGATACTTTCATTACATTTTGAAATTTCTGTTTAATTTAGTGTAACAAACATCAACAATATAATTAGAAATAATTATTGCAATGATGAAGAGAAGACATAAGCTCAATGACTGTTATTAATTTAATGATTTCGTTATGTATAGGAGACAATATCAGACATGTTTCGCTTTTATTTAGATCTCCTCAGCAAGTCTTTTTATGCTACTAACTGAAGTAAGAAGACTGGGATAGTTGCTTGAGCTCTATGACAATTATTGTTTTAATGATGTCATCACGCATAGAGCAGGCGTAGCTGTGTGGTTAAGAAGCTTGTTCTGCAACAATGTGGTCTTGGGTTCAGTCCCACTCTACTGCACTTTGGGCAAGTGTCTTCTACTATATCCCTGGGTTGGTAAATGTGAGTGAATTTGGTAGAGAGAAGCTGTGTGGAAGCCTGTCATGCACACACACACACACACACACACACACACACACACACACCAGATACACACATGTATCTTTGTGTTTGTCCCTCCCTCCAACTACTTGACAACCGGTGTAGTTTTTTTAACATTCCCATAATGTAGTGGTTTGGCAAAAGAGACTGATAGAATATGTACTAGACTTTAAAAAAAGGTATATTCTGTAGCTGGTTTGTTTGACTGAACCCTCTAAGGTGGTGCTGCATCATGGCACATTCCAGCAATTGAAACAAGTAGGAGACAACTCCAGACATATTTCGGTTTTATTTAGATCTCCTCAGCAAATCTTTTTTTTTTATTGAACTAACCAAAGTAGTAATGAGAGTCACTAAATAGACATACAATATTGCATATAAATAAGTGTGAGAAATTGGCATATTTAAAAAAATACATAGCTGAGATGCTGTATACATGAAAAATAAAACCTTTGTATGAATATATTTAATGTAGAATGCATTTAAAAAATCTAATTAGAAATAATTATGTTGTAAAGAAAAAATAACAATATTAGTCATTGGTCTATGTTTCAGTCTTATTGAACCTCCTCAATGAGGCATCATAGACTTCATTAACTTACCAAGGTAGTGTTTTATAAACCAAAGAAGGAACCTCTATGTGGTTGCTTGGCAGGCTAGAAATAGCAGTCAGATTCTCTTGAATCACTACCATCTTAAAGAACACATTGATTCACATGGTCCTGGGTTCTTTACGTATAAAGGGGGATGGTCATATCTGGAAGACCTTTGATCATAGGACTGTTCTATCATGGCTAACCTGGATGCTAAATAACAACAAAAAATAAGTACTTTAAGAGTTGTCCTCCAGCTAAGTTGAGTTTCTCCTAGTAAAAATGATTGCAATTCTCCTGTGATGAACCAACAGCTGGGTGGCTGTTCAGAGCAGGTTAGGAATGGCACAGCAGCCACTGCTGATACTACAACTAGGGTAGGAAGAATACAAGCCAGGTTGGTAACTAACAAACAATTTTGAGAATCATATATATGTTACCTTGTCTAATTTTGTAAAGCTGTTTTAACAATGCCATTCTGGCATATTGGCTTTCAAGAAAACATGTGATTTCTACCAAATATTTCTTTTATAGTATTACAGTTACCATTGTTGCTGTTTAACATTGTTGTCTTAACTCCTCTCCACCTCCTCAGTTAGGTCTGATTGAGTAAGTTTATGACTAAAAATTTACTCAGTCATGACTAAAGAAGGGCTTATATTAGGGGTTCTCAACCTATTTTTTCTCTATGGACCCCTTTGATTACTATTTTATTCTGATGGACCCTACATATCCATTCGCTGTTAAAAATCAGTTTTATAGAAACTTCTTTCAAAATTCCTGGAGTGGCTGTGTGCTAAGTAGCTTGCTTGTGAACCACATGGTTCCGGGTTTACTCCCACTGCGTGGCACCTTGGGCAAGTGTCTTCTACTATAGCCTCGGGCTGACCGAAGCCTTGTGAGTGGATTTGGTAGACGGAAACTGAAAGAAGCCCGTCGTATATATGTGTTTGTCCCCCCTCTCCAACATTGCTTGATAACCGATGCTGGTGTGTTTACGTCCCCATAACTTAGTGGTTCGGCAAAAGTGAATGATAGAATAAGTACTAGGCTTACAAAAAATAAGTCCTGGGCTCGATTTCCTTGATTAAAGGCAGTGCTCCAGCATGGCCGCAGTCAAATGATTGAAACAAGTAAAAGAGTATACATTAACTTGTGCAGGTAAAATGTTTAAGAAACCTGGCTGTTTCTTGTAATACTACCAATTCTTACATCTTAAGCAAAATTTTTAAAGGGGCCCTTAAAATACTACTGTGGATCTTCAATTTACTAATTTGTTGTGTGGATACTCTAAAATCTTATATGGACCCTCAAGCAGGGCTCTGGAGTCGGAGTCTGTATAGTTTTACTGACTCTGACTCACAATATCTTTATTCTTTAATCTAAACCAGTTATAACATAGAGGCCTGCTCAAAGTACAAGCGTATGCATATGCTTTATGAGATATGTAGACCACAATCACTTGATTATATAAAGAGGAGTCGGGGTCGGAGGTGCCAATAGTAGAGGAGTCGGAGTCAAAGTTTTTTGCTTCGACTCCACAGCCCTACCCTCAGGGGCCATATAGACCCTAGTTGAGAACCACTGGCTTATATGGTAAGCTGAATTAGAAAGATGTTATGTGATTCCCTCTTACTGCTCATCTTTTTAATGTTTTGTACACATAGATATTTTCTTGTATCTTTTATCTTTTTAGTTGTTACCATTCATTAGAGTGTGGCCACGCTGGGGCACTACCTTGAAGAATTTTTAGTCGAATGAATCGACCCCAGTACTTATTTTTTTAATCCTGGTACTTATTCTATTGGTTTCTTTTGGTGAACCACTAAGTTGTGAAGATGTAAACAAACCAACACTGGTGGAGGGGACAAACACACATACAAAGACACACACACGAAAGGCAAGGATTTGGTTGGCCTGAGGCTAAAGTAAAAACATTTGTCCAAGGTGCCATGCAACTAAAAATGCTAACATTCTATTTATTTCATCTGTGACCATTCCAGCTTTTTCCTGGGTAGAAATAAACTCAATGCCATGTTATTCTAAGATGACAAAGCATTATTTGAGGAAGATTTGGCTGCTATTTTTAGCAGACTATCATATCTCTAGAGACGGGCTACTGATTGCATCGAAGGACAGCCTGGGCATCATCATAGATGAAACAATACAGGATTTAGAAGATATAGAGCCATTCAGTTGATGTTCTTTATTATGGAGCAAAAAAAGAGAAATAATGAATGTTACTTAACCCTTTTGTTACCAACCCGACTGAAACCCCGGCTCTGAGTACAAATGTCTTGTTTTCATAAGTTTGGAATTAAAATCTTCCACCAAACCTTAGTCACAGTTTATGTTCCTAACGCTAGCTGAATGCTAAGTTATTTTACTAAATTCTTCGTTATTTAAAGTAATAGAAAGAAACAGAGAGCATCTCAAAATAAATACAGTAACAAAAGGGTTAAGCAGTACTGATAAGAGAAAATGTCAGCCATGGTATATCCCATATAACTGCTTCAGCACCCCATCACTATTTAAAACGATAAACAAATAATCAAATTACAGAAATAACAATTCTATACATTATTAGTGGTAGGTATAGTTATGTATGTATATATTTATAAGAGTGAGTTGTTTGATAACATATATCATCATCATCATCGTTTAACGTCCGTTCTCCATGCTAGCATGGGCTGGACGGTTCGACCGGGGATCTGGGAAGCCAGAAGGCTGCACCAGGCTCCAGTCTGATTTGGCAATGTTTCTACAGCTGGATGCCCTTCCTAATGCCAACCACTCCGTGAGTGTAGTGGGTGCTTTTTACGTGCCACCTGCACAGGTGCCAGGCGAGGCTGGCAATGGCCACGGTCGGATTGGTGCATTTTACATGCCACCGGCACGGAAGCCAGTCGAGGCGGCACTGGCATCGGCCACAATCCGGATAGCGCTTTTTACGTACCACCAGTCCAGGGGTCCTGGCATCTGCCGGGTGCCAGTCATAGGATTGGTTCAATTTCGATTTCCATTTCACTTGCCCCAACAGGTCTTCGCAAGCAAAGGTTGGCATGGGTGCCTGTCGTCGGATGAGGTTCGATATCGACTTCGCTTGCCTCAACAGGGAGGAAAAGCATGCATAAGTGGGCTGGACTCACTTGTCCTGCCTGGTCTTCTCACGCACAGCATATTTCCAAAGGTCTCGGTTGCTGGTCATTTCCTCAGTGAGGCCTAAAGTTCGAAGGTCGTGCTTCATCACCTCGTCCCAGGTTTTCCTGGGTCTACCTCTTCCACGGGTTCCCTCAACTGCTAGGGATTGGCACTTTTTCACACACCTATCTTCATCCATTCTCGCCACATGACCATACCAGCGCAATCGTCTCTCTTGCACACCACAACTGATGCTTCTTAGGTCCAACATTTCTCTCAGGGTACTAACGCTCTGTTGAGTATACACACTGACATTACACATCCATCGGAGCATACTGGCTTCATTCCTCGCGAGCTTACGCATGTCCTCAGCAGTCACGGCCCATGTTTCACTGCCATGTAGCATGGCTGTTCGTACACATGCATCATACAGTCTGCCTTTTACTCTGAGCGAGAGGCCTTTAGTCACCAGCAGAGGTAAGAGCTCCCTGAACTTTGCCCTGGCTATTCTTACTCTAGCAGTTACACTTTCAACGCACCCACCCCCACTACTGACTTGGTCACCTAGATAACGGAAGCTATCAACTACTTCTAGTTTTTTCCCCTGGAAAGTGACGGAAGTTGTTTTCTGCAGATTTTCAGAGTTTATTGCTCCCGAGCATCTGTCACATACAAAAACTATCTTCCCAGTTAGCCTTCCTTTGACATTGCTGCACCTCTTATGTGTCCATAGCTTACACTGGGTACATCTTATAGAGTTTCTACCTACACCTTTTCTACAGATCGAGCATGGCCATCTTCCTGAAGACATTTGTGGATTGTCTACCTTCCTACTTATTAGTACTTTGGCTTTAGCACACTGACATTACACATCCACCGGAGCATACTGGCTTCATTCTAAACCCTCCTTCCACACCTGGAACTTCTCCTCCAGTTCTGATAGTGACTCAGCAATTAGAGCAAGGTCGTCAGCATAGAGGAGCTCCCAGGAGCAACCTGTCATGAATTCCTCCGTAATTGCCTGGAGGACTATGATAAATAGGAGGGGGCTGAGTACTGACCCCTGGTGGACCCCAACCTCTACTTTGAATTCTTCTGTGTACATGTTGCCAACCCTAACCTTACTTACGGCATCCCTGTACATGGCTTGCACAGCCCTCACCAGCCATTCATCTATCCCTAGTTTCCTCATTGACCACCAGATAAGGGATCGGGGGACCCTGTCAAAGGCTTTTTCCTTGTCAACGAAAGCCAGGTACAGGGCTTATCTTTGGCTAGGTATTTCTCCTGCAGCTGTCTCACCAGAAATATGGCATCAGTGGTGCTTTTCCCTGGCATGAAACCAAACTGCATCTCGTCCAGGTTGACTCTTTCCCTAATCAGTTGGGCTATGACCCTCTCTGTAACCTTCATTACCTGATTCAACAGCTTGATACCTCTAATTATTTGTATCTAGGGTGTCTCCTTTACCTTTGTAGCAGTTGACTAGTATGCTGCTACGCCAGTCATTGGGTATGACTCCTTCGTGTATCACCTGGTGAGCTATACGAGTGACTAGGTTATAGCCGACACTGCCAGATATTTTGAGCATCTCTGCAGTAATTCCTGATGGGCTTTCCCTGTCTTCATGCTTCTAATTGCCTTAACTACCAAAGAATTGTCAACTCGGATGGCTGGTCCCTCTGTTGGGTTGACATTCAGCAGACTCTCTTTATCCCATTCATTTTCTTTATTCAGCAACCTTTCATAATGGCATCTCCAAACCTCTCTCTTTGCATCCTCATTTAGTGCAAGTGAACCATCATCCATGCGGACACATTTCTCTCCTCCCACATCACGATTCTCTCTCACACACTGTCTCGCAACACGAAATACCTCAAGTCTTTCATCCTCATGGCGCAGAACATTGGCAAATTTTTTCTTATCTGCTTCCCCTCTGGCTAAATAAACCTGTCTCCTAGCTTCCCTTCTGGCTGTCTGATGCAATTCCCTGCTACCACTGTTCTTCCAGTCCCTCCAAGCCTGTTTCTTTTGTCTAATAGCCCTGTCAACCACATTGTTCCACCACCACGTTACTCTGGGTCGAGATGGGACTTTGCACCATCCACAGATCTGGTTAGTGGCTGTCAGCAGATTGTCCCGTAGAAATCTCCAGTTGTCTTCCACATTTAGTGAAGCTATATCCCCTTCTATTTCGTCAAAGGCTTTGAGTAGTATGTCTCTAAATCTCTGTCCATTTGCAGAGTCTTTAAGCTTCCAGACCCTTCTCCTCCAAGCTGGTCTTCTTCCGGGCAACCATTTAGCTCTGATCCTGAAGTCGCTAACTACTAATCTATGTTGAGGAGTACATTCTTCGCCTGGAAAGGTTTTGGCATTTATAAGCAGCCCTTTTTTCCTCTTTCTGGCGAGGATGTAGTCAATCTGGCTAGTGTGTCTGCCAGAATGGTAGGTGACTAGGTGAGAGGTGGGTTTCCTGAAGTTGGTATTGCAAACCATAAGGTCATTTGCATCGCAGAACTCCAGCAGCCTGGTTCCCTCCTCATTTCGAGAGCCAAAACCGTAGCCTCCATGAATGCCATGGAAGCCCCCGACATGCCGTCCAACATGTCCATTGAAATCACCTGCCACAAAGAGAAGGTCAATGTCATTTGTCAACGAGGTAGTCCGCAATAGAATTGGTCTTTCTGTCCTTCCGGTAACCCTGGTTGAGGGGCATGTGCCGAGATGATGGTAGCTGACCTATGGTGAAGCACTAATCTAATTTTAAGTACTCTGTCACTTACTCTGACTACCTCGATTACCTTATCTACCCATTTCTCCGCAAGAAGTATACCCACGCCCCCAACCCCGTCAGTGTTCTCTGCCCAGAAAATCTTGTACCTGTGTTCCTTGCCTGTGAGGAGCCTAGCGGAACCTCTTCTCCACCTTACTTCCTGGATTTAGCATAAATCCACACGTCTTCGTTCAAGCAGCTCAACAATCTCTCCAGACCTACCTTTCAATGTGCCAACTCTGAGGGTGTGGGAGGTGTGGGCCTCTGAGACCCTGGGATGAGGGACAGCCGTGTCATGTACCTGAAAAGAAAGCTTGCATTTGGCAGATTTCATACGGAAACACTAGACTACAACCTGCATACATTTCACAGTTTTTGTGCTATATGATCAAATAAACCCTACATAGGGGTACGGGTGGGGGATAGTGAAGTAAGACAGGTAGAAACTTCCGGTATTGGTGGAGGGGATAAGAGGGCGGGCACACCACGAAGGAGCAACGAGGTTGAAGATAATTCGTAGGGACTTCTCTGCAACAAAAATTACTGAAACAGCTAAAAACTGGGATTTGAGGAAAACATAATTTAAATAAATGAAAACCGCAGTGCTAAGTCGAAAGAGAGAGACAGCGAGTCAGAGGAGGGGGGGGTCAGAGCCTTAGAAGTAAGTAATAAATATGACACGAGGGAGAAAGAATATTTTGTAAGGAATTCGGGGGAATGGAATAACAACGGGATAACCCTGAAAATAAAGGAGGAATTGAAAAATGCATGATCTTAGGACAGACAGGAAGCTATCAGTGCCATGTTTACAAGATAGAGAAATAGATAATAGAGAAACGAGAGGGAAGGGGTTAGGGTTACGAATCAACGCTTAAAAATATGAATGAACAGGTTGAAACGTTAGAATTGTTTAGCTGTTCATTTTTCTGAAATCCGTGTTTTGTCAGCAAGATGGAGATCGAGTAGTTATGTATATATTTGTAAGAGTGAGTTGTTTGATAACATCTATCATCATCATCATCATCATTGAGCGTCCGCCTTCCATGCTAGCATGGGTTTGACGGTTCAACTGGGGTCTGGGAAGCCAGAAGGCTGCATCAGGCCCAGTCTGATCAGGTGATGTTTCTACGGCTGGATGCCCTTCCTAACGCCAACCACTCCGTGAGTGTAGTGGGTGCTTTTTATGTGCCAGACGGGGCTGGCAAACGGCCACTGTCGGATGGTGCTTTTTACGTGCCACCGGCACGGGGGCCAGGCGAGGCTGGCAACGGTCACGATCGGATTGTTCGCTTACGTGCCACCGGCACTGGTATCACAGATGCAATTTCCATTGATGTTGATCGACTTCGATTTTGGTTCTGATTTCCACTTGCCTCAACAGGTCTTCACAAGTGGAGTTTTGTGTCCCAAGAAGGAAAGGTATGCATAAGTCGACTGGCTACATCCCAGGTAGAGGCCATGGGTTATGGTCTCATTTGTCCTGCCGGGTCTTCTCAAGCACAGCATACTTCCATAGGTCTCGGTCTCTAGTCATTTCCTTGGTGAGACCTAAAGTTCGAAGGTCGTGCTTCACCACCTCGTCCCAGGTTTTCCTGGGTCTACCTCTTCCACAGGTTCCCTCAACCGCTAGTGTGTGGCACTTTTTCACACAACTATCTTCATCCATTCTTGCCACATGAAGGCGTTTGTGATTTGTCTACCTTCCTACTTATTAGGACTTTGGTTTTGGCTAGGTTGATTCTAAGGCCCTTCGATTCTAATCCTTGCTTCCACACCTGAAACTTCTCCTCCAGTTCTCATAGTGACTCAGCAATTAGAGCAAGGTCATCAGCATAGAGGAGCTCCCAGGTTTCATATATATATATGAAAATGAAAACATAGGTTATATCTGTAACAGTATGTTGTTTAATAAATATATATAGTCAACAGATGAGATCCAGAGATTCTTATTATAGAACAGTGCTCTGCTACCTTTTTTCACTTGCGATATACTGCTATTATCCTAAACTGTCTTATGTGCAAATTTGACTAAATGCGTTTTCTTTCAATATTTAATTTTGCCTGCAAGGCCAGTTCTTTTGGTCAAACTGTTGTATCTCCAGCTACTTCAGATGCCAGGATATGAAAATTGTACAACAGTATAACATTTTTCAAAAGTGTAGTAAGTCCCACATACGATAGTTTCGCAAAAATATTTCTGATGGAAAATATCATATATGCATGGAGTTAGGATTTTATGCACCCAACAAAATATTATTGTTCAGCTGAAACTGTTGCTTAATGTAAAAAGAAATGGAATGGGGAAACTATTTTTTCGTTTTCTGAAAAAGCAATGTTTTAAATTTCATTTTTGGATTTGGTTTGCAAGATTTTTTATATGAGTTTGTGTGTTGGAGCATTTTCTGTTGTGTCTGGGGAGAGTCATTTTCTTTTTGTGCCTTATAATTTAACACACTCACCGGTAAAATTTCCACATATTTCTTATTTTCCAAAAATTTTTGTTGTGTCTTGCAACTTTTTCAATAGTCTTGACTCTTGAAAATGTCAAGACTTGAAAAGGTTGCAAGATGCAACGAAAATTTTAGGAAAATAAGAAATAAGTGGAAATTTTACCGGTGAGTGAGTTAAATTATAAGGCACAAAAAGAGAATGACTCTCCCCAGATACAGTGTTTTAAACTTACGACAATTTCACATAATAACAACAACTTCTATTCTTTTCAAAATTCGGCAGCACACCTGAATTACAAATACAACTATAAGTATAGGGGGGGGAAAAATTATATTTAGGTTACACTGTGGCACACCTAGCATCGTCTTGTGGCACATCAGTGTGCTGCGGCATACCAGTTGCAGAGCACTGGCATAGGAAACAGTTGTGCTCAAATGATTCAAACTTGGATACTGGTATTTCATACTCAAACTCTTATATTTAATATACCTAATTTGTTTATCTGCATAATTCTCTCTCTCTCTCTCTCTCGCTATATATATATATATATATATATATATATATATATATGGAAACACAGTATGTGTGTGTGTGAAATGGTGAGCTGTATAGCTTATATTTACACACACACACACACACACATATAGTAAACTAGTTCGTTAAAATAGAAGTATTGTCTGTTCTAATAGAAGACCCACATTTAGGTGGCAATAAACATTACCTCTCTCTATGTATATATATATATACACACACACACATATATATATATATGAAAATGTGTGTGAGTTGTCTTATATGGCTTTGGTTTGCCTTCGGTTGAAAGGTTGCATTGATTAAGAGTCACTTGGGATATAGCAACAACTCACTAAACAAGTAAACCAGGGAGCTAGTATGTAGCCATTTGACTTACTAGAGATAGCAGCAAACTGACCTCAAATTGCACCTTACTGTCTTAAATAAGGAACAAACACATTAGAAAACATTGTAGGAAGATGGAATAGTCATGGCTGGAATGCTTTTGATTATAGATTCACTCAGTCAATGCTCACCTGTGTCAAAATGACAACCAGAAAGTCACTGAATGGTTGTTTGAGCTGTTAGAAAGAGCAGCCAAATTTCCCTTTAATCACATTCTTAAATCAGCAACAAACACTGGAAAATATCCTACATAACCCTAAATAGATGGGATGGTCAATTTTGGAGTCCTGTGATCATAAGCCAACTCGATTAGGACTCATTGTATGTTAAACAAGTAGACAGTTTGAGTAATTTAACTGCTGAGATAATATCCTGAATAAAAATAGACATTTCCTGTTTTGGCTGACAAAAGATTAAAAATAAAAAGAGTTTTTGTGTGTGTGTGTTTTTTTAAATCTAAAATATTCCATGCTTTATCAAAACATTTCTCATTTAACTGATAAATAAAATGAGGAAATGTTTAGTTGTAAAGGTTTGGAATTTAGCTGTTACATTTGGTGAATACGTGTTTTGGGTTTTGTTATAAAATAAGTTAAGGCTGTGTGGTCATGAAGTTTGCTTCCTAACCATGTGGTTTCTGGTTCAGTCCCAGTATATGGTGCCTTGAGCAAATATCTTCTAGTTTATCCTTGTGTTAATCAAATCCTTGTAAGTAGATTTGGTTAGACTGAAAGAAACCTGTCATATGGCATATATAGTTATGAGCACATCATGATGTTGTTGCATGGAACTATCAAAATCTGTATTTGTTGATACTTTTCCTTCAATATCAACTCATTATTGGACTGTCTTCTTGCAAGTCATTAATTATCTGAAACAGCTGTAAAGATAAGACTTCATGTAATTTGTATATGTAACTTTTAATATAAATACATTCTTTGTGCCTGTTATTGTTTGTCTGTTTCTTTTCTTCTATTTCTGCTCAATGATGATGTTTCTTATAGCCATGACCATCCTTTCTTTTTCATATTTACAGAAAATTCGTCGGGTATTGGACAAAATACCTAAAGGACAGTAGGTTGGTAAAATTTGTAGAGTGTTAGACAAAATGCTTTGCAGTATTTAGTTTTGCTTCTTCAAGTAGTAATTTTTAATTCCATCAGAGTCGCATTTACCTTTCATCCATGCAGGAGTAAATAAAATACATACCGTTGAGGAACTGGTATCAATACAGCATTTCTCGTAGGAGGAAGTGTCAAGGTGGTGAATATGTGGGAACTGAAAAGTAGGTACACAAATTGCTGTGTGTAATAAAAAATTAAGATGCCTTCCACCTTTTTATATTGTCAAACACCATGGTGAAGAAAGGATTACATCAATGCAAATTTTGCTTGTCTTCTCATAAATAAAATGGGAGAGGGGGACCATAAAATTTTTATATTTTTAAATCTTATTTATCTCCTCTGTAACTACAACCTCTCTCTTGGCACATGGCCACTTCTCTCAGTTCCTCTTCCTCTCTCAAATGTGATGTCTTTGTTTTGCAAGCCACTGGATGACCCTGTGGGTACTGGTGTCACGTAAGAAGCACCTGCGCAGGTGCGATGTAAAAGAGTACCCTTGCCAGCACCATGTAAGAACTCCCTGTGCTGGTGCTATGTAAGAACTCCTCTATACCAGTGCCACATTAGAATCCCCGGTGTCAGCGTCATTTAAGAATCACCCATGCCGGCACCATGTAACAATCATCTGTTCTGGCTTCACATAAGAATCACCTGTCCTGGCGCCATGAAAAAAGCACCCATACTGGCTCCATGGAGAAAGCACTCAATACTCTCTGTAAAGTGGATGGCATGGAAAAGTGATGTTAAATGATGATGATGGTTTATTTATTGTGGAGGGGTAGATGTTAGTATCAGAACCACTGGTTTTGCTGGGTATAATCTCTCTTTTCCTTAACCTGAAGCTGTCCCTGTATTTATGTTAGAAATAAATACTTGCAGTTTCTTTTAAGCTGCGACTTTATCTTTCTTGTTTTCTTTTGTTTGTTTCTTCTTCTTCCTCCTCCTCTTCTTCTTCTTCTTTCTTCCCTCCTCCTCCTCTTTCTTCATCAACAAAACTTTTTGTTACACTATGTCAACAGTGGAAAAAAAATCGTTTGTGTTGTAATAATGGGGACCAGCAAATGCTTTTCTATTTCTTATTCAACAGCTGCAATAAATGTAGAGTATTTTACTTCTCAGTTGATAGTGTCTTTATCGTCCACAACCCATTTTCCTTAAAATTCTTTGAATGGATGACACATATTTAAATTCCTCTTAACCAGTTCCTTATGTCTGTTACGTCATCTTGCTTTTCTTATATTATCCAAACTAGAATAAATATTACTGGGTCACATGTTGTTGTTTCTTCTTTATTGTGTGCCGTGTGTAATACTTAAGTACAAGTGTGGCTATGTGGTTTATGACTTTGCTTCCCAACCACATAGTTTTGGGTTCAGTCCCACTGCATGGCACCTTGGACAAGTATTTAATTTTTGTGTGTATCTTTGTGTCTGTGTTTCTCCCAACATTTGACAACTAGTATTGTTGTGTCTACGTTTCCATTACTTAGCAGTTTGGCAATAGAAACTGATAGAATAAGTATCAAGCTTAAAAAAAAAATACTGCAGTTGATTCATTGGACTAAAACAATTTTTCAGGGTGGTACCCCAGTATAGTCAGAGCCAAAAGGCTAAAACAGGTAACAGATAAAAGATAGAAGATATAGCCCTCAGATGATCAAAGCTTTGTGAGTCAATTTGGGAAACTGAAAGGAGCCTGTTGTGTATGTGAAGTATTACATCTACAGGGTGCCAAAAGTTACTTACCAATATCAAAGCTCATTTCATATATATTACTCTTTACTCTCTTTTACTCTTTTACTTGTTTCAGCCATTTGACTGTGGCCATGCTGGAGCACTGCCTTTAGTTGAGCAAATCGACCCCAGGACTTATTCTTTGTAAGCCTAGTACTTATTCTATTGATCACTTTTGTTGAACCGCTAAGTTACGGGGACGCAAACACACCAGCATCAGTTGTCAAGCGATGTTGGGGGGGACGAACACAAACACACACACACACACACACACACACACACACACACACACACACAGATATATATACATACATACGACGAGTTTCTTTCAGTTTCCGTCTACCAAATCCACTCACAAGGCTTTGGTCGGCCCAAGGCTATAATAGAAGTAACTCGCCCAAGGTGCCACGCAGTGGGACTGAACCCGGAACCATGTGGTTGGTAAACAAGTTACTTACCACACAGTCACTCCTACGCCTATATTGCATATATTTTTTTTCTAAAATTGAGTAAAATAAATGAAATAATGATGAAGACAAGCGTACTTGTACATGATGAACAAAATGAATAATAATAATAATTATTCCTACTCTTAGGCACAAGGCCTTGAAAATTTTGGAGGAGGGGGGCTAGTCAATGACATCAACCCCACGACTTAACTGGGACTTATTTCATCGACTCTGAAAAAATGAAAGGCAAAGTTGACCGTGACAGAATTTGAACTCAGAACATAGTGGCAGACAAAATACTGCTAAGCATTTTGTTTGGCATACCAACAATCCTGCCATGTCGCCCCCTTAATAAGAGTACTCAGCGCAAACCTCTGCCGAGGCAACACCAACGTCCTCTCAACGATTAGCCAGAGAGGATTTTTAAAATAAGAATATCTGAAATGAACTCGACTGCTCTCACAAACAAGAATACTGAAAATGGACCCAACTGCTCTCAAAAATTAAGTATAAAACAGGAAAAATAATCCAGAATCCTTTGATCCCAAAATCTAATCAGTTTGTTCCATGTCCCTGAAAGTTTCATTTGAATTCATCCAACGGCTCTTGAGATATCTTGTCCACAGACAAACAAGCCAACATGATTGGAAACAATACCTCTGTCTTTGCTAAGGCAGAGGCAATAATGTAATATAAATAAAATGTCAAATGTTTTGGTGCGTGTCTTTTGGCCCACCCTGTCTTTATATATATGTATGTATGTATGAATGTGTGTGTGTATTTGTCTCCTTTACAGCAATTCCATGATCATTGTAAATGAATGTCAACGTGTAAGCATTGGCAATGGGAAGAGCATCTGACCTTAGAAAATTTGCCTTAATAAATTTTATCCACTTCTCCAAGCTTGCAAGATTCCATGCAGGCATGAAAAAGTGGACATTAAAATGATGATGATATCTTCTGTCTGAATTCATATCCCTGTGCCAGTGTTATTTTGTTAGTTTTAGTAAGTGTGGTCAGGTGTATGCTTTACTGAGGAGTTTTAATGAAATTAAAACACATCTGAAGTTGTCTCCCTTACTGGCCAAAAGGAAAAAAATGTTATGTGTCACTGACTCATTGATTTCTTTTCATTTGAGATTTTTACTATAACATAATTTGATGTTGATCAAATTTGATATACTGACACTAATATAACTATTCATTTATATTGCTGCCACATATATAGAATTATTAACAAAGCCACATAATTCTCTAAACTAGAATTTGTTACTAAGTGAGTGAGATTTCAAAGAATCTGCCCTGGACAAGACGTCAATCCATTACAGGGTCATTGTTATGAAAATTGCACAATATAAAAAACTATAACTAAATATAGAATTTGTAACTAAAAAAATATTAAATCTGTCTCATGCCTACAGGATCAGGTTGGAGTTTATCCGGTGATAATCCTGTTCAGTTGACCACCAGACCTGGTTCAGCTGCTTAACTCTTCGGCATTCATATTATTCCATCAAATGTATTGCTTATTTATTCACATTGTTTTGAATTAATCATTTTGATGGGGAAACTGTTAATATTTGGAATGATATTGTAGGGTTGGTGTGAGAGACCAGATCTGGCCAGCTTGAACATAAAACGGAGAGAGATGGAGAAAGATGGGATGAACTTTAACAAGTTTGACTGATCATAACTAATTTTGTTAACCTGTTCATATTGATACTAAAATTGACTTTAGATTTATTCTGAACAATGACACTCTTAACCCTTTCATTACCAACCCGGTTGAAACCGGCTCTGGCTCTGAGTACAAATGTCTTGTTTTCATAAGTTTTGAATTGAAATCTTCCACCAAACCCTAGTCACAATTTATGTTCCTAACACTAGCTGAATGATAAGTTATTTTACTAAATTCTTTGTTACATTTAAAGTAATTAAAAGAAACACAGAGCATTTCAAAACAAATACAGTAATGAAAGGGTTAAAGCAAAGGGAAACTAAAAATAATTTTCCTATTTCTGTTTACATAAGCAGGAAACCTAGTTTGTGTTTTCACACTTCTTTCTCACTTGAAATGCTGTAACTCCACCCAGCGATTACCAGAAGTGTGAAAGCAAATTTTGTTTTTCTTTATTCTCCCAATTTTCGTCTTGCTTCTCTTCTTCAGCTAAACTATTTCTAAATTGAATTTCTGCAACATATCACACACACACATTTCATATTAAAAGTAGAAAAAGTAGTTTTTTAATTAATTAAAGATGATGATCCTTTCTACTGGAAGCACAAGGCCTCAAATTTGGGGGAAGGGATCAAGTCGATTACATCAACCCCAGTGCATAACTGGTACTTACTTAATTGACCTCGAAAGGATGAAAAGCAAAGTCAACCCCGGCAGAATGTGAACTCAGAATGTAGTTGGCAGACGAAATACCGCTAAACATTTCGCCCGGCGTGCTAACAATTCTGCCAGCTCGCCACTTTGATGAAGATGATAATAATGATGACAGAATGATAACGGGAGAGATTTAGAATTCCAAACATTTATGAAACACAAAAAATGTCACAGGAATTCTGAACATAATGAAAATTTGTGGGTGTATAGCAACTGTAGTTGACACAATTCTGTATAAACATTTTGCCAAATGTGTGTGTGTGACTCATCTTTTTTTCTTCTTTTGTTGGTTTCAGTCATTGGGCTGTTGCTTTGCTGGAGTATCATGGTTTTTCTTAGCATCAAGCAGTTAATCATACTTTTTATAGCTCTCTGTTTGTTGAACTGCTATGTACAGGACTTAAAAGAGACACAGCATAGATATGTACATACGTATATGCATACACATGCATGAGAAGCTTGCTTACCAACCACATGGTTGTGGGTTCAGTCCCACTACGTGGCACCTTGGGCTAGTGTCTTCTATAAGCCTTGGGCTGACCAAAACCTTGTGAGTGGATTTGGTCAATGGAAACTGAAAGAAACCCGTCATATATGTGTGTATATATATATATGTGTGTGTGTGTATATATATATATATATATGTATATATATATATATATGTATGTGTGTATGTATATATATGTGTGTGTGTATATATATATATGTATATATATGTGTGTGTGTATATATATATGTATATATATGTGTGTGTGTATGTATATATATATATATATATGTATTTATATATGTGTGTTTATATCCCCGTAACTTAGTGGTTCAGCAAAAGAGACCGATAGAATAAGTACTAGGTTTAACAAATAAGTCCTGGGGGTGATTTGTTTAACTAAAATCCTTCAAGTCAGTGCTCCAGCATGATTGAAGTCAAATGACTGAAACAAGTAAATGAATATATATACATATATCATCATCATCATCATTTAACGTCCACTTTGCATCGTGATGGCATGGGTTGGAAGGTTTGACAGGAGCTTCTACATAGCCAGCTCCTGTCGACCTGTCCAACCCATGCCAGCATGGAAAGCAGATGTAAAAGGATGATGTTGATGATGATACATATACATAAATGTGGAGTGTGGTTTAGTGGTTAGGGTGTTGAGCTCATGGTTGCATGATTGCAGTTTCAACTCCTGGACTGGACGGTGCATTGTGTCCTTGAGCAAAACACTTCATTTCATGTTGCTCCAGTCCACTCACCTGGAAAAATAAGTAACCCTACGACAGACCGGTGCCCTGTCCAGGGTGGAGGGGACATAAGCTCCACAGAAACCAAGAAACTGTCCCAATGAATATATGGCTCAGGAATGTTCTTTATCCTTTATTTTGAGGAGAGATGTATGAAGAAGTGCCACTCCCTAACAGTTGAAGGAATCCTGGGTAGAGGCAGACCCAAGAGAACATGGGATGAGGTGGTCGAGCATGACCTTCAAACATTGGGCCTCACAGAGGCAATAACGAAAGACTGGGACCTCTGAAGATATGCTGTGACTGTGAAGATCCGACAAATAATGTGAGTTCATGGCTGTATCCTACACCAGCTTCACATAATCAGCCCCAGCCCATTCAAAGTACCTTTGATCGCAGGATGGCCTGCTGTGCTTACCTTGGATTGTAGGGTGACCTGCTGTGCTTGAGGAGACCTATTGAGACAAGTACATCAAATGGAAATTGTAGTTGTGATGCCCGTGTGGGCACGTAAGAAACACCATCCGAATGTGGCCGATGCCAGTGCTGCCTTGACTGGCTTCCGTGCTGGTGGCACGTAAAAGGCACCAATCGATCGTGGCTGTTGCCAGCCTCCTCTGGCCCCTGTGCCTGTGGCACATAAAAAGCACCCACTACACTATGGAATTGTTGGCATTAGGAAGGGCATCCAGCTGTAGAAACACTGCCAGAACAGACTGGAGCCTGGTGCAGCTTCCTGGCTTCCCAGACCTCTTTCGAACCATCCAACCCATACTAGCATGGAAAACAGACGTTAAATAATGATGATATACTAGCTTAAAAGCCACACTCCATGTGGATTTTAAAGCTAGCTCCTACAGTGGGCTAATTGGATCTGTGACCCAAAGCTAAAGAGAGCTAAATAGCATGACTGTAATACATCTATGATGACTATATGCTGCCCCGGTGGTGTTTGATGAGAGGTTAAGGACAGATGAGAATGAATTCTGTAATGCAATCATTCTATTGTTCCAGTCCCAAGTTGAATTCCAGCTGTTGGCCAATTTGTCCCAAAGTTCTTATCTTGAAGTAAAATAAATGAGGCGAATGTCATTTATCTCCCTCCTTAATCTCTGACATCATCTGACAAATGCCAACCAAGATGGTGTAAATCAGTTAAGTTTTAACTGCTAGAATAGCAACGCAAATGCTTTTAAATTGCATTACAATGCTAGATGTTCAAGAACCAAACTAAGGACAGATTTGAATTCCCAGGATCATTATGTTTCCAAATCGATATATGTTTATGTAGAGATGAAGTACAGGGGTCCCAGATGGACAGACAAAATTTTGCTTTTATTATTATAGAAGATATATATATACATACATATATATTCTTTTATCTTATCGCTTGTTTCAGTCATTGGACTGCAGCCATGCTGGGGCACCGCCTTGAATTTTTATTCAATTGAATTGACTCTAGTACTTATTTTTTAAGCCTGGTATTTATTCTGTCAGTCATTTTTGTCGAACTGCTAAGTTATGGGGATGCAACCACGCCAACACTGGTTGTTAAGTGGTGGTAGTGTGTGTGTGTTGGGGGGGGGTAAACACAGATACAAAGACCCAAATACTTTCCAACCACATTCTGGGTTCGGTTGCACTGCGTGGCACCTAGAACTATGGCCTTGGTGTAACCAAAGGTTTGTGAGGATGATTTGGTAAAAAGAAACTGAAAGAAGCCTGTCATGTGTGTGTGTGTCCCTCACAGCCACTTGACAACTAATTTAGCATTTCGGAAAAAGAGACCAACAGAACTAGTATCAGGTTCAACAAAAATAAAAATACTGCTGTTGATTCCTTTGACTAAAATTCCTAAAGATGGTGCCCCAGCATGGCCACAGACTAATGGCTGAAACAAATAGAAGATAAAAGGTTATCCTAGCATTACATTTTATCGAAAAATGGTGAAGATGTCATGGAGATGTTACATATTTAGTAATGATTTTCTTTCTTTTTTTTTTCTTTTAAAGAAATAAGCAGCACTGGCCATGAATGCACAACCAGGCTTTGTTGAGTCTCTCTCTCTTCTTTTTTTTTTTTTGCTCATTGAAAAAACATGTTTCAAAGCAACAATTCTTCAACAAAAAGGGTTTATTTTAAAAAACAAGGGGCTTATTTCATAAATTTAGTGAGATGTGAAACGGAAATGGAAATTGACAAATAGTACACACGTATGTTATATATAT